>NW_028076071.1:0-444901 GCF_014824575.4 Sturnira hondurensis
ATATATATATATATATATATTTAAAAAATAAGAATAATTAAAAAATAAAAAAAGAAAACTGGACTACCACAACAAGATGTTACAGAGTGCCAAAGTTCTGATGGGGGGAGGGAGTCAAGATCAAGGAGTGGTTTTATTTAGAAAACACTTCTACCAAAAACATGGGAATAGAAGTAATTAAAAATGTTCAAGACATATTAAATGCACAACTGACTCCAAATTGCCATTTAGTATGCTTTGTATTATAGGATATAAAAACGACCCCCATCTATGGAGTGTTTAGCTGGCACCCAAGGCAGTCAAAGCCTCCCATATTCAATATCCCACTATTTTCTGGTTGTATCAAAAAATAAACAACCAGCCAATGATTTCACCTCTTAAAAAATCATTTACACTTTAAAAAATGGAATGAGGTGGAATTCCCTCCTTCTTAAAAATGTTTCTAGAGCTACTAAAAAACTTGCATTTACAAAATAGTTGATAAAAATGTTCCTCTGGATTGTACAAGAAGGGAGACAGGGATCACTGATAAGACCTGATATGTGATATTAATCAGACTTGGCTTCTTTTTTTCCTGCTTCATCCGAGGCAGGACTCTCCTCGTTTTTAGTTTCTCCATTCTCTGCTGGTAGATCTTCCTTAGGTTCCTGGTTAGCCAGGTTGGCCTGTTTCCCTTTGCTCCCCTCTTCCCTTTACTTTGCACCTTTTTATCTGCAGGTTTGTCCTTTCCTGCCACATTTTTTGACTTTGTTTCCACTTTTGCAGGAGCAGGCTTAGCTGACAAACTCACTGATCTCCTCTTGGGCTCCTCCTTCGCCGCCCCCTCAGCAGAGCTGACCTTTCTCTTGTGCATCATGACAGTGGGGCCAGTGCCTGCGGGGTACCTAAGAACCCAGGCACGTGAGGAACATATGCAAAACTGTAGTGCCTGGCTGATACTGCTTCTCCCTCTGCCCAAACTGCTCGGACCCATGATGGGGGCGGTGGGAAAACTGTATCTCATTGAGAATATTCTTGAACACCACATGGTAGTTCTTTTAACAGTATAACTATACAGTGTTAATGTCATTTTAGTGTTTGGATCTTTAGACAGATCCAAATTGAATGAAACTCCTTACAGTGAAGAATTTTGAAAGAACTAGAATAGAAGAATAAAAGGCTTCATTGACCTGTAGATATAAAGACAGGCCAGCTTAGGCTCTGGGCAAGTAGCTCAGTTGGTTAGAGCATTGTCCCAATATGCCAAGGTTGCCAGTTTGGTCTCCAGTCAGGGTATATACAAGAATCAACCCAAAAATACTTGAATAAGTGGAACAACAAATTGATGTCTCTCTGCTTCTATATATTTCTCTAAATCAATAAACAAAAAAGATAGGGCAGCTTAAATAAATGGATAAGAGAGAAGGCTCAGAAATTCTAAATACAAACTCATGTATGTACAAACATTAACAGCTAAGGCAATGGTTAAGACAGCAATAGAGGAAATGTTCCCATCGACAATGCGGCATATTCCTTTTAGTTGATAAAATATAAAATATGTTAAATGTTTAAGTTTTGAAGGTTGTGGTAGATTGATTGTAAAGGTCTCAGTTTATCCCCTCTCCCAATATTCCTATCTTTTGCAACTGTGCTTTACCATCAGACTATTTCATGCCCTGCTTTCTCAGCCTCCTTCTCTCTTGAATGTGGCCAATAGAATGTGATGGGAGTAATGATTTCCCAGTTCTTTTAAAAAATATTTTATTGTTGTTCAATTACAGTTGTCTGCATTTACCCCACCATTCTCCACTCACCCCATCCATCCCCACCTTCCTCCCCTGCTTCCATACTCCCTTGGTTTTGTCCATGTGTCCTTTATAGTTGTTCCTGAAAACCCTTCCCTTCATTATACCCTCCCACCTCCCCTCTGGTTACTGTCAGTTTGTTCTTAATTTCAGTTTCTCTGGTTATATTTTGCTTGCTTGTTTGTTTGTTGATTAGGTTCCAATTAAGGGTGAGATTATATGGTATTTGGCCCTAACTGCCTGGCTTATTTCACTTAGCATAATTCTCTCCAGTACCATCCATGCTGTTGCAAAGGGTAGGAGCTCCTTCTTTCTCTCTGCTGAGTAGTATTCCATTGTGTAAATGTACCATAGTTTTTGGATACACTCATGTTCCGATGGGCACTAGGTTGCTTCCAGCATTTGGCTATTGTAAATTGTGCTGCTATGAACATTGGAGTGACAAGGTTCTTTTGGATCGGTGTTTCAGGGCTTTTAGGGTATAATCCCAGGAGTGAAATTGCTGGGTCAAAAGGCAGATCCATTTTTAGTTTTTGGAGGTAATTCCATACTGTTTTCCACAGTGGCTGCACCGATCTGCATTTCCACCAACAATGTACTGGGGTTCCCTTTTCTCTACAATCTCACCAGCACTTGTTGTTTGTTGATTTGTTTATGATTGCCATTCTGACTGGTGTGAAGAGGTATCTCATTATGGTTTTAATTTGTGTCACCTCTGGCTGGTGATGCTGAGCACCCTTTCAGAATTCCTATCTCAGCCTAGGCTTATTATTTTTTTTAATAGACATTCTTTTTTTAAAGATTTTATTTATTTATCTTTAGAGAGGAAGGGAAGAAGAGAAGGAGAGAAATATCAATGTATGGTTTCCTCTCACAGGTCGCCTGCTGGGAACTGACTGGGGCTCGAACCACGATTGTGTGGTTTGTAGGCCTGTGCTCAATCCACTGAGCTACATCAGCCAGGGTTCAGCCTAGTTTTAAATTATGAAAAAGCAGATATCCTCCTCTGGGAGCATTTACTGAGCAACCATGAAAGTTTGGAAGTTTCAAAAGAATCAATGGGCACATTTGTGAGAGTGCAAAGATTCTATATTTGAGGGGCTAGCTCTGTAATGGGAGAGATCAAATGAGTAGTTATGTAATACACAAAGTCTAAGCATAAGTAACTAAGCTTGAAAACAGACAAGTATGTTCTCTGCCTATCTCCCTTTCTCTTCTTTTGTGAATGGAACTATGATATGGCTGTAGGGAAGTAAGTCTCTTTCACATTAGACATCATTTTGATGATGCTTTTAGTCAAGCTGTGTCTATCACCCTTCGGTTGAGGGCTAAGCACATGACTGAAGCTAATTAAACAACCAAACACTTTGGAATTTTTATCTTAATCAGGGTATCACAGGTTGGGGCTCAGCTCATTCCCTGAAGACTGTCTCTTTTTTTAGGTAACAGCTGAGTTATGTTAAATTTCCCCTCATGACATCTCTGTAATCCCCCTTCCTCTTGGGTTCCCTGCAGGTTTGTAATCCACACTTTTACCATTCACATTTCACACAGAGTACTGGGAAGGAGCAGGTGTTTCTCTAAAACCATATGATATGGTGAGTCTTCAGGAAGGAGGGAAGAAAAATTTTATTAAGGACCACTGCGTACGTATCTTTTTTTAATTTAACTCTTGTTCAAGTAGAGTTTTCTTTCTTCTATTCCCAGCCCTGCCCCCTCCAGTGCTCCCCACCTCCCTCCCATCTCCACCCCCAATCTAAGTTATTGTCCATGTGTCCTTTATATTTGTTCATGTGAATCCTTCCCCTTTTCCCCTGTAATTCTCTCCCCTCTCTCCTCTAGACCCTGTCAGCATGTTCTGTATTTCAGTGACTTTGGTTACATTTTGCTTGCTTCTTTGTTTTGTTGTTTAGATTCCTGTTAATGGTGATATCATATGGTATTTGTCTTTCACTGCCTGGCTTGTTTCGCTTAACATAATGCTTTCCAGTCCTATCCATGATGTTGCAAAGTGTAGGAGCTCCTTCTTCCTTTCTGCAGCATAGAATTCCATTGTGTAAATGTGCCATAGTTTTTTGATCCAGTCATTGACTGATGGGCATCTAGCTTGCTTCCAACACTTGGCTATCGTAAATTGTGCTGCTATGAACATTAGGGTGCATAGGTTCTTTTGGATTGGTGTTTGAGGGTTCTTAGGATATACTCCTAGCAGTGGAATTGCTGGGTCAAAAGGCACGTCCATTTTTAGTTTACTTAGAAAATTTCACACTGCTTTCCATAGTGGTTGTACCAGTCTGCAATCCCACCAACAATGAACTAGAGTCCCCTTTTCCCCACAACCTCTCCAGTACTTGTTGTTTGTTTCTTTGTTTATGGTGGCCATTCTGACTGGTGTTAAGTGGTATCTCATTGTGGTTTTAATTTGCATCTCTCTGATAGCTAGTGATATCGAGGATCTTCTCATGTGTCTCTGGATCCTCTGTATGTCCTCCTTGGAGAAGTGTCTGTTCAAGTCCTTCGCCCATTTTTTAATCGGGTTGCTTGTCTTCTTTGAGTGGAGTTGTGTGAGTTCTTTGTATATTTTGGACATTAAATCTTTGTCTGAGGTGTCATTGGCAAATATGTTTTCCCAAACTGTTGCTTCTCTTTTTATCTTCATACTGTTTTCCTTGGCCATGCAGGAGCTATTAATTTTGATGAGATCCCATTTGTTTATTCTTTCCTTTATGTCCCTTGCTCTGGGGGACATATCAGTAAAAATATTGTTATATGGAACATCTGACATTTTCCTGCCAATGCTCTCCTCTAGGGCCTTAATGGTTTCACGGCTTATATTTAAGTCTTTTATCCACCTTGAATTTATTTTGGTGTATCGTGTAATTTGGTGCTCAAGTTTCATTTTTTTGCATGTAGCTCTCCAGTTCACCCAACATCATTTGTTGAAGAGGCTATCTTTACTCCATTTTATGTTACTGCCCCCTTTGTCGAATATTAATTGACTGTAGAGATTTGGGTGTATTTCTGGGCTCTCTGTTCTATTCCATTGGTCTATGTGCCTGTTTTTATGCCAGTACCAGGCTGTTTTGATTACAGTGGCGTTGTAATAGTTTGATATCAGGTATTGTAATCCCTCCTACTTTGTTCTTCTTTCTCAAAATTGCAGCTGCTATTCTGGGTCTTTTGTGGTTCCATACAAATTTTTGAAGTGTTTGTTCTACGTCTGTGAAATATGCCATTGGAACTTTAATAGGTATTGCATTGAATCTGTAAATTGCTTTGGGTAGTATGGACATTTTGATGATGTTAATTCTTCCAATCCATGAACACAGTATATGTTTCCATTTGTTTGTGCCTTCCTTGATTTCTTTCTTCAGTGTTGCATAGTTTTCTGCATACAGGTCTTTAACCTCCTTGGTTAGGTTTATTCCCAGATATTTTATTTTTCTTTTTGCTATATCGAATGGGATTTTTTTCTTGATTTCTGCCTCTGCTGTTTCATTGTTAGTATACAAAAATGCCTTTGATTTCTGGATATTGACTTTGTAACCTGCAGTTTTGCCAAATTCATTTATTAGTTAGGGCAGTTTTTTGGTAGAGTCTATAGGATTTTCCATGTACACTATCATGTCATCTGCAAACAATGCCAGTTTTGTTTCCTCCTTTCTGATTTGGATGCCTTTTCTTTTCTTTTCTTGTCTGATCACTGTGGCTAGAACTTGTAATATTATATTGAATAGAAGTGGTGAAAGTGGGCAACATTGTCTTGTACCTGATCTTAATGGAAAAGCTTTTAGTTTTTGCCCATTGAATATGATATTGGCTGTAGGTCTCTCATATATGGCCTTTATTATATTGAGGAGTGCTCCCTCTATTCCCATTTTTCTGAGTACCTTTACCATAAATGAGTGTTGTATCTTATCAAAAACTTTTTCCACGTCTATTGATATGATCATGTGGTTTTTTCTTTGCTTTTGTTTATGTGATGTATTACATTTACTGATTTATGAATATTGGAACATCCTTGCATCCCTGGGATGAATCCCAGTTGGTCGTGGTGTATGATTTTTTTGATGTATTGGTGGATGAGCATTGCCAACGTTTTATTGAGGATTTTCGAGTCTCTGTTCATCAGCGATACTAGCCTGAGGTTTTCTTTCTTTGTCATGTCTCTATCTAGCTTTGGAATTAGGATGATGCTGGCTTCATAAAAAGAGTTGGGGAGTTTTCCCTCCTGTTAGATTTTTTGGAATAGTCTGTGAAGAATCAAGGTTAGTTCTTCCTTAAAAGCTTTGTTGAATTCTCCTGTGAAACCATCTGGTCCAGGGCTTTTGTGCGATGCGAGTTTTTTTTATTACTTCTTCAATTTCACTGTTCTTATTGGCCTGTTTAGGTTTTCTGTTTCTTTTTCATTGAGGTTTGGAAGATTATATTTTTCTAGAAATTTGTCCATTTAACCTAGGTTTTCAAATTTCTTGGCATACAGTTCTTCATAGTAATTTCTTACAATCCCTTCTATTTCTGTGGTATCAGTTGTAATCTCTCCTCTTTCATTTCTGATTGTGTTTATTTGGGTCGTCTCTCTTCTTTTCTTAATGAGCCTACTTAAAGGCTTGTAGATTTTGTTTATCTTTTCAAAAAAACAACTCCTGGATTCATTGATCCTTAGAATTGTGCTTTTAGTCTCCATGTCATTTAGTTCTGCTCTGATCTTAGTTATTTCCTTTCTTCTACTTGCTCTGGGCTGTCTTTGTTGTTGTTCCTCAAGTTCTTGCAGGCATAGGGTTAGGTTGTTTGTTTGCAATGTTTCTATCTTCTTCAGGTAAGCCTGTATTGCTATGAACTTCCCTCTCAGGACTGCCTTCACTGTGTCCCATAAATTTTGGGTTGTTGTGAGTTCATTTTCATTTGTTTCCAGAAGCTTATTGATTTCTTCCCTAATTTCAATCTTGACCCATTCGTTGTTTAATAGCATACCATTAATCTTCATGCTTTTGTTTGTTTTGTTTTTTTTTTTCCTGTGGGGTTGGTTTCCAATTTCAGTGTCTTGTGATCCGAGAATATGCTTGGTATGATTTCTATTTTCCTGAATTTGTTGAGATTTGTTTTGTGTCCTATCATACGGTCTATCTTTGAAAATGTTCCATGTGCATTGAAAAGAATGTTTATTTAGCTTCTTTGGGATGGAGGGCTCTATATATATCAATGAGTTCCATTTCATCTGGATGTCATTTAATGCTGCAATATCTTTGTTGATATTTTGTTTGGAAGATTAGTTCATTTTAGACAGTGGGGTGTTAAAATCCCCTACTTTAATTGTGTTGCTTTCAATATCTTTCCTGAGGTCCTCTAGGATTTTCCTTATATATTTGGGTGCTCCTATGTTGGGTGCATATATATTCAAGTTGTTAATGTCTTCTTGGTGGATTTTTCCCTTGAGTATTACGAAGTGACTTTCTGGATCTCTCTTTATGGCCTTTTTGTTTGAAATCTATTTTGTCTGATATGATAATTGCTACCCCGGGTTTTTTTTTTCTTGTCCATTTGCTTGGAAAATTTTTTTCCATCCTTTCACTTTTAGTCTCTGATGGTCTTTTTACCTGAAATGGGTCTCTTGTAGGCAGCATATGTGTGAGTCATGCTTTCTTATTCATTCAGCTATTCTATGTCTTTTATTTGGTGCATTTAATCCATTTACGTTTAAGGTTATTATCGAAAGGTACTTATTCATTGACATTTATGTACCTGTGTTCCTCTCCATCTCTCCCTATTCCTTCCTTTCCTTAAAGCAGCCCTTTTAGTAATTCTTATAGAGCTTGTTTGGTGGAGGCATATTCTTCTGGCCCTTTTTGTCTTGAAAGCTCTTTATTTGGCCTTCTATCTTGATTGAGAGCCTTGCTGGGTAAAGTAGCCTTGGTTGTAGGCCTCTGGTTCCCATTACATTTAATATTTCTTGTCATTCTCTTCTTGCTTGGAATGTTTCCATTGAAAAATCTGTAGCCAACCTTATTGAGACCCCCTTGCATGTTACTTGCTTCTTCTCTCTTTCTGTCTTTAGGATTCTCTGTTTGTCTTGGAATTTTGCCATTTTAATAATGATGTGTCTTGCAGTAGGCCTCCTTGGGTTCTACCTGATTGGGACTCTCTGCGATTCCTGGATTCGTGTGACTTTATCTCTCCTCAATTTAGAAAAATTTTCCATTATAACTCTTTTAAGTAGGTTTTCTACCCTTTGTTGTTCTTCTTCTCCTTCTGGTATTCCTATTATTCGGATATTATTACGTTTCATATTGTCTTGTATTTCTCTTAGACTCTCCTCATTCTTTCTGATTCTCTTTTCCATTACCCGGACCATCTAGGAGATTCTTTCTACCCTGTTTTCTAGCTCACTTATGCGGTCTTCCACCTCATCGATCCTACTCTTCATACCTTCTACTGTGTTCTTCAGTTCAGAAATTGTATTCTTCATTTCCTCTTGGCCTTTGCTGATGGTTTCTATTTCCTTTTTCATGTTGGTGTAGTTTGTGGAGAGTTCATTGTAGCTCCCCTGTAGTTTCTGGTAGCCCATTGTAAGCTCTTTGTATTTCCTGATAACCAGTGGTTTGAATTCACTATCTGATGATTGACTTGCCTCTATTTCATCTAACATTCATTCTGAGAATTCCTCCTTGTCTTTCATTTGGGGATTGATTCTTCGTCTTCCCATTGTTTGTGATGCTCTTCTTGTTGGCCTCAGCTTCTTAAATCAATTTTTTCTGGCTCCCTGGGTTTATGGTGTGAGCTTCTGTGGTAGTATGCCTGTGAAAGTCAGTGGTGCAGTCTCCTGTAGGTATCTTGGTGTTCTCTGCTTCCACCTACTCCTCTTCTTGGTTTCCAGCTGGTCAAACCTTTTCTTCTCATCTCAGTAGCTGCAGCAGCTTGAGGGGCTATTAGTGTGGCCTTTCTCACATCTCCGTGAACTCAACTGGTCTTGCCCTTCCAAGATCCCGACTGGCTCCGCTCTCCTATTCCCCACTGAGAGCAGATTTTTCCTCAGGCTCCCCAGCCCTGGCCTGGCATGAGGGTGCACGCTCTCAGCCAGGCTTTCCTTGTCTCGCAGGCTTGGGCACGGACCTTTCCCAATACTGTGGCTTAATGCACAGGGCAACTCACAATTCTCCCAAGCTGGCAACCATGGCCTCACTCCCGGGTTTTTCATTCTGCACCGGGCTGGGTAAGGAGGGAGCTGGTGACTGTCTCCCTTCCGGGGGCCTTGCTAGTAGCCCAAGACTCCCAGGGGGTGTGGCAGACCAGGCTCTTACCCTGCGCTATAGGGAACGCATGGGCGATTCTCAGTTCCCCAAGCTGACTACCGCAGCCTGACTCCACAGGTTATCAGAGCTCTCTGGTTTGCTTCCCAATGCCCACTCCTCTCTCTGCCACTACAGGCAAACCGATCTCTCCTGATATTTTCCAATCTGCATCTTGCCAGATTGGGAGGTTGCTGGTGACTAGTTCTCTCCCACGGTTGTTGTTGCCTGCCCTCGGCTCTCAGATACCGGTGTGGCCTGGCCAGGGCCTTGGCATGGCCCGGCGGTGGGCCTGCAGCCTCTGCATTGTTCCCTTGTACCTTGTTGATCTATGGTCATCAACCTCTGGTCATTCAGTGTTACTACACTTTCTGGAGTCCTGCCTTCCTATATACTGGGTCCCTGTTGTGAATCCGCTATGCTCCTCCACAGATCAGCCCGGTTTTTCTCTGATGCGTGGAGGGAAGTGAAATCCTTTGTCCTACTCTGCCACTATCTTCCTGATCTTCAAGGTGATTTTTAAAGCCTGTATGAATTTTCCCAAGGACAGAGCTAATCAGCCTGTTGCCATTCCTCTCTGCATGTTATTTTCACTTCCTTGATTGTACCTAAAATGTAGACAATAATATTCTATGTAATAGTTAATAAATCTTTCTCTGATGTAAGACTCCTCCAAAACAGTAAAAACTTGTCTAGAAAAGGGTCGACATGCTCTTCTCTTGAGGAAGTGGCTGAGGCATTCATAGACACTCTCCCCTTGAGGAAGTAGCTGTGCTGTTCCCTTTTTCTCCACAGGGTTGTTGTCGCCTGTGCATTTATTCTCATTGTCAGCCACAACAGGTGGACTCTGCTGGCTGGAGTGTGCCACATCGGCATGCCTGTTTGTAGTAAATGGAAGAGTTTTAGGTATTTGCCAGGGAAGGGCAATGCAGGTATCTGTGTTGTGGTGCTGTATGTTGGGGAGGGGTGCAAGAGGGAACAATGCCTCTTGCTCAGTTCTTGAAAGGCCTTAAGTCACGTCCTCTGCTACCCACAATTAAATTGGGCCCTTCTGATGCTGATTCCAGGGGTGGAGGTGGTGTTGTGTACATTCTAGGACCCCGTGAATCTCTCCAACAAACTCTCCTGTGAGGCTGGAAGTTTCTCCCACCACCACAAACCCCACAGGTTTCTACAGTCATGGGTTTTAAGGCTTTATTTCCATTAATTTGAAACCATTCATTTCCATTCATTTGAAACCTTTATTTCCATTCATTTGTGTGGTCTGTGTAACTCCCCCATTGTTCCTCCAATTTTCTCCACACACAAATATGGGACTTCTTGCTCCACCAGCAGCCATCTTGCCCTGTCTCCCAGCCACTGCCTTGCTTGCTCCATGTCCTCCATGCTCCCTTTCCATTTGTCCTCTCTGCCCTGGCTTCCTGGCTCTGTTCTTCCTAGAGGTCTGGATAAATGTTCCTTCTTTAATTCCTTGGTTGTTGGGCGTCCATACAGTTAGTCTTTCTGACATTTCTGGTTAATTTTTGTTTTTAAATATGTTGTTGTCCTTCTTTTGGTTGTGCAAGGAGAAAAAGTATATCTACCTACACCTCCATCTTGGCCCTTGGTGAACATAGTAGTTTTCAATATTCGAAGTCATGGCCATTCTGGAAAGAAAAGGTCCAAGGTCAGTGCCATAAACTATTCTGGCTGCATTCCAAGCAGGGAGGATGGAATGAGCTTTGCCCTGGGTGACACTCTACCTTGTCACTGATTAACCAGCTTTGTAGGAAGGCTTCTTCATAGACATTCTGCTCTATCTTGAGAGTGGTATCTGGCCAAGTTTTGGTGAGTAGAAAAAAATGTCCACTCGCTACCACCAAGCTGCTAGTGATAACTACCTGGAACTTCTGAAAGAAGCTACCAAAAGAGATCTGAACCTTTCTGATGAAGATGGAATGACTCCCACACTCCTGGCAGCCTATCATGGGAACTTAGAAGCCCTAGAAATAATCTGCAGCAGAGGGTAAGTTCAACCTGACAGGTGTTTTTTTTTAATTCTTCACTGGAGGATATGTTTATTGATTTTAGAGAGAGGGGAAGGCAGGGGAAAAGAGGGAGAAAGGAGGAGGAGGAGAGAGAGAAACATCAGTGTGAGAGAAAAACATCAATCAACCAGTTGATGTCCTGACCAGGGATAGTACCTGTACATGTCCTGACCAGGGATAATACCTGCAACCTTTTGGTATATGGGATGATGCTCCAAAAAACTGAGACACCTGGCCAGGGCCAACCTGAAGATTTTGACTGGAATCTGTTTACATTAGGATTTGGCAAACCAACAGCAAGAGGCAGGAAATTCAGTGAAAATATTACTTTGCCATCTTTCTAGACCATCTTTCAAACTCATTTTCACTGGGAGTCACATCAGCCTTGTGGTTGCCTTCAAAGGGCTCAATGTAATTTCAACTCCTTAACAGTTAAGGAGTAGTTACATTTATGTTGTCCTAAAATTATTTTGGCCCATCGAAGGCAACCATGAGGCTGATGTGGCCCCCGGTGAAAATGAGTTTAACACCCCTGTTTTAGGCTGTCTAAATAACTGTATTTTTAGAGAAATGGTGAAACCACCCAAAGATACTGTCTTTTCTCACTGAGAACTGGTACCATGGGGATGGCTTATCCTTTGTGAGCCACATACAGGGGGAAAACCCTGAACTCTAAGGCATGTTAGCTGCCTCATGCAGAAGATATTTTAACTGTGGATGAATTTTTAAAGCACAGAATATCTTTCAATTTATTGTCCATAAATTTAAATGATTGCCCCTTTAAAGAAAGATCACTGTTCTACTTGGTTTTAAAATGTCAACCTTGATTTTGAACAAATGATGTTATTGTATATTTCTATCTGTGCCATTTCAATCCCACAGCCTTTATTAATACTCAATCTTAGTACAAGCTTATGATTCTTAGATGAAGTTGCTGACTTCACAAGCTGTATAAGAGACCTTCAGCCTGTCTTACCTTCATTACCTTTCTGACAGTCAGATATATATATGCACACACTCCCCCTGCCACATACAAATTCTAATTCAGAAATTATCTGGTTCTTTTATTTTGTTTGTTACTAGAGGTGCTAAGTAGTGTTGGTAACTATGACCTAAGAGGGTTGAAGAAAGAAAAAAAGAAAATGTAAACAAAGGGGTCGTTGGATTTATTTCAATTCAATACATATTTATTTATAGATACCTGCTATGTGTTAGCCACTTGCTAGCTGCCAGGATGCTGCATTCAATAAGAGAGATACAATGCCTGTTCTAATAGTAATCAGATCGAGAGAGGAAGACAGAAATTAAACAAGTCCTCTATGACCTGTGTTACAAAGAGGGAAATAGAGGGCACTAAATAGATGACATAGGCAACTCTCCTAACCTAAAGGGTGAGGGAAGGCTTTCTGGAGCATTTAAGTTGGGATTTGAAGGATGAGAAGAAGTTGTCCAGATGAAGATGGAAGGAAGATTGCTTCCAAGTGGGAGCACTGTGCATTATGAGAACTGAAGAAGTTGAATATGGCTGAACATGGGTTTAATGGGATAGGCCACATTGTAACAAGACCAGATCACAAAGTCTTGTAAACTCTGTTAAGGGGCATGGAAAGCCATTCCTATGGGTTTACACAGGGCAGCTACCTGGTCAATTTGTGTTTAAAAAATTTTGTTTAAGGCAGCTAGCTATACAGCTATGTGTGTGAGAGAGAGACAAACAGTTGGAGCTCTTTTAATGGCTGAGATGAAGAAGGGTAGAGCAATGATAATGGGGAGATGTGGATGAATTCAAGTTGTAGTTTGGATGTAGAATTAATTATGATTGATTGGATGTTGGGTGGGTAAATAAAGGAACAGGAGGATAAAGGCCTCAGGTTCTGGCTTCAACATCTTGTGGATGTTGGCACCAATTACTGAAGTGTAGAGGCACTTTAGGAAAAGTTAGAAAAATGAAAGATAGTGGACAGAGCTTCTGAGTTGAGAATTGAATGAGGAAGTCAGTGGAATGGTGTTTTTCCATTCCTTTTGCCTGATTTACTTCCTCTTCCTAGACTGCACCCTGACCCCACCACCATCAATCAGCCTTCTCCAGATTATAGCACTTTACCATCTTTCCTTTTCTTCCAAACCTTTTCCAACTAGTAAGTGTTCCACATCTGCTCCAAATGCAAGATGTCAGTTACTTCATGAGTGAAAGCCCTTGCCCTTCTTGAGGTCCAATTTAAAAGGCAACACCTAGATGTTCTCTCTCAATCAAAACACTGATTACCAGTGTTTTGAACTCTGCATCTGATAGGTTGGCTATCTCTTCATTGCTAAGTTATGTTTTTTCTGGAGTTTTGATCTGTTCTTTCATTTGGGCAATATATTTTGTCTTGGTGTGCCTGCTATGTAGTAAAGGGAAGAGCTTTAGGTATTTGCCAGGGCAGGGCAATGCAGGTGGCTGCTTTGTGGTGCTGTATGTTGGGGAGGGGTGCAAGAGGGAACAATGCCTCTTGCTCAGTTCTTGGAAAGCCTTAAGTCAGTCCTCTGCTACCCAAAAGAATATTGGGCCCTCCTGGTGCTGATTCCAAGGATGGAGGTGCTTTTGTATACATTGTAGGACCCTGTGGGTCTCTCCAACAAATTCTTCTATGAGGCTGGGAGTTTCTCCCACCACCACAATTCCCACATGTTTCTATATTCAGAGTTGTTTGTTTGTGAGAGCACAGGTACATTTATTTTATGTGACATTGAACATGAATTCAAAAAATTTTTATAATGTTTTAAGTAAATGTACAGTTTTTAAAATTAGTTATACTATTGTTGTTCAATTACAGTTGTCTACACTGTCCCCTCACGACTCCCCCCACCTCAGCAAAACCCACCTCCCTCCTTTACTTTTATGCCACCTCTCCTTGATTTTGTTCATGTGTCCTTTATAGTTGTTCCTGAAAATTCTTCCTCTCATTATTCCCTCCTACCTCCCTTCTGGTTAATATCAGATTGTTCTTAATTTCAATGTTTCTGATTATTTTGCTTGATTTTTTGTTGTTGATTAGGTTCCAGTTAAAGGAGAGATTATATGGAATTTGTCCATCACTGCCTGGATTATGTCTCTTAGCATAATGCTTTCCAGTTCCATCTATGCCGTTCCAAAGGGTATGAATGAGCTCATTCTTACTCTCTGCTGTGTAGTATTCTATTCTGTAAATGTACCATAGATTTTTATCCATTTTGATCTCATCACTCACTGAGGGGCACTTAGGTTGCTTCCAGCACTTGGCTATTGTAAATTGTGCTACTAGGAAAATTGGGGTGAATAGGTACTTTTCGATTGGTACTTTGGATAGGACTTCTGCCCATTTGTTAATTGGCTTATTTATCTTCCTGTAGTGAAATTGTGTGAGTTCTTTATATGTTTATGGTTCAACCATTGTCTGAGGTATTATTGGCAAATGTGTTTTCCAAAATTGCTTGTTTTCTTTTCATTTTAATGCTATGTTCTTTAGCTGTGCAGAAGCTTCTTATTTTGGTGAGGTCCCACTTGTTTATTCTTTCCTTTATGACCCTTGCTCTAGGGGACATATCAGTGAAAGTATTGCTGCGTGAAATATCTGAGATTTTCCTGCCAATGTTCTCCTCTAGGACTTTAATGGTGTCACAGCTTATATTTATGTCTTTTATCCACTTTGAATTTATTTTTGTTTATGATGCAAGTTGGTGATTGAGTTTCATTGTTTTGCATGTGGCTGTCCAGCTCTCCCAACACTATTTGTTGAAGAGGCTATTTTCACTCCATTTTCTGCCTCCACCCCCTCTGTCAAATATTAATTGACCACAGAGACTTGGGTTCTCTATTTTGTTCTATTGGTATGTGTCTATTCTGTTACGCCAGTACCAGGATGTTTTGATTACCGTTGCCTTATCATAGAGTTTGATATCAGGTGTTATTTCAGTTGTACTTTGTTCTTCTTTCTCCAAATTGCTGAAGCTATTCAGGGTCATTTATGGTTCCATGTAAATTTCTGGAACATTTGCTCTATATCTGAAATATGTCTTTGGTACTTTAAAGGGACTGCATTGAATCTATAAATCACTTTCAGTAGTATGGACATTTTGGTGATGCTAATTCTCCCAACCATGAGCATGGTACTTGCTTCCATTTGTTTGTGTTTACCTTAATTTTTTTCTTTACTGTTATGTTGTTTTCTGAGTACAGGTCTTTTACTCATTTAGGTTTTTTCCTAGGTACTTATTTTTCTTGTTGCTGTATCAAATAGGATATTTTTCCTGATTTATGTCTGTGATATTTCATTGTTGGTATACACAAATGCCTTTGATTTCTGAATAGTCACTTTGTATTCTGCTGTTTAGTAAAATCCATTTTAGATTTAGTAGTTTTTTGGTGGAGCCTATAGAATTTTCCATGTTTACTATCATGTCATCTGCAAATAATGACAGTTTTGCTTCCTCCTTTCCAATTTGGATGCTTTTCTCCCTTTTGCTGTATGATTGCTGTGGCTATGACTTCCAATACTATGTTGAATTGGAGTGGAGAAATAGGAGTGGGTATTCTTGTCTTGTTTTTGATCTCAATGGGAAAGCTGTAAGGTTTTGACCATTGAGTATGATGATAGCTGTAGGTTTCTTGTATGTGGCCTTTATTACATTGGGGAATGCTCCCTGTATTCCCACTTTGCTAAAGTTTTGTCCTAAATGGGTGCTGTACCTTATCAAATGCTTTTCCACATCTATTGATATGATAATGTAATTTTTTCTTTCATTTTGTTTTGTATTATGTTTATTGATTTGCAAATATTGTACCATCATTTTATCCCTGGGATGAATCCACTTGATCATGGTGAATGATCTATTTTATGTGTTGCTGGATGTAGTTTGCCAATATTTTGTTGAGGATATTAGCAAATATGTTCATTAGAGATATTGAAGTTTTCCTTCTTTGTTATGTCTTTATCTTGCTTTGAGATTAGGATAATGGTAGCTTTATAAAAGAGTTTGGAAGTCTTTCATCTTCTCAAACTTTTCTTGGAATAGTCTGTGTAGGATAGGGGTCACCTCATCCTTAAATGCTATGTAAAGTTCTCCTGTGAAACTGTCTGGTCCAGGGCTTTTGTGTGTCGGGAGATTTTTGATTACTGCTTTTTGATTATTTCATCAGCTGTTATTGGTATTCAGGCTTTCTGCTTCTTCTTCATTACCTTTTAAAAGATTATGTTTTTCCAGAAATTTGTCCATTTCACCTAGGTTTTCAAGTTTCTTGGCATATAGTTCTTTGTAGTAATTTCTTACAATCTTATGTATTTTTTGTGGTATCAGTTGTAATCTCTCCTCTTTCATTTCTGAATGTGTTTATTTGGGTTCTCTTTCTTTCTTCATGAGCCTGCTTCAAGGCTTGTCGATTTTGTTTATCTTTTCAGAAAACCAGCTCCTGGTTGTATTGATTCTTAGAATTGTGCTTTTCCTCTCTATGTCATTTAATTCTGCTCTGATCTTGGTTATTCACTTCCTTCTCCTTGCTCTGGACTGTTTTTGTTGTTGCTCCTCAAGTTCTTGTAGGCATAGAGTTAGGTTGTTCACTAGAAATGTTTCTATCTTTTTTAGGTAGGCCTATGTTGCTATGAACTTCTCTCTCAGGACTGCCTTCGCTGTGCCCCATAAGTTTCGGGTTGTTATTAATATTCATTTATTTCCAGAAACTTTTTGATTTCTTCTCTAATCTCATTCTTGACCCATTTGTTGTCTAATAGCATGCTATTCATTCTCCATGATTTTGTGTGTTTGGGGTTTTCCCCCTTGAGGTTGGTTTCTATTATCATTTCCTTGTTGTCAGAGAAAGGGTTTGATATGATTTCAATGGTCTTAACTTTGTTGAGGCTCGTTTTGTGTCCTATCATGTGGTCTATTTTTGAAAATGTTCCATGTTATTTGAAAGTAATGTATATTTAGTTTCTTTGGGATGAAAGACTCTCTATATGTATATCAGTTTATTCCATTTCATCTAGGGCATTGTTTAATGCTACCATGTCTTTTTTGATATTTTGTTTGGAGGATCTATCTATTTTTGACAGTGGGGTGTTAAAATCCCCTACTATAATTGTGTTGCTGTCAATATCTTTCTTGAAGTCCTCCAAGATTTTCTTTATGTATTTTGGTCCTCCTACATTGGGTGCATATACATTTACAATGTTTATGTCTTCTTGGTGGATTCTTCCCTTGAGTATTATAAAGTGACCTTCTGGGTCTCTTTTTATGGGCCTTTTTGAAGTCTTTTTTGCCTGATATGAGTATTGCTACCCTGGCTTTTTTTCCTGTCTGTTTGCTTGGATATGAGTTTCCAGTCCTTCAATTTCTGTGTCTGTGCAGGTCTTTTGTTCTGAGGTGGGTTTCTTGTAGGCAGAATATGTGCGCATCCTGTTTTCTTATTCATTTGGCTATTATTGTCATTTGATTGGAGTATTTAATGCATTTACCTTTAAGGTTATTATTGATAGTTACTTATTCATTGCCTTTTTTGTACCTGTGTTTCTCTCTCTCTCACTCTTCTACTTCCTTTTCTAAAACAATCCCTTTAGCATCTCTTGCAGAACTGGTTTGGTGGACCTGTATTCTTTTAGAGTTCTTTTGTCTGGGAAGCTCCTCATTTTGCCTTCTGTTTCAATTGACAGCTTTGCTGCTCTCAATTAAGTAGTCTTGGTTGCAGCCCTCTGACTTTTCTTACTTGGAATGTTTCTTGCCATTTCCTTCAGGCTTGGAGTGTTTCCACTGAGAAGTGAGCGGCTAGTCTCATTCAATCTCCCATGTATGTTACTTCCTGTTTTTCTCTTGCTGCCTTTAAGATTCTCTCTTTGTTTTCTAGTTTCGGCATTTTAATTATATTGTGTCTTGAAGAGGGCCTTTTTGGGCTCCTCTTGTTTGGGACTCCTTGTATTTCCTGGATCTGTGTGACCTTTTCTGTCATCAAATTAGGAGAGTTTTCATCATCATCATTTTTCAAACAGGTTTTCTATCCTTTGCCCTTCTTCTTCTCCTTCTGGTATCCCTATTACTCAGATATTATTACATTTTATGTTGTCTTGTATTTACTTTAACCCATCTTTGTTCTTTCTGAGCCTCTTTTCCTTTTCTTGCTCTTTCTGGGTGTATTTTTTCTACCTTGTCCTACATCTCACTGATCCAATTCTCTGCTTTGTCTAGCCTGTTTTTGATTCCTTATACTGTGTTTTCATTTCAGGAACTGTATTCTTTATTTCCTCTTGGCCCTTGTTGATAGTTTTCGTTTTCTTTTTCATGTTGGTATAGCTTGCAGTGAGTCCATTTTAGTTTCCTCGTAGTTTTTGGTAGTTCTCTATGAGATCACCAATCTTCCTGATAACCATTGCTTTGAACTCAATATCTGATAGTTGACTTGCATCTATTTCATTAGCTTATTTTTCTGAGGCTCCCTATTTTCCCTTCATTTGGGGATTGTTTCTTTGTGTCCCCATTGTTTGTGAGACTCTTATTGTTAGCCTCTGTTTCTTAAATTGATCTGTTTTGACTAAGCTGGGTTTTTGGTGTGAAGTTTTCTGGTAGAATACCTGTGAGATTCAGTGGTACCATCTCCTTGAGCTCACTGGTTTTGACGTGTCACTAAGTTGGCTCTGTGTTTGTCTTTGGTTTTGGTTTTTGTTTGGTCTTTCTTTGGTGGGTCCTTCCCTCCAGCAGTTTAACTCAGGGTCACTCCATCCACCACATCTTGTATTCTGTTTTTCAGGTGCTGACAGGTTGTGTTGAAGCTGGGTGTTCTGTGTGTATGGGGTTTTTATGCTTCTCTCTCGCTCTTGTTCAGGTGTTTGTTCTGGGTAATTTCTTCACCATTTAGTTATATTTTCAGACTGGTCCTGGGTGGAGATTAGTGTGGATTTCATTTCCTCCTTCACCTTCTTCTGTTGTTATTTGTTGGTAATTCCTTTATAGGTGGGTTTCCTCTTCCAGCAGGTATACTGGTCTTCACAGCTTCCACCTACTCTTTTTTGTGATCAGTTGGAGGGGGAAGGCAAAATGGCTTAAGACAGCAATAATATTCTATGGTATTAAAGTACCAACCTGTAGAGAAGGGAAAGGAGTTACTTTGGATATGTATAATGTTAACTGTGACCCAACCAGCTACTTTTTAGAAGGGGTAGAAAAAAAGATAAGGCTCTTATTTTTTTTTGGGGGGGGGAGGATTGTGAGTTGGATCTAGAAAGTAGTGAACTTGTGGGAGGTCAGATTATGAGGTCAAGTGAGAATAAAGGATAGAAAATAAGTGTAGTTTGTGAGAGAATAGAATCAACCACAGTAGTAAGAAAGTTCATGAAACAGTGAAGTGAGCTAAGATCCAGGAACAGTGCTGTGTAGTATTTACAATCATATGGAACACCAAATTATTTACAGTAGTAATGGAGTAACAATCATATGACAGGATCTATGTGAGCTGAATAACAAGAATAGGAAGTACAGGACCTAAAGTAGTGTGCTATTAGAACACAAGTGAAATGAAAGACGGATAATTAAAAATACAATGAAAGAGAGAACAAGGGAACCAGTCAAACAATGTAGTTTAACAAACAAAGTGAAGAAGTCTAAGCAGAAAGAAGAGAAATTAAAAAATGCTAATAAAGTAAAAGATGTAAGAATACTGAAAAACAATACAAATATACAATTACTTTCAAGTTCTCTGAAAGTAGCAAAGTGAAATTGTCTTATTGTCTCAGTTGTTTGGATGACCCCTCTTTGGGTCCAGCTCTGGACCTTTCACAGCTCCAGGTTTATTGTATCACTTTTGGAAATTCAAAAGAAAAAGAATGGAAGGAGGGAAGAAGGAATAAGAATGGAAGGAAATGAAGAAGGGAAGAAGGAATGAAAAGAGAAAGAAGAAAGGAATGGAAGAAGGAATTAAAAGAAAAATAATTTTAAAAAGAGCTTTCCTGCTCTTCAAACGGGCCAAGCCAGTTCTGCTGGTGTTCCTGGCTACAGCAGGCTGAGGGGGGTTGGTTTAGCTGTTCTTCTCTACTGAGCTGTACTCTTAGCAGTTGCCTAGCCTCCAGCCCAGTTGCTCAGCTTTCTGCTGGCCCCCAGTGCCCCTCTGTGCCCAGCCTAAGCCTTCAGTCTACCAGCTGCACTGTCCTTGAGGTGCACCAATTAGGGGTAACTCACACACCACCTTCTCACTCTTTGCTGTCCTAGATGCTAGAGTCTCTCAGAGTTCCTTCAGGGTGGTTCAGCTTCCCCATGGAGTTAAGTTTTTCTGGAGACTGCTGACTCTCTGAGCCCTGCAGCTCTCCTTTTCAGCGTCTTTTCTGCCTTCATCTTAGATAGCTGGTAGGCCTGCTGCTGCAGAAAAATGCTGAAGCGCACTTCTGCTGCTGCCCTGGGGCTCAGGGGCCAAATGCAAGGTGCCTCTGGGCGTCAGGGTCTGATGCTTTCCATCCTGGGGTTATGGGTGTAAGTACTCAGCCTCTGCTGCTGGGATGTGATAGGCAGTGGCTGGGCCATGGGGTCATGTGTGCACTGTCTCCGGGGATGTGGGCATGAAAGCTCAGCCTCTGCTACTGTTGGGTCAGGTAGCTGCACAGGTTCTGTGCATACCAACCCAAAGACTTAGGGTGGAAGTGTGGGGCCTCTGCCATCACAGCAGGAGTGCAGCTGTTGTGGCCAGGAGGGGATAGCAGCACAGGAGGTTGCAGGAGAATTCCCCAAACAGCTGCTGAGTGATTCTTCTTTCTCTTTTTCTTTTTGGAAAATTCCTCCTATTCAAGCCTGTCACTCAAACAAATGCCTGGCCTCTCACACAGCCCAACTCTCCAACCAGACTGGGGACTCACCAGGTCAGGGTCGGTCACTACCTAACTCTTCCCAGCCTGTGTCCACAGTCTCAGTGGGTGCGTACCACCCCTGTGTGTTTGCCTCTTCCTCCTTATTCCCTCCCTGTGACTTCAAGCATCCAGGCCCCTCCTGGTGCTGTTCAAACCTTGTTTGGCAGGAAACGGAGCTGTTGACTTGGCTCTCTCCCTAGAATCCTGTGGCAGACCCAATAGACACAGAGCCTGTGCCTCCAGGCACCCTGGTCCTGTTCTGGTCCCAGAGATCTTATTGTCCTGAAGCACTCTCCTTGCCATCTGAGTTTTCAACATGCTTTACAATTTTTGGTCTCCAATCTTCATGAGCTGGGGTACTGTTGGCTGTTCACTCTGTTCTTCAGATCGGCTAGGTATTTCATCCATGCCCAGGGGTAGTGAACTCTGCTCTGACCTATCTTATTGCCATCTTCTGAAATTGATCTGTTCTGACTTTCTGGGTTTATGGTGTTAACTTCTATTGTAGAAGACCTGTGAGAGCAGTAGTGCAGTCTCCTTGATCTTCAGAGCTCACTGGTCTTGGGCTGTCTTTTATGTTGGCTCTCTGTATGTCTTTGGGTTTTGATTGTTGTTGGGTCTTTCTTTGGTGGGTCCTTCCCTCCAGCAGTTTAACTCAGGGTCACTCCATCCACTATGTCTTATATTTTGTTATGCAGGTGTGGGCAGGCTGTGTTGAAGCTGGTTCTTCTGTCCATATGAGGTTTTAAGGCTTCTGTCTTGCTCTTGTTCAGGTGTTTGTTCTGGGTAATTTCTCCACCATTTAGTTGTATTTTCAGATTGGTCCTGGATGAAGGTTGGGTGGCTTTCACTCCCTCCTTCACCTTCTTCCTTTGTTATCTTTTGGTGGTTCCTTTGTTGGCGAGTTTCCTCTTCCAGCAGGTATACTGGTCTTCACAGCTCCCACCTACTCATTCTTACAATATGACATTAAACAGCAGGCCAGCTGCCTATCATAACAGATCTTTCAACTTACAGTCAGCCAGAATATGCATTTTCCTCACCTCTCACTCCCAGGGTAACCTCCCCTCCCCTGTCCTTTGCTTTTTGAAGATAACATCCAGACCTCAGTTGTATTTTAGCTCCAGGCCCAGAAAAGCAGAAAAACCAGGTGGGCTACTCCAGGACAGATTGCCCAGTCAGAGGTTTTGAGGCTTTATTTCCTTGTGCTGGAACTCTGGGTTGCATGATCTATCTTGCTCTCCCATTATTTCTCCTGGTTTATCTGCATGCAGATGTGGAAATACCTGGTCTTCCAGCAGGCCTTGTCTGGTCCACCAGCCACCACCTCACCTGCCCCAGACCTCCAGCTGGTGCCTTGCTGTGAGTCTTCATCCCAGCTGCCCATCTCTAACCATCCTATCAGTCTGGATAAATGTTTCTTCTTTAACTCCTTGAGTGTTGGACTTCCATACAGTTTGATTTTCTGGCAGTTCTGGTTATACTTTGTTTTTAAAATTTGTTGTTTTTCTTCTATTGGTTGTTACGGGAGGAAAAGTGCATCTACCTATTCCTCCATCTTGGCCAGAAGTCCAATAAATATATTTCTTAGTCAATCTCTTTTTGGATAATGTTTCTCATTATTTAAACGGTGCTGCAATGAGTATCTTTATAAATAAACTTTGCTCTCATTTTCTTGAGGATAAATTCTCCAAAGTGAGATTTATGAATCATTTGGCATGTGCACAATTTAAATATCTTTTGTTTATTGACAAATTGTTTTTCAGAACTTGAGTGCCCATTTTTGTCAATATAAGTCTGAAATGATATATCATTGTGTCTTTAGTGCTCTTTTCTTAGGTTACAGGTGAACTTAAAAGTTCTTTTTATGTTAATTGACCATTGTATTTCTATTTTTGTCAACTATGTATTTATAACCTTTTCCCACTTTATTGGGGTCTTTAGCATTTCTCACTGATTTATAAATAATGCTTTTTGAAGTTCTAATCCAATCCTTAATCATATTTTACAAATATTTTCACAATTCATAACATCTTTTTTAAAACAAATATTTTAAATACAAACACAAATATAAATATATTTAAGCATATATTTTAAGTATTAATTTATACCTAAACCTGTCAATTTTAGTATGTAATTCTAACTTAGAGGTTATGCCTAGATACTGTATTTTCTTTAATAGTTTTATTTATTTCTTTTTATCAAGTATTTATTTTAAATACTTAATTCATATATTACTTATTTTAAGTTTTGATGGTTTTTTAAATTTTTTCAATTTATTTATTTTAATTGTTGCTTAAGTATAGTTTTCTGTCCTTCACTCCCATCCCAGCTCACATTTCCAGTGCTCCCCAACTCCCTCCCATTACCACCCCCTATAGTTTTTGTTTGTGTGTCCTTTATATTTGCTCCTGTAAACCCTTCCCCTTTTCTTTTGAAATTCCCTCCCCCCTCCCCTCTGGTCCCTGTCAGCTTGTTCTGTATTTCAGTGTCTTTGGGTTATATTTTGCTTCTTTGTTGGTCTTGTTTAGGTTCTGTTAAAGGCGAGACCATATGGTATTTGTCTTTCATAACCTGGGTTATTTCACTTAGCAAATGCTTTCCAGTTCCATCTATGCTATCACAAAGGGTAGGAACTCCTTCTTTCTTTCTGCTGCATAGAATTCCATTGTGTAAATGTACCATAGTTTTTGGATCCATTCATTTACTGATGGGCACCTAGGTGGCTTCTAGCACTTGGCTATTGTAAATGGTGCTGCCATGAACATTGGGATACATGGATTCTCTTGGATTGCTGTTTCAGGGTTCTTAGAATATAAAGCTAGTAGTGGAATTGCTGGGTCTAAAGGCATATCTATTTTTAGATTTCTGAGGAAATTCCATACTGTTTTTCATAGTGGTTGTACCAGTCTGCAATCTGACCAACAGTACACTAAAGTTCCCGTTTCTCCACAAACTCTCCAGCAGTTGTTGTTTATTGCTTTGTTTATGATGGCCATTCTGAGGGCCATCTCATTGTGGTTATAATTTGTGGTTTTATTATCTCATTGTGGTTTTAATTTGCATCTCTCTGATAGCTAGCAATGTTGAGCATCTTTCCATGTGTCTGCAGATCCTCTGTATGTCCTCCTTGGAGAAGTATCTGTTCAAGTCCTTTGCCCATTTTTTAATTCGGTTGCTTGTCTTTTTAGAGTGGAGTCTTGTAAGTTCTTTATATATTTTGGAGATTAAACCCTTGTCTAAGGTATCACTGGAAAATATGTTTCCCCATATGACTGATTCTCTTTTTATTTTAATACTGTTTTCTTTAGCTGTGCAGAAGCTTTTTGTTTTGATGAGGTCCCATTCATTTATCATTTTCTTTATGTCCTTTGCTCTAGGACACATATCAGTAAAAGTGTTGCTGCATGAAATATCTGAGATTTTTCTGCCTATGTTCTACTGTAGGACTTTAATGGTATTACGACTTATATTTAAGTCTTTTATCCACCTTGAATTTATGTTGGTGTACAGTGTAAGTTGGTTCTCAAGTTTCATGTTTTTGCATGTAGCTGTCTAGTTCTCCCAACACCATTTGTTAAACAGGCTATTTTGACTCCATTTTATGTTGCTGCCCCTTTTGTCAAATATTAATGGACTGTAGAGACTTGGGTTTATTTCCAGGCTCTCTGTTCTGTTCCATTGGTTTATGTGCCTGTTTTTATGCCAGTACCAGGTTGTTTTGTTTACAGTGCCCTTGTGATACAGTTTGGTATCAGGTATTGTAATCCTTCCTACTTTGTTCTTCTTTCTCAAAATTGTAGCTGCTATTCAGTGTTGTTTATGGTTATATATAAATTTTTGAAGTGTTTGTTCTATGTCTGTGAAATATGCCATTGGTACTTTAATATGTATTGTATTGAATTTGTAAATTGCTTTGGGTATGGACATTTTGGTGAATTAATTCTTCCAATCCATGAACACGGCATATGCTTCCATATGTTTGTATCTTTCTTGATTTCTTTCTTCAGTGTTGTGTAATTTGTTGCATATAGGAATTTTGCCTCCTTGGATAGGTTTATTCCTAGGTATTTTATTTTTGTTTTTATTATATTGAATGGGATTCTTTCTTGATTTCTGCTTGTGCTGTTTCATTATTGGTATACAAATATGCCTTTGATTTCTGGATATTGACTTTTATTCTGTTTTGCCAAATTCATTTATTAGGTCAAGCAGATTTGGGGTAGAGACTATAGGAGTTTCTATGTACACTCCCAGGTCTTCTGCAAATAATGACAGTTTTGTTTCCTCCTTTTCAGTTTCGATGGCTTTTATTTCCTTTTCTTACTGATTACTGTGGCCAAGACTTCCAATACTATATTGAATAGAAGTGTGAAAGTGGACAACTTTGTTTAGTTCCTGATCTTAGTGGCAAAGCTTTAATTTTGGCCCGTTGAGTATGATGTTGGCTTTAGGTCTCTCATATATGGCCCTTATTATTTTGAGGAATGCTCCCTCTATTCCCACTTTACTGCATGTTTTCATTATAAATGGGTGCTGTACCTTGTCAAATGCTTTTTCTGCATCTGTTGATATGATTATGTGTTTTTCATCTTTGCTTTTGTTTATGTGATGTATTATATTTACTGATTTGTGAATGTTGAACTATCCTTGCATCCCTGGTATGAATCCCACTTGGTCCTGGTGTATAATCTTTTTTAATGTATTGTTGGGTATGGTTTGCCAATATTTAGTTGAGGATTTTAGTTTCTATGTTCATCAGCAATATTGGCACAAACTTCTCTTTCTTTGTTGTAATTTTAAGTGGTTTTGGAATTAGGATGATGCTGGCTTCATAAAAAGAGTTTGGGAATCTTCCATCATTTTGGATTTTTGAGGATAGTCTGTGAAGAATAGGGGTTAGCTCTTCCTTAAAAGTTTGTAGAATTTCCCCGTGAAACCATCTGGTTCAGGGCTTTTGTGTGACAGGAGATTTTTGATTACTGCTTCAATTTCATTTGCTGGTATTGGTCTATTCAGGCTTTCTGCTTCTTCTTCATTGAGTTTTGGAAGATTATATTTTTCTAGAAATATGTCCATTTCACCTAGGCTTTCAAATTTCTTGGCATACAGTTCTTCATAGTAATTTCTTACATTCCTTTCTATTTCTGTGGTATCAGTTTTCATCTCTCCTCTTTCACTTCTGATTGTGTTTACTTGGGTTCTCTCTCTTCTTTTCTTGATGGGCCTACTTAAAGGCTTCTGGATTTTGCTTATCTTTAAAAAATAGCTCCTAGATGTATTGATCTTTAGAATTATGCTTTTATTGTCTATGTCATTTAATTCTGCTCTGATCTTAGCTATTTACTTCCTTCTGCTTGCTCTGGCTGCCTTTGTTGTTGTTCCTCCAGTTCTTGTAGGCATAGGGTTAGGTTGTTTGTTTGAAATGTTTCTATCTTTTGTAGGTAGGCCTATATTGCTATGAACTTTCTTCTCAGGACTGCCTACACTGTATCCCATAAGTTTTGGGTTATCCTGAGTTTATTTTCATTTGTTTCCAAAAACTTTTTGATTTCTTTCCTAATTTCATTCTTGACCCATTTATTGTTTAATAACAATATTAAACATGCTATTCATGCTATTCATGCTATTCATGCTATTCATGCTATTCATGCTATTCAGTTTCCATGATTTGGGGTGTTTTGGTTTTTTTTCTTTTGGGGTTGGTTTCCAGTTTCAGTTCCTTGTGGTCAGTGAAAATACTTGGGATGATTTTAATTTTTGTGAATTTTTTGAAGCTTGTTTTGTGTCCTATCATGTGGTGTATCTTTGCAAATGTTCCATGTGTATTTGAGAAGAATGTGTATTTAGCTTCTTTGGGATGAATGGCTGTATATATACCAGTTCAACCCATTTCATCTAGGGTGTTGTTCAATGGCATAATATCTTTGTTGATATTTTGTTTGAATGACCTCTCCATTTGTGACAGTGGGGTGTTAAAATCCTCTACTATAATTGTGCTGCTCTCAATATCTTTCTTGAAGTCCTCTAAGATTATCTTTAGGTATTTGGGTGGTCTTATGTTCGGTGCATATATATTTACAATGTTTATGTCTTCTTGGTGGATCCTTCCCTTGAGCACTATGAAGTGACCTTCTGGGTCTCTTTCTATGGCTCTTTTTATGAAGTCTATATTTTCTGATATGAGTATTCCTACTCTGGATTTTTTTTACTGCCTGTTTGCTTGGAAAATTTGTTTCTAGCCCTTTATTTTTAGTCTCTGTAGGTCTTTTGTCTTGATGTGGTTCTCTTGTAGATAGCAAATGTGTGGGTCATGCTTTCTCATCCATTCAGCTATTCTATGTCTTTTGATAGGAGCATTTAATCCATTTATGCTAAGGTTATTATTTATAGGTACTTATTCACTCTCATTTTCGTACCTGTGTTCCTCTGTCCCCCCGCCATTTTTTTTCCTTAAAGAAGTTTCTTTAGCATCTTTTTTTAATATAATTTTTATTTAATTCTTGTTCACGTACAGGTTTCTGTCTTATATACCCAACCCTGCCCGCCCACCACCCCATGCTCCCCGCCTCCCTCCCCTTTCCACCCCCCACCCCTAGTTATTGTCCATGTGTCCTTTATACTTGTTCATGTGAGTCCATCCCCTTTTCCCCTATGATTCTCTCCCCTCTCCCCTCTGGACCCTGTCAGCCTGTTCCATATTTGAGTGTCATTGGTCGTATTTTGCTTGCTTGTTTGGTTTGTTTAGAATCCTGTTAACGGTGAGATCATATGATATTTGTCTTTCACCGCCTGGCTTATTTCGCTCAGCATAATGCTTTCCAGTTCCATCCATGATGTTGCAAAGGGTAGTAGTTCCTTCTTCCTTTCTGCGGCATAGAATTCCACTGTGTAAATGTACCATAGTTTTGTGATCCAGTCATTGACCAATGGGCATCTAGGTTGCTTCCAACTCTTGGCTATCGCGAATTGTGCTGCTATGAACATTGGGGTGCATAGGTTCTTTTGGATTGGTGTTTCAGGATTCTTAGGATATACTCCTAAGAGTGGGATTGCTGGGTCAAAAGGCACATCCATTTTTAGTTTTCTGAGAAAATTCCATACTGTTTTCCATAGTGGTTGTACCAGTCTGCAATCCCACCAACAGTGAACTAGGGTCCCCGTTTCCCCACAACCTCTCCAGCACTTGTTGTTTGTTTCTTTGTTTATGATAGCCATTCTGACTGGTGTTAAGTGGTATCTCATTGTGGTTTTAATTTGCATCTCTCTGATAGCTAGCGATATCGAGCATCTTTTCATGTGTCTCTGGATCCTCTGTATGTCCTCCTTGGAGAAATGTCTGTTCAAGTCCTCTGCCCATTTTTTAATCGGGTTGCTTGTCTTCTTTGAGTGGAGTCGAGTGAGTTCTTTGTATATTTTGGAGATTAAACCTTTGTCTGAGGTATCATTGGCAAATATGTTTTCCCAAACAGTTGCTTCTCTTTTTATCTTGATACTGTTTTCCTTAGCCATGCAGAAGCTTTTAATTTTGATGAGATCCCATTTGTTTATTCTTTCCTTTATATCCCTTGCTCTAGGGGACGTATCAGTAAAAATATTGCTGCGTGGAATATCTGAGATTTTCTTGCCAATGCTCTCCTCTAGGGCTTTAATGGTTTCACGGCTTATATTTAAGTCTTTTATCCACCTTGAATTTATTTTGGTGTATGGTGTAAGTTGGTGCTCAAGTTTCATTTTTTTGCATGTAGCTGTCCAGTTCTCCCAACACCATTTGTTGAAAAGGCTGTCTTTACTCCATTTTATGTTATTGCCCCCTTTGTCGAATATTAATTGACTGTAGAGAGTTGGGTTTATTTCTGGGCTCTCTGTTCTATTCCATTGGTCTATGTGCCTGTTTTTGTGCCAGTACCAGGCTGTTTTGATTACAGTGGCCTTGTAATACAGTTTGATATCAGGTATTGTGATCCCTCCTACTTTGTTCTTCTTTCTCAAAATTGCAGCAGCTATTCGGGGTCTTTTCTGGTTCCATATAAATTTTTGAAGTGTTTGTTCTATGTCTGTGAAATACGCCATTGGTACTTTAATAGGTATTGCATTGAATCTGTAAATTGCTTTGGGTAGTATGGACATTTTGATGATGTTAATTCTTCCAATCCATGAACACGGTATATGTTTCCATTTATTTGTGTCTTCCTTGATTTCTTTCTTCAGTGTTGTGTAGTTTTCTGCATACAGGTCTTTTACCTCCTTGGTTAGGTTTATTCCCAGATATTTTATTTTTCTTTTTGCTATATCGAATGGGATTTTTTTCCTGATTTCTGCTTCTGCTGCTTCATTGTTGGTATACAAAAATGCCTTTGATTTCTGGATATTAACTTTGTATCCCGCTGTTATGCCAAATTCATTTATTAGTTCCAGCAGTTTTTTGGTAGAGGCTATAGGGTTTTCCATGTACACTATCATGTCATCTGCAAACAATGCCAGTTTTGTTTCCTCCTTTCCGATTTGGATGCCTTTTATTTCCTTTTCTTGTCTGATCGCTGCAGCTAGAACTTCTAATACTATATTGAATAGAAGTGGTGAAAGTGGGCAACCTTGTCTTGTACCTGATCTTAGTGGAAAAGCTTTTAGTTTTTGCCCATTGAGTATGATGTTGGCTGTAGGTCTTTCATATATGGCCTTTATTATATTGAGGAATGTTCCCTCTATTCCCACCTTGCTGAGTACCTTTATCATAAATGGGTGTTGTACCTTATCAAAAGCTTTTTCCGCATCTATTGATATGACCATGTGGTTTTTGTCTTTGCTTTTGTTTATTTCGTGTATTACATTTATTGATTTGCGTATATTGAACCATCCTTGCATCCCCGGGATGAATCCCACTTGGTCGTGGTGTATGATCTTTTTGATATATTGTTGGATGCGATTTGCCAATATTTTGTTGAGGATTTTAGCATCTATGTTCATCAGTGATATTGGTCTGTAATTTTCTTTCTTTGTTGTGTCTCTATCTGGCTTTGGGATTAGGGTGATGCTGGCTTCATAGAAAGAGTTGGGGAGTTTTCCCTCCTTTTGGATTTTTTGGAATAGTCTGTGAAGAATAGGGGTTAGCTCTTCCTTAAAAGCTTTGTAGAATTCTCCTGTGAAACCATCTGGTCCGGGGCTTTTGTGTGATGGGAGTTTTTTGATTACTTCTTCAATTTCATTTGCTGTTATTGGCCTGTTCAGGTTTTCTGCTTCTTTTTCATTGAGTTTTGGAAGATTATGCTTTTCTAGAAATTTGTCCATTTCACCTAGGTTTTCAAATTTCTTGGCATACAGTTCTTCATAGTAATTTCTTACAATCCTTTCTATTTCTGCAGTATCAGTTGTAATCTCTCCTCTTTCATTTCTGATTGTGTTTATTTGGGTCTTCTCCCTTCTTTTCTTGATGAGCCTACTTAAAGGTTTGTCTATTTTGTTTATCTTTTCAAAAAACCAACTCCTGGATTCATTATCCTTAGAATTGTGCTTTTAGTTTCTATGTCATTTAATTCTGCTCTGATCTTGGTTATTTCCTTCCTTGTACTTGCTCTGGGCTGTCTTTGTTGTTGTTCCTCGAGTTCTTGGAGGCGTCAGGTTAGGTTGTTTGTTTGAAATGTTTCTATCTTCTTTAGGTAGGCCTGTATTGCTATGAACTTCCCTCTCAGGACTGCCTTCACTGTGCCCCATAGGTTTTGGGTTGTTGTGAGTTCCTTTTCATTTGTTTCCGGAAGCTTTCTGATTTCTTCCCTAATTTCAATCTTGACCCATTCGTTGTTTAATAGCCTACCTTTCAGTCTCCATGATTTTGGGTGTTTTGGGTTTTTTCCTTTGGGGTTGGTTTCCAATTTCAGTCCCTTGTGATCAGAGAAAATGCTTGGAATGATTTCTATTTTCTTGAATTTATTGAGACTCGTTTTGTATCCTATCATGTGATCTATCTTTGAAAATGTTCCCTGTGCATTTGAAAAGAAAGTGTATTTAGCTGCTTTGGGATGGAGGGCTCTATATATATCAATTAGGTCCATTTCGTTTAGGGTGTCATTTAATGCTGCAATATCTTTGTTGATATTTTGTTTGAAAGATTTGTCCAATTTAGACAGTGGGGTATTAAAATCTCCTACTATAATTGTGTTGCTGTCAATTTCTTTCTTGAGGTCCTCTAGGATATTCTTCATATATTTGGGTGCTCCTATGTTGAGTGCATATATATTTATGATGTTAATGTCTTAGTGGATTCTTCCCTTGTGTATTATGAAGTGACCTTCTTGGTCTCTTTTTATGGCCCTTCTTTTGAAGTCTATTTTGTCTCATATGAGAATTGCTACCCCGGCTTTTTTTTCTTTTCCATTTGCTTGGAAAATTTGGTTCTATCCTTTCACTTTTAGTCTGTGGTGGTCCTTTGACCTGAGGTGGGTCTCTTGTAGGCAGCATATGTGTGGGTCATGCTTTCTTATCCATTCAGCTATTCTATGTCTTTTCATTGGTGCATTTAATCCATTTACATTTAAGGTTATTATTGAAAGGTATTTATTCATTGCCATTTGTGTACCTATGTTCCTCTCTATCTCTCTCTTTTCCTTCCTTTCCTAAAGCAGTCCTTTTAGTAATTCTTGTAGAGCTGGTTTGGTGGAGGCATATTCTTTTAGACTTCTTTTGTCTTGGAAGCTCTTAATTGGCCTTCTATCTTGATTGAGAGCCTGGCTGGGTACAATAGCCTTGGTTGTAGGCCTCTGTTTCTCATTACTTGGAATATTTCCTGCCATTCTCTTCTTGCTTGGAATGTTTCCATTGACAAGTCAGTAGCCAACCTTATTGGGACCTCCTTGTATGTTATTCCCTTTTTCTCCCTTGCTGCCTTTAGGATTTTCTCTTTGTCTTGGAAGTTTGCCATTTTAATGATGATGTGTCTTGCAGTAGGCCTCTCTGGGTTCCACCTGTTTGGAACTCTCTGCGATTCCTGAATCCGTGTGACTTTCTCTCTCCTCAGCTTAGGAAAATTTTCCATAATTACTCTTTCAAGGAGGTTTTCTATCCCTTGTTCTTCTTCCTCTCCTTCTGGTATTCCTATTTTTCGGATATTATTACGTTTCATTTTGTCTTGCATTTCTCTTAAATTCTCCTCATTTTTTCTGATTCTCTTTTCCATTATTTGGTCTGTCTGGGAGATTCTTTCTATCCTGTCTTCTGTCTCACTCATGTGATCTTCCGCCATATCGATTCTATTCTTCATACCTTCTACTGTGTTCTTCAGTTCAGAAATTGTATTCTTCATTTCCTCTTGGCCTTTACTAAGGGTTTCCATTCCCTTTTTCATGTTGGTGTAGTTTGCAGAGAGCTCACTGTATCTCCCCTGTAGTTTCTGGTAGCTCGTTGTAAGCTCTTTGAATTTTCTGATAACCAGTGCTTTGAATTCAATATCTGATAGTTGGCTTGCCTCTAGTTCATCTAACATTCTTTCTGAGACTTCCTCCTTTTCTTTCATTTGGGGGTTGTTTCTTTGTCTTCCCATTGTTTGTGTTGCTCTTCTTGTTGGCTTCAGCTTCTTAAAGTGGTCTCTTCTGGGTTCCTGGGTTTATGGTGAGAACTTCTGTGGTAAGATGCCTGTGAGACTCAGTGGTGCAGTCTCCTGCAGGTATTTTGGTGTTCTCCACTTCCACCTATTCCTCTTTTTAGCTTCCAGCTGGTCAAACCTTTTCTTCTGCTCTCCCTAGCTGCAGCAGCCTGGGGGGCTATTAGTGTGGCCTTTCTCTCCTCTCGGTGAACTTAGCTGGTCTCACCAGTACCCACCCAAGATCCAGAATGGCACCGCTCTCCCGTGCCCCGCTGAGAGCAGGTTTTTCCCCAGGCTTCCCAACTCTGGCCTGGCATGAGGCCATGCACTCCCAGCCAGGCTTTCCTGGTCTCGCAGGCTTGGGCTTGGACCTTTCCCAGTGCTGTGGCTGCACACACTGGGCAACTCACAATTCTTCCAAGCTGGCAACCACAGCCTGACTCCCGGTGCTTCTCAGTCTGAGCCCAGCTGGGTAGGGATGAATCTGGCGATTGGTGCTTCCCCAGGGGCCCTGTCAGTCTCGAGCAGCCCCCCGCGGCTGTGTGAGCACCTGCTGGAGTCCCCGGCTGGAGTCCCCCGGTATTGGGAATGCGCACCACTGGGACTGCGAGCCACCGGGAATGCACACCACCGGGAATGCACGCCACTAGGAATACACGGGATTCCCAGACTTCCAAGCTGGTGACCACACTGGATTCTGGATGCTTCTCAGTCTGCGCCCAGCTGGGTAGGGGTGGATCTGGAGATTGGCACTTCCCCAGGGGCCCTGACTGTATCCTGAATCACCCCAGAGACTGTGGGAGCACCGGCTCAGGCTACTGGGAATGCTGGGGCCCCGCAGTTCCCCAAACTGGCAAACACAGCCGGACTCCACGGGTTTTCAGAGTTCTCGGGTTTGCTTCCCAATGCCCACTCCTCTCTCTGCTCCTACAGGCAAACCGATCTCTCCTGGTGTTTTCCAATCTGCACCCTGCTGGTTAGAGAGGATGCCGGTGACTAGTTCTCTAATACGGTTGTCCTTGTTGCCCTCCCTCGGCTCTCAGAGATCAGGGCGGCCCCGCCAGGACCCTGGCGCTGCCCGGCGAAGGGCCCGCAGCCTCTGTGCTGTTCCCTCATACCTTGCTGATCTGAGGTCTGTCTCCTCTCCTCAACCTCTGGTCATTCAGTGTCCGCTATACTCTCTGGGGTCCTGCCGTCCCATATGCTGGGTCCCTGTTGGGTGTTCGCCATGCTCCTCTGCAGAGCAGCCTGGTTTTTCTCTGGCGCATGAAGGGAAGCGAAATCCTTTGTCCTACTCCGCCGCCATCTTCCTGATTCTCCTCTCTTTAGCATCTTTTGCAGAGCTGGTTTGTTGAAGGTGTATTCTTTTAGACATTTGTCTTGGAAGCTCTTTATTTGGCCTTCTATCTTGATTGAGAGCCTTGCTGGGTAGAGTAGCCTTGGTTGTAGGCCTCTGGTTCTCATTACTTGGAATATTTCTTGCTATTCTCTTCTTGTTTGGAGTATTTCCATTGAGAAATCAGCTGTTAACCTATCAGGACTCCTTTGTATGTTATTTCCTTTTTCTCCCTTGCTGCCTTTAAGATTCTCTCTTTGTCTTGGAATTTTGCCATTTTAATGATGATGTGTCTTGAAGTGGGCCTCTTTGCTTCCTTGTTGATTGGGATGCTCTGTGTTTCCTGGATTTGTGTGACTTTTCTCTCTCCAAATTAGGAAAATTTTCCACCATTCTTTTTCAAATAGGTTTTCTATTCCTTGCTCTTTATCTTCTCTTTCTAATATTCCTATTATTCTGATATTATTATGGTTTATATGTTCTTGTATTTCTCTTAGTTTCTCTTTATTTTTTCTGAGCATCTTTCTGTTTTCTTGCTCTTTTTCAGCATTTTTCTACTTTGTCCTTCATCTCGCTGATTCCATCTTCTGCTTCATGTATCCTGTTTTTGATTCCTTCTACTCTGCTCTTCACTTCTGATATTGTATTCTTCATTTACTCTTGGTCCTTGTTGATAGTTTCTATTTTCTTTTCCATGTTGATATAGTTTGTAGTGAGTTCATTGTAGTTTTTCTGTATTTCTGGTAATTCTCTGTGAGTTCATGGAGCTTCTGGATAACCATTGCTTTGAACTCACTATCTGATAGTTGAGTTGCCTCTGTTTCATTTAGCGTTCTTTCTGAAGCTTCCTACTTTCTTTTCATTTGGTGATTGTTTCTTTGTCTTTCCATTGTTTTTGAGACTCCTCTAATTAGCCTGAGCTTCTTAAATTGATCAGTTCTGGCTTCCAGGGTTTATGGTGTGAACTTCTCTGGTAGTATACCTGTGAGATTCAGTGGGGCAGTCTCCGTCAGGTATCCTGGTGTTCATTACTTCCACCCACTCTTTTTTTGATCAGTTCGAGGGGGAAGGCAAAATGGTTTAAGACAGCAAGAGAGTACTCTATGCTATTTACAGTAGCAGATGATAGAAAAGAAATAGGAGATCCTTTCGTATGCATAGTGTTAACTGTGATCTTCCACTCAACTAGCCACCTTTTGGAAAGAATGTAGGACTCTTGTTGGGGATGGAAGCATTGTGAGTTGGATCTAGAAAGCAGTGAGATTGTGGAAGGTCAGATTCTGAGGTAAGGTGAGAGTAAAGAATAGTAAATAGTTGTAATGTGTGAGAGAATAGAGTCAAACACTACAGCAATAGAGTTCAGGAAACCATGAAGTGGGCTAATATCTGGGAGGGGTGTTGTGTAGTATTTACAATATAATGGAACAGCTATTATTTAAATAATATTGAAGCAACAATCATACGACAGAATCTATGAGATCTAGATACCAAGAATAGAGAGTATAGGACCTTCAGTATTGTGCTAATGAAACACAGGTGAAGTGAAGGACAGTAAATTAATAATACACTATGGATAAGAGAACAGGGGAAGCCTGTCAAATGATACAATATAACCCGCCAGGCAAAGAAGACTATACAGAAAGAAGAGGAATACAAAAATACTATTCAAATAAATATGTAAGAATAATGAAAAATAATGATACAAATATGCAGTAACTTGCAGATTCTCTGTAATAGCAAAGTGAAATTTGTCTTTGTGTCTCAGCTGTTGGGATGCCACTTCTGGTTTTTTTCACAGTTCCAGGTTTTTTCTCACTTGTGGGTATTTTAAAAAAAGGCAGACTAAGGAAGGAAGAAGAGATAAAATTGGAAAGAAAGAAAGAAGGAATAAAACAAGGAAGCAAGAAAGGGAAGGAAAAGGAATCGAGAGATAAAAAATAATAAAAATTTAAAAAATTACTTAAAAATTAAACAAACAAAAAGCAAAACAAAACAGAACAAAACAAAAAACCTCTTGCTGCTTTCAAAGTGGCCAAAACAGTTTTTATGTTCTTGGTGACTTCAGCAGGCTGAGGGGTGACTATTATGCTTTTCTCCCTTCATGTTCAGCACTCAGCCTGGTGCGCACTTTGCAGGCTTTTCTCCCTTCCTGTTCAGCACTCAGGGCTGGTTGAGGAGTCTCCTGAGACCTAGCCTGGTGCCCCTCTGCAGGGCCCTGGGTCTGAGCTCCAGGTCTCCTGAGGCCCACGGGCTCACTCTGGGTTTTCAGGTGCAGACTGTAGGCCTCTTAAGGTGCACGTACTTTCTCCTGGTCCAGGGGTGTGGGCCCTGGGCATTCCACAAAGCTCTCTCTCCCAGGGTTGCGGGAGTGTGTGCCTGGCCAGACTGCCTGGGTTGCATAGGCCTGGACACGACACACACTCTTCCCAGGGCTATGCGTGGGTGCTCACAGGGCCCATGTGCTTGTCACTTAGTCCTTACTCTCCTCTCTGCAACTTTAAACAACCATGTCTCTCCCAGTGCTGCTCAAACCCTGTTTGGCTTGGGAGGGAGTGCTGACCTAGCTCTCTCCCAAGAGCCCTGTGGCTGGCCCTGACGGGCCTTGGGCTGCAGTCTCCCTTGTCCAGGTGCTGATCCTTGGGCCCATATTGTCCTGAAGCACTCTCCTTATCATCTGGTTTTTCAATGTCCACTATAATTTTCAGTCTCCTATTTTCATATATGCCGTGGTACTGGCAGCTGTCTGCTCTGTTCCTCTGAAGATCAGTCAGGTTTTTCTTCCATGTGTAGGGAGAAATAGAATCTGCTTCCTCTTACCTAGCTGCCATCTTGGAACTGCTAAGTCTTGATGTTTTGATCTCACTATGTCTTCCACAAGTGGTTAGTCATTTACCCCAGGACAATTTGCTCTATAGTTCAGCCTGGGCAAAATAAATAATGCCCATTTATTTTACATGGTGATTTTTCTCAATATATCTCAAAATCCAGTCCATTAAGTTATATATTTTTTAAATACTGACCCTGGGCACAAAAATTCTTGTAATCCTGCTTTTTGTAGTCTTTCCTTCACAACTGTTGGCTTCTGATCAATTCTAGTACATCTCAGATTATTTTTCTTTTCTGCAGAAGTATTTAAGGCCAATTCTGTAGAGTTGGCCTGGTATAGGCTGAAAAAAAAGAGATATTTTCCAGGGGCTTTCATAAGTCACCTTCCACTTTGACCATAGCCAATCCTCAGGAAACTGTGTAGATAAAATTGCTAATCAGATTTAAGGGGCCTGAAAAGGGGAAAAATTAAAAGTTGAATTGAGAAGTTAATCAGTCATTGAAACCTATTTCAGTCTGATGATTTCAGTGTTTATCTGTCACTATCTGTTTAAGAACTTGGATCATGTGGTAGCCATTAAGATCCAAACTCTGGGTTTGTTAAAAACTTCTTTTCTTTCTTTTATAAATTTAATGATGGAAACAATAATTACATGTGTTGTCCTACACTAGAAATATGATACAAAATTTCATTTTGCCTTTAACATGTCCATAATTTTTTTAGTTTTGTTTCATTTTCTAAAATGAAAATATTTTTTCTCTCTGATTTTTGAAGGAATACTACTAATTAACATTTCTTATCATATTGAAAAGCTACATTATTCCAATAAAAATCACATTAATTCTAGCAGTCATCAGTATTAAGATGTATAACTTTCCACACTTGTTCCTTTGAGCACATGCACAGGTGTATATTTACCCTATTGGAAAAACAATCATCACTGGCAGGTGTAGCTCAGTGGATTGAGCACTGACCTGTGAACCAAAGGGTTGCTGGTTCAATTCCCAGTCAGGACACATGCCTTGGTTGTGGGCCAGGCCCTCTATGCGGGGCATGTGAGAAGCAACCACACATTGATGCTTCTCTCCCTCTCTTTTTTGATCCCTTCCCCTCTGTCTAAAAATAAAATAAATAAATTTTTTTAAAAAAGGACAATCATATAAACTCTTCTAAGACCTAATTCCAATTATTTGTCAATGTATCATGGACCATTTGAATTTAAAAAGTAGAGATCTGGTCTGTTTTTAATGGTTACATGATATTCTGTTTTATAGTTTCACCATAATTTACTCAATCAGTTGCTTGTTTTTGATGTTTAATTAGATCTAGTCTTTGTTATAAATAAGTTGGGACAAACACCTTTTGTCATTCACCTTTACACAGAGTCTGGTATTTCCTTAGTATAAATTCCCAAAGGCAGAATTGTTTATTCAAAAGGATGCCATGTTTTAAAGGCTATTGATATATATTATGCCAGGAAATTTGAATCTCTTTATGCTTCCTCCAGCATTGTTCATTTCCCCACACTCCTGCCAAAATTGGGTGTTACTATTCATTTTAATTGTTGCCTGATAGGCAAATGAATGTAAGTGTATTGTTTTCATTTGCATTTCTTTATTACTAAGTCTAAGTATTCATTCTTGTATAAAAATATTTTTGAAAGAATGACTTTATTTCTGAGAAAGAAAGTAGTGCCAGGAAAATGGAGACAATTGTATTTGAACAACAACAAAAAAAAACAAGTAAAGAGGAATCATGCTATTTCTCACCTCCCCCCAAAATAATTATAGTATGTCAAAAGAAAAAGAAATTCACAAAAAAATCAAATCAAAGGGAAAAATTGAAATGCAACAGATGATCATAGTAATTTAATATAATCAAATTGTCTATTTATTAATAATAAGAGCGATCCAGCTTTAAAAAATATTGCCCCAATGTACTGATCTACCAAAAAGCAAGGGCAAAATATGGTTATTTTAAAATCTTTTTAGTGAATTTCTCTTTTGGAAAAAAGGGATGATAGGGAAAATGTCAACACTAGATAGAATTTATCCCCAGGAAACCATGTAACGTCAATATCGGACTCAGATTAATGAAGTGGGATCAGTTTGTTAATACCTGGACAGGTATATGTAATGGTTCTATCAAGAAATATAAAAGACAGCCAGGAAAGACCTCATGAGACCTGTCAGTAGAAAATATTTTGATTCAAGTTTATACATCAATTTGGAAAGTTGTTCATAAGTAGAGTTTTTGCAAGTAAACATAACTTAAATGTACTACAGATCATGAATCATTTTACTTACAGTATCATCTGTAAATTTGGAATTTTGCATTCAAAAGATTTTTAACAGAAGACCTGAATAAGTCACCTTCAATTGTTATTGAATTCACATAACAATTCTGTGAGCAGATAATGTTTTCCTCAATTAGGACATGAGAATTACTAGTCCTAGCAAAGCTAAGCTTGAGGCTTCATAATTGGTAACCAAAAAAAAAAAAACAAAAAACCTGAGGTGTGTGACCATAGGACTGTATTGTGCTGGAGATCATTAGATTTAGAGACAGACCCAATACAAAGTGTGCTCTGTACCACTGGGCAGATCAATTAACCACTCTTAATCTTATTTTACTCCTCTGATGATTATTCTCACCTTCCTTCTCTAAGAGGAAGAGTGGGTTGGCTTCACTGTTGGGGATGACCAAAATTGGGAAGATTCACTGTTGGGGGGCAGAGAATGTGTAAATGCTTTGAAACTGAAAGGAACGAGGAGACAAGAGGTTCCCATGGAGGAGCTATGAATCTAATTCATCAAATTGTTGGACACTGGTTAGGCCACATTAACTAGGATAGCTCTTCTCGACCTGCAGCAAACCTGCAAATTGCTAGGGATCTTGTTAAACTTTAGATTCTCACTCAGGAGGTCTTGGCTTGGGGTCCTTTAGTACCTGTATTATCAGAATTCTTAACAGTAGCTTGGAGCTAGAGACATGGGTAATAACAAATTATTACTTTCACTTCCCACTTGTCCCTGTTTGGAACTCAAGTCCTGGGTGGGGGGTTGTGGTATAACCTGGGGCAGGAATTCAGTAGGCATTCATTCATCTCACAAATCTTTATTGAGAACCTACCATGCCCCTGTTTCTGTGCCAGGAATGTGTCTCTGGCCTGAATACCATCTACTAGTGCCCCCAATTCCACCTTAAACCTTTGGAGAATTGTTCATATATATGCCGCTGTAGTTACATGGAAGAAAGTTGAGGAATCAATGGAGATGTTCTCCCCTTTCTATGAATAATGGTTGCTGCAAGCACTGTTTGCTACTTATCCAACATTCATTCCTCTCTTCTTGATGATTGGAACCCAATTCTGTTTTGGTATTTACTTTTCTATTTGTGACTCAGGGAAGGTGAGTCACACAAGAGCTGAAAGCTGCTCTTAACAGCTCAGGAGAGATGATTGCTAAATTTTCAAGAAATGTAAGAGCAAAACACAAGGGCAAAAATATATAATTATATAAACCTGTAACAATAAATTATATTTAAAAATACTCAAAAGTCATCATTTCCTAGTTATTTAACTATTATCTATGCTCTTAAGATTATGCATGTCTATTCTATCTATATGGTAGGAGTAATATATAACACCGTGCTACTGCACACCCCCCCAAATTCCAGGTCCAGTAATGCCCCATTAATAGTTTGAAATTTGCCATGGTGGCTGTATTTATAACACATAAATTGGCATACATTAAAAATCAGGACTTTGACTTGTTTTCCTGGGTGATCTACTTGTGAAACATTTACTAGCACACCACTAGGTAACTTTATCTCTACTTTCAAGGGGACATTTTTTTCCAAATTGTTAGTTAAATTTAAAAATGTATATTTTGTTGATTTTGCTATCACAGTTGTCTGATTTTTCCCCTTTGCCCCCTTCTACCCAGCACCCCACTCTCCCTCAGACAATTCCTTCACCATGTTCATGTTTATGGGTCATGTGTATAAATTCTTTGGCTACTCCATTTTCTATACTGTCTTGTGCATACCCATGGCTATTCTATAACCACCTATTTGTCCTTCATAATCCCCTCATCTCTTCACCCATTGCCCCATACCCTCCTCCCACCTGGAAATCACTAAAACACGCTGTGTATCCATGATTCTGTCTTTGTTCTTTTTAACTAAATTTGTTTCTTAGATTCAATAGTTGATATGTACTTGTTGCCATTTTATTGTTCATATTTTGGATCTTCTTTTTGTTAAATAAGTTCTTTTAATATTTTATATAATAATGGTTTGATTATGAACTTCTTTAGTTTTTTCTTGTCTGAGAAATTCTTTATATGCCCATTGATTCTAAATGGTAGCTTTGCTGAGGAGAGCAATCTTGGCTATAGGTCTGTCCCTTCTTTTCATGACTTTGAAATATCCTTGCCAATTCCTTCATCCTGTAAAGTTTCTTTTGAGATATCACCTGATAGTTTTACATGAAAAAAAAAATATATGTAACTCTCTGCTATATAACTCCCCTACATGTAACTCTCTGCTTTTTCTCTTGCTGCTTTAAGATTCTCTCTTTATCTTTAACCTTTGACATTTTAATTATGGTGCACCTTGAAGTGGGTCTACTTGCATTCATTTTGTTTGGGACTCTCTATGTTTCCTGGACTTGCATGTCTATTTCCTTCACCAAATTAGGAAAATTTTCTTTCATTATTTTTTCAAAAAGATTTTCATTTTCTTGCTCTTTCTCTTCTCATTCTGGCACCCCTGCGATTCAAATGTTGGACCTCTTGAAGTTGTCCCAGAGGCTACTAATATGACCCTCATTTTTTTAGATTCTTTTTTTAAATTAATTTATTGTTGTTCAATTACACTTGTCTGCATTTACTCCCTACCATTCCCCCCAATCCCAGCTTCCACCCCCTTCAGTTTGTCCATGTGTTCTTTATAATTGTTCCTGAAAACCCTTCCTTTCTTATCCCATTATCCCCTCCCAACTCTCCTCTGGTTACTGTCAGATCATTCTTAATTTCAATGTGTCTGGTTATATTTTGCTTGCATTTTCTCTTGTTGATTAGGTTCCACTTCAAGGTGAGTTCATGTGGTATGTATCTTTCACTGCCTGGATTATTTCACTTAGCATAATGCTCTCTAGTTCCATCCACGCTGTTGCAAAGGATAGGAGATCCTTCTTTCTGCTGTGTAACATTCCATTTTGTAAATGTATCATAGTTTTTTGATCCATTCATTTAATTATGGGCATTTTGGTTTCTTTCAGAGCCTGGATATTGTAAATTGTGCTGCTATGAGCATTGGGGTGCATAAGTTCTTTTGAATTGGTGTTTCAGGGTTCTTAGGATATAATCCCAGCAGTGGAATTGCTGGGTCAAAAGAGAGTTCCATTTTTGGTTTTCTGAGGAAATTCTATATTGTTTTCCACAGTGGCTGCACCAGTCTGCATTCCCACCAACAGTGTACTAGGGTTCCCTTTTCTCCATATCTTCTCCAACACTTTGTTTGTTGTTTTGTTTATGATGGCTATTCTCACCAGTGTGAAGTGGCATCTCATTGTGGCTTCAATTTGCATCTCTCTGATGGCTAATGGGCTTTTCATATGTCTCTGAGCCTTCTGTATGTCCTCCTTGGAGAAGTGTCTGTTCCAGTCCTTTGCCCATTTTCTAATTGGGTTGTTTGTCTTCCTGGAGTGGAGTTGTGTGAGTTCTGTATATATTTTGGAGATCAAGCCCTTGTCTGAGATATCACTGGCAAATATGTTTTCCCATACAGTTGATTCTCTTTTCATTTGAATGCTCTTTTCTTTAGCCAAGCAGAAGATTTTTAATTTGATGAGGTCCTATTTGTTATTCTTTCCTTTATGTGCCTTGCTTTAGGAGACATATTGGTGAAAACACTGTTGTGTGGAATGTCTGGATGTTCCTGCAAATATTTTCCTCTAGGTCTTCTATGGTGTTATGACTGATATTTAAGTCTTTTATCCACCTCGAATTTATTTTTGTGTGGTGTAACTTGGTGATCAAGTTTCATTTTTTTTTGCATGTAGCTGCCCAGATATTCCAACACCATTTGTTGAAGAGGCTATTTTTACTCTATTTTATGCTCCTGTCCCCTTGGTCAAATATTAACTGACCACAAAGGCTTGGGGTTATTTCTGGGCTCTCTGTTCTGTTCCATTGGTCTATGTGTTATGCCAGTACCAAGCTGTTTGATTACAGTGGCCTTGAAATACAATTTGATATCAGGTATTACGATCCCTCCAACTTTCTTCTTCTTTATCAAAATTGCTGCAGTTATTCAGGTTTGTTTATGGTTCCATATAAATTTCTGAAATGTTTGTTTCATATTTGTGAAACATGTCATAGGTACTTTAATAGGTATTGTGTTGAATCTATAGATTGCTTTGGGCAGTATGGACATTTTGATGATGTTTATTCTTCCAATCCATGAGCATGGTAAATACTTCCATTTTTTTGTATCTTCCTTAATTTCTTTATTCAGTGTTGTGTAGTTTTCTGAGTACAGATCTTTTACCTCCTTGGTTAGGTTTATTCTTAGGTATTTTATTTTTCTTGTTGCTATATCAAATGGGATTTTTCTTGAGTTCTGTTTATGATATTTCATTGTTGGTGTACAAAAATGCCTTTGATTTCTGAATATAGACTTTATATTCTGCTGTCTAGCCAAATTCACTTATTAGGTCAGTTTCTTGGAGAAGCCTATAGGATTTTCCATGCACACTCTCATGTCATCTGCAAACAATGACAGTTTTTCTTCCTCCTTTCCAATTTGGATGGCTTTTATTTATTTTTCTTGTTTGATTGCTGTGGTTAGAACTTCCTATGCTATGCTGAATAGAAGAGGTGAAAGGGAATACCCTTGTTTTGTTCTTGATCTTAGAGGGAAAGATTTTAGTTTTTCCCCATTGAGTATGATGTTGGCTGTAGGTATCTCCTATATGGCCATCATTATGTTGAGGAATGCTCCCTCTATTCCCACTTTCCTAAGTGTTTTTATAATAAATGACTGCTGTACTTTATAAAATGCTTTTTCTACATCTATTGATATGGTCATGTGGTTTTCGTCTTTCATTTTGTTTATGTGATGTATTATGTTTATTGATTTGGGAATATTGTACCATCCTTGCATTTCTGGAATAAATCCCACTTGATCATGGTGTATCATCTTTTTAACATATTGCTGGATACAGTTTGCCAGTTTTTTGTTGAAGATTTTAGCATCTTTCTTTATCAGTGATATTAGCCTAAAGTTTTCTTTCTTTGTTATTTCTTTATCTTGTTTTGGGATTAGGATGATGCTGGCTTCATGAATAGAGTTTGGGAGTCTTTCATCTTCTTGAATTTTTTTGAATATTCTGTAAAGAATAGGGGTTAACTCTTCCTTGAATGCTTTATAAAATTCTGTTAAATAGTCTGGTCCAAGGCTTTTGTGAGCTGAGACGCTTTTGATTACTGCTTTAACTTCATGAGCTGTTATTGGTCTGTTCAGGCTTTCTGCTTCTTCTTCATTCCCTTTTGAAGATGATATTTTTCTAGAAATTTGTCCACTTCACCTAGGTTTTCAAATTTCTCAGCATATAGTTCTTTGTAGTAATTTCTTAAAGTCTTTTGTATTTCTGTGGTATCAGTTGTAACCTCTCCTCTTTCATTTCTGGTTGTGTTTATTTGAGTCCTCTCTCTTTTTTTCTTGATGAGTCTTTAAAGACTTGTCAATTTTGTTCATCTTTTCAAAGAAACAGCTCCTGGATTTATTGATCCTTAGAATTGTACTTTTAGGCTCTATGTCATTTAATTCTGCTCTGATCTTGGTTATTTACTTCCTTCTGCTTGCTCTGGGCTGTCTTTGTTGTTGTTCCTCCAGTTCTTGTAGGCATAGGGTTAGGTTATTTATTCGAAGTGTTTCTATCTTTTTTAGGTAGGCCTGTATCACTATGAACTTCCCTGTCAGGACTCCTTTCCCTGTTTCCCATAAGTTTTGGATTGTTGTGAGTTCTTTTTCATTTGTTTGGAGAATCTTAGCTAATGTAATTATGACTTGCTTTGGTGTGTCCCTTCTTGGGTCCAACCTCTTTGGGACCCTCTGAGCTTCCTGGACTTACTGGAAGTCTATTTCCTTTACCAGATTAGAGAAGTTCTCCTTCATTGTTTTTTCAAAACAGTTTTTAATTTCTTGCTCTTCCTCTTATCCTTCTGTTACCCCTATATGATTTGGATGTTGAAACATTTAAAGATGTCCTGGAGGTTCCTAAGCCTCTCCTCACTTTTTTTGAATTCTTGTTTGTTCATTCTGTTCTGGTTGGAAGTTTATTTCTTCCTTCTGCTCCAAACTGTTGATTTGAGTCCTGGTTTCCTTCTCTTCAGTGTTGGTTCCCTGTACATCTTCCTTTATTGCACTTCTCATAGCCTTCATTTTTTTCTAATTTGTGACCATATTCAACCAATTCTGTGAGCATTCTGGTTGCCAGTGTTTTGAAGTGATAGGTTGGCTGTCTCTTGGTTGCTTAATTGTATTTTTTCTGGTACCTTTTCATTTGGGATTTTTTTTGTCTCTGCTTACCTGTTACATAGCTAGGGGTGAAGCCTTAGGTGTTCACCAGAGTAGGGCAACCCACATCACTGCATTGTGATGTTGTATGTGGGGGAGGCATCCAAGAGGAAGTGTGCTACTTGTTCTGCTCTCTGCCAGTTTTCATTCACTTTTCCACTATCCACAAAAAAAAAATTGGGCACTTCTGTTGCTGGTTCCCGGGTATGTGGGCTTGTGTACATTCTAGGTCCCTGTGGGTCTCTTCAACAAACTCTGCTGTGAGGCTGAAAGTTTCTCCCACTTATGCCTCACCCTCACAGGTGTTTTCAGTCAGAGGCTGTCAGTCTTTATTTCCTAGTACTTTAACCCTGGGTTGCTTGGTCTATCTTGCTCCCCAGTTGTTCCTCTCAGTTTACCCATATGTGAATGTGGGACCATCCAGTCCTCCAGCCATCGCCTTGCCATGAGTCCTCGCTGCCTGGCTGCCCATCTCTTCCCCTTGTACTGGTCTGAATGAGTGTTTCTTCTTTAATTCCTTGGTTGCTGGACTTCCATGCAGTTTGATTTTCTGTCAGTTCTGGTTGTTTTTTTGTTTTTAAATTTGTTGTCATTTTTTTGGTTGTGTGAGAAGGCAGTGTGTGTCTCTCTACACCTGTCTTGGCCAGAATCCTGATTATTTTTGTTTTTGTTGTTCCAATTGCTTGTTTTTTGCTTCCTTATGTTCCAAATCATTGATTTGATTGTTGTCTTTATCCACTTTACTGTTGTCTCCATTTAAGTTATTATTTATTTTATTCAGTGTATCCTTCATTTCTGACTAGATCTTTTTTGATGCTGTTTAGGTCCTTACTAGGTTCCTTGAGCATCCTTATAACCAGTGTTTTGAACTCTGCATATGATATATTGCTTATCTCCATTTCATTTAGTTCCTTATTTGGAGTTTTGATCCACTCTTTCACATGGGCCAAGTTTGTTTGTCTCCTCATTTGGCAGCCTCCCTGTTTGTTTCTATGTACTAGGTAGAGCTGCTATGACTCCCTGTTGTAGCAGGGAGTCATAGAGCCAAATATAAGGTAGTATATATGGCCCTATGACTAATTAAAAAATAGTCACACAAATATCACATTAGGCCCTGTGGCGTGGCCTAATGTATATATCCTGTAGGGTCCAGTGGCATAGTCACCCCTATCAAGGTGGACCCTTTGTGTGGACTTAGTACACTCTCCTCTTGTAGTTGAGCCTTGGTTGCTCTTAGCAGGCCCATGAGAGGGATTTATCCAGGTCAGTCACCTGCAAGAAATGTCTGTGACCACTTACCACCAACCTCTACTCTTTGTAGAGGATATTCTGTCCAGGGGCAGGGTGGTAGTGCTCTGATGTGGTCTGTAACTGTCCACTGAGTACACTGGCCATGGGGTTTCCTGGGTGGTGCAGGCCAAGACCAGCCCCGACCTGTGTTTCTCACAGAGCCACCCTGCCTAAGCTATAAAGCAATCTGAGATAGCTGCTACTTGTGCAGGGCTTGGAGTTTCCCAGGCAAAGTCGAAATGTGAATCTAGGCTGGACACTGCTAGTGCCATGCCTGGGACTAACTGAGGACAGCTGTTGCTTGTTTGATAGGATTTAGGAAGGTGTGACGCATAAGCCAAGAGCCACCAGTCTTGGAAAAGCAGCATGGGTCGGTCTGTAAGTTGGGTGGAGCAGAGTCTCTGGGGATATCCAAGGCAGGTCAGATAGTGTTAGCCAAGTTTATAGAGTCTCATATATGGCATCAGCTTGCCAGCTCTGGGGGTGGAAGGTTTAGAAAAGGGACAATGGCTTCTGATCACATTGATGCCAGACACTCAGTTTCCTCCTGTATGCCATTAGTGCCTTTGAAGCTGCTACCCCAGTGCTGGAGCTCAGAGGGAGTGAGTCTGAGAAGGTGAGCCTGTGTGTGGATTCTTTAATAGGAACTGCTTGGGGTTCCAGAATTTTCTTCCAGTGACTCAATCCCCACTAGTTTTTGCAGCCAGAAGTTATAAGGATTTATCTTTCTGGCATTGGAACCCTGGGCTGGGGACACCTGGTGTGGGACTGAGACTTTTTGCTCCTGAGATATCTCTCCCAATTTTTTTTCTCTCACCACACATGAGTGAGAGACCAGTCTATTCTGAGTCTGCACTCCTCATACCAGTCTGGATGGTTGCAGTTTCTTTAATTCTGTGGTTATCAGACTTCTATTCAACTTGATTTCTGACAGTCATAAGCAATGATTATTCTATATTTTGGTTGTAATTTTGATGTGGTTGTATGAAGAGTCAAGCCATGTTTGCCTATGCCACCATTTTGACCAGCAGTCCATAAATTTCAATTAATCTTAGTTAAACATAGTAGCTCTATTTCCTTTTCATTAAGCAAGTGACTCAATTCAGGCCAATGAGACATGAAAGTTGTTTTTTGAGGGAGTGTTTTGGAAATCTTTTTCTGCTCTAAAAAATAAGACCCAGGGTAGAGATGGGCTCTTCCTGTTTCTGACTGTGTGATGTCTGGATGTCACATGTATGGACTTTCAGAAGTTATCTTCTAATATGGCCAAGTCAGGATTAACATGCATTTTGTTCTTTAATATTTTGCACCTTCTGTTCAGAGAAAACAAATAGCATGTGTTTTTGATATTTTCTTTTCTAGGGGGGACCCTAATAGATGTGACATCTGGGGAAACACTCCTCTACATTATGCAGCCTCCAATGGCCATGCCCACTGCGTCTCATTCCTAATCAACTTAGGTGCCAATATCTTTGCCTTGGACAATGACTTACAGTCTCCACTGGATGCTGCCGCTAGTAGAGAGCGGAATGAATGTGTTTCTCTTCTGGATGAGGCAGCTACTGCCCAGAACATCATGAACCCCAAGAAGGTCACTAAGCTGAAGGAACAGTCTCAGAAGAATGCCAGGAGGCAGATCAAAGAATGTGAGAGGCTCCAGGAGAAGCATGCAAATAAGATGGCCCGCACCTACAGAGAGGAATCTGGTACTTTTTCTTCCAAGAGCACTTTTTCCAGATCATCTCTTTCAAATGCTTCTGCTTCCAGCACATTTGGGTCATTGTCTAAGGGCATTAAAGATACCTTCAAGATAAAGTTCAAGAAGAATAAAGATACATCACAGCAGGTAGAGAAGGAGCACAGAAATGAGCAGAGGAATGTGATGGATGTGTTCAGAGAGGAAGAAGAAGACACATTCTTAGGGGACTTCAAAGAGAAGCTCCAGGTTTCAGCAGAGGGCAGCTGTGTGCGACATGAATCCATTCTCAGCCGTCCAGGTCTAGGAAATATTGTTTTTAGAAGGAACAGAATAGCAAGCCCTGAATACATCTCAGATACTAAGAAGGAGTTAGAGTTTAAAATGTCCAGTGAATTGCTTCAGAGACAAGGAGTAGCACAGGCTGATGAAGTGGTGGCGGATGAGGAGGGAGAGGAGAACAGCCTGAAAGATGACCTGCCTTGGGATGAGGATGCAATGGAGTGGGAGGAAGATGTGGTTGATGCTACACCCCTGGAAGTATTCTTACAGTCTCATCATCTGGAAAAGTTTTTTTCCTTTTTCATGAGAGAGCAGATTGATCTACAAGCTCTGTTGCTTTGCTCTGATGAGGATCTTCAGAGCATTCAAATGCAGCTGGGTCCCAGGAAGAAAGTTCTTAATGCCATAAACAGAAGGAAGCAAGTGCTCCAACAGCCTGGGCAACTGGTCGACACCAGCCTTTGATTGAGTGGTGGCTAAACAGGGTGAGCCTGCAGCAGAGGGGTGATGCTGTTGTGGTCCACTGGAAGCACTCCAGGCAATACTTTCTCTCTACTGAATGCCAAACCACTGGGTATGATGTCTGAGCTCTTAGAATTGCCTACCTCAAAAAGAGGCCCAAGCTCTACTCTGAGAAATTCTCTATACCTAAACAAATAAATCACCAGTGAGAAACCCAAGGAATAAAAACTGGCATTTCCCTTTGATTATCTTTTTAATATTTTTGAATCTGGAAAGGATTAAATGGATGAGGGAGAAGAGGAAAAACTTTATTTTTCCAACTCTGGATTTAAGATTATAATCTCTCAACACACTGCTTTTTACTTTCTGATTTTCATGGTCCAGGGATTCCAATGCCAATTCTGTCCTTAGCTCTAGACTTTGTTGATAGAGATTAAAATTCCTCTATTGGCCTAAGATTTGATACCCAACTTAAATGTGTCTGAACTTTTAACAGATGTCTGCAGATTTACAAGTAATGAAAATGGATCTACAGTACTCTCACCTGAGAACAGAGTATCAGGTAGGGAGAATGAAGAGAAAAATAGAATATAGGATACCTACTATGAACAGAATTGTTTTCCCCAAATTCATATACTGAAGCCTTACCCCCCAATACAACCATATTTGGAGATAGGACCTTTGTTAAGTTAAATGGGGTCATACGTGTGGGGCCCTAATCCCATATAATTCTTGTCCTTTAAGAGAAGAGACACCAAGGATGCACATGCACAAAGAAAAGGCCCTGTGAGGACACAGCAAGAGAAAAGCCATCTGCAAGCCAAGAGGAGAGGCCTCGGGAGACACTAGACCTGTCGACACTTTGATCTTGATCTTTCAGCTTTCAGAACTGTAATAAAATAAATGTCTATTGTTCACGCCACACAGTCTGTGGTAGTTTCTTACAGCAGCATGAGCAGACTAAAATAGTGCCTTATCAAGGGGGTAGGAAAGAAGAAAAATATGTGGGGAAAAAGTCTGGCATTTTTGATGATTTTTCTAAGGATAACTCCTCAAACTTTAAAAAACAAAGAAAAAAAGAAAAGTCTACATTCTTTGTAGGGAAAATTTTATTGTAAAAGTAAAATTTACATTTCCATGCTCATTATGTGCTTATTTTTTATTTACTGTTGTTTATCATCATTTCTACATGTCTAAATTCATGTAGATTCTATAATATAAATTTGCAACATTGCCGCTGACATTTTTTGAGCGACAAAGTCAAATTCAAATCAAAACTCTACTGAATAGCTAAGCTTCATTGAATTTTTATAGCCAGACTTACATCAAGTGAAATTTACCATCAATTATGTGTATAAAATAGAAACAGTTGTTTCTTGAGCATGCTTTCTGACTCACATTTGTTTGGGTTATTTCAGGAAGCACCATGGAGGACATAAGCTTAGGGAGGATACAGGTGCTGAAATCTGATGAACAATTGGTTCATTCTCCCACAATGCATGGATTCAGAGAGGTTGTCAGTCTTCTAATAAAAATGTTGCACTAAGAAATAATTATGTTTACAAATACTGCATTTTGTTGGTTGGAATAAATTGAAGTTGTATTTGTTTTCTATAATGTGCAAAAAGCAGCTGTCACATAGAAGGCCTCAAAAATTTGTGGCATTAGGACTTTATTACTATAGGTGCCAGGATATGGGTATTTCCCCAAATCTGCCTGATGAGACATTTGTTGCCAAGATATAGGAGAAGTAGAAGCCACTAGGGAAGTACTGCTGCTGACAAAAAGAATGCTTTCCGATATAGCTTTGTACCACTGTCAGAGGTAAAAGGAATATAGAAAGTCTGGTGATGTATTCTAGCAAATGAGAGGCAGTGTGAGGTGGCACAAAGAATTTTAAGCTGGAAACACACGTTGCTACTTGAAGGATAGAATATAGAGTTATGGAAATGTAAAGGTGCACTTTGAGAGAACAAGCAAAGGCAGGCCAGTGAAAATGTTATTGGAAGTTAGCCCTGTAGGAATTAGTTCTAATTGCTTTATTGAGTTGATCATTTCTAGATGGAATTTTCCATGTTGCTCTACTGGAGGGAGAGGGATAGCAATTTGTTCAAAAAATGTGATAAGAGGAGAGTATATTTGCCAGTAGAACTGAAAGCTCTCACCACAATCATCCTCTTGGCATTCACGTCAATTCTGTGATGAAATAAAGGAGTATGATTTGAAGGACACATGGATTTAAAAACCTTATATAAAAACTCCATCAAAATTGCTAGGTTAATAAGAAGGGAGCAAATATAATCCCTTTATCACAGTGAATAATGTGAACCTCTGTGAGGCCAGGAAGTTATTAGAAGGTTAAGATGTATGTTTTTGAATAGTTGCATTTTATTTGAATTAAGATATCCCAGCTTGTAGACTCCATAAGCTTATCTACCATTTCCTCAACACATCCTGTTGTTCCAATTAAAGAGTAAATACTATGTCTGTAATTATCTGCCAAATTGGTTCAAAATGTATAAACAAAACAGTCAGAATTAGCTTGGGTCTTAGGTGTCAGGGAGCAAATGAGGCCAAGTAAAGGGTTCCCACTTCCATATCAGAGAAGCCAGGTTCTGCCTTACACAATGTAAACCAGAGTATTCTATCTATTTTAGCCATGAGGTTAGTCACAAGGTTGGGCATGTGATTGAGGTGGTCCAGTGAGTCTCAGTTCTGGGACTTTCAACTGTTGAGGAGAATTTCTCTTTCTGCTGGGGTTGCTGGAGATGACAGACTGATTCAGGAGCTGCTGGCAGCCATCCTGCCACTACCAGGGGAAAACTTGTTTAATAATGAAGCCAATACTGACAAGAACAGAGGTGAGAAGTGGAGAGAGCAAGACAGTCCTGCTGACACTTGGAACCCCTGGATGCAGCTATAGCTGAAATCTTCATCTGGTGCTTCTTAATGACAAGAGTCAATCATTCACTGACTCAGCTGAAAGTAGTATGAATTGTGGTTTCTACCACTTGTGACCAAGGAGCCCTTACCAATATGAAAGCTGAATTGTTCCTCGAAACTTTAATTGTAGAAAGTGAAAAACAAAATGCTACATAATGTATAATTCCACTCATACAGAATGTCCAGAAGAGGCAAATACATAAAGATAGAAAGTATATTAGTGGTTGCCAGGGGCTGGGAAAAACGGTAAATGAGGGGTGGCTGATAGTGGGTATGGAGTTTCTTTTGGGGGTGATGAAAATGTTCTGGAATTAAACAGTGGTGATGGTTGCACAACTCTGTGAATGTACTAAAAAACACTGAATTGTATACTTCAAACTGGTACATTTTATGGTAAATTGTACCTCAACTTAAAAAATAGAAACAAATTAATTATAGTTATTGGAGCTCCCCATGAGTGAATGGGAACACCCGATCCCCTCAGTTTCCTTGCCATGAAAGTTAGAATTAATCAAAGCAAGAACTGCAGAAGTGGAAAATTGCTTTATTTCCAAAAATAACAAAAGCCCATGAAATACCTGGAAAAGCAAGTGCTGCTGTAATATGGCATAACAGAAGGAACGGCCACTTAATTTCACTAAACACAAACACAAATGTGGATCTCATTATTTAAGATAAGATATGATGAGCACAAAACTACAGATCACTGGGCATGGGGCTCCCTCATTTGATTTAGAAATTATGAGACAACTGGAGGCAACACCTCTTGAGCTGCAGCGTCCACATCAACACAACATTGCTTCGTTTTATTTACCAGATGACCAGGAATCATACACTAATTTGGCTGCAACAGCGTCTTCCACGGCCATTCCTGGAATGGAGAAAAATTCGGTTCATTTTTTGTTAGAACAGCTTTTTCTGAAACAGCCCTGGGACCAAGAGTTTCTGAATGCACTATCCATGGTGCTAATGTCCACCGGGGTAACAAAGACTGATATCCAGGTAAGTTCAGGCTTAGAGAGTCTGTTAAGGGAAGGACAAGGCAGAGAATATGATATGAAGCAAGACATATCCAACAAACAAATTTTAAGCATCATTCAAAATTTAGTTCAGGGGTCAGAAAACTTTCAGTAAGGGGCCAGATGGTAAATATTTCAGTTTGGGGGGACCATATATGGTATCTGTTGCAATCACTCAACTCAGCCATTGTAGTTAGTGCAGAAACAGCATGAACAATAAGTAACCAAATGAACTGTGTTCCAATCAGACTTCTTTACAGACATGAAAGTTTGAATTTCATATAATGTTCATGTGTCACAAAATCTTGTCCATCTTCCCCATCTCCCACCAAACATTTGAAAATGTAAAAACTATTCCTAGCTTGCTAGTTGTACAAAAGTAAGTGGTGGGCCAGGTTTGCTTCACAGGCTGTAGTTTGCTGACTCCTGTTCTAGTTCAAACTCTGAGCCCCTCAGTGACTCCATTTTGTCTTGTTGTTTTAGATACATATTTTAACCTTGAATGGGTCTAGGTACTTCAAGGACAGGATCTGTTTTTTACTATTTTTTGTAGCCACCACTGCATCCAGTATGGAGCTTGACACATAATAGGTATTTAATATGCACATGCTAGATGGAAGGATGTGCCAATAAACCAATCCCAAAAATGAGAAAACAAAAAATTCTCAATAGAGTAAAGCAGTTTTCTGTAGCGTTCCGTTTCCTGTAGGAGTTGGCTGACCTCTGATCTGCTATGAACTCAAAGAATTTTAGACACTACTGAATCAGTGTGATGTCTTTGAACCAGGATTTGTGTAAAGCTTATACTGCCTTTGCCTGTCCCCCTGTGCATGAGAGATTTCAAAAATATTACCAGCTATCAAGGCACCAATAATGACCCACTGCTATGAGTGCAGGTGGCAAGAGCATTCTTCATGTTCTGCTGGGCTTTGGGGCTTGACCATAAGAAATACAGATCTTTACAGAGGAAAAGAGGACATTCTTGAGGAGCAGTCACTTGTTTACAACCAGTTTAGGGGTATTTTAATATACTAGGTATATCAGCTGAATACCAGTTGTTTCTATGTATGTCCATTTCCTTAAATCTGGTGTGGTGAGAGGGCTAGACTGATGGAAAGACTGAGCCCATCCTCTGTTGGTCTTTTGCCTGTACCAGCTCAGGTGGTACTGGGGCTCCCTGTGGAAACTCTGCTCAAACCAGCAAGTGGGAGGGTGGAGAAGAAGGGCAAAAAGAAGTCACAGGCTATATTTCTTATCTGAGTCCCTCTCACATTGGACATCTCCCTTAAGCTCTCCATATTTTAACATTTTTTATCCCTCATCTTCCACCTCTGAAGGGTAGCTTCATTTAGATCTATGTCTAAATGACAGACTGATGATGCTTGCTGTGTGCAGATCATTTTACATGCACACCTCACTTAATATTCACAAAAAACTCAAGGTAACAGATGGTAAAGAAACAGTGGCTTAGAGAGGTGAGGTCACCTGCCCAAGGATGTATGTCCAAGGAGTGGCAGAGAAGAGAATCCAGCCAAGGACTACCTGATTCTGGAGTTCATGGGCTTAACCACTACACTAAGACATGTAAATAACTGACCCAAATGATAGCTTTCACAATGAGTCAGTCATGGAAACTGGTGATTCATTCCTCCTTCCACCAACGAACAAAAACCTGCCTTGTGCCCTAGTTAGATTTGTGCCCTGGGACAAACAGCCCTTACCCAAAGACTTGAACACTGTGGTCTTCTCACAATGGGCTGGCTTCATTCCCTTCACCACTTCTCCCAGCTCACCGAAGATCTCAGCCTGTGAAATGAACACACATGGGCCCAGGCCATGGAGCTCATGTGTGCTCCAGTTGGCTTATACAGCCAGGGTAGGAGGGCATCCTTGAACTGGATAAAAGATAAATTTTATAGACAGACCATTTGTAAACTGGATGATGTCAGGGGGATGCTTCCCCCTAGATCCTTTTTGGGTACATTCTGCTTCTGTGATACCATGAATGCAAAGATACAAGTCTGTGGCCAGGAAATGTTGTTCTGCCAGGATCCTGTGTCAGTAGGAAATAGGTGTGTTCTCATGTCATCACTAATTTTGGCAGTTCCCTTCTGGTTTACATGCCCTGAATACAAATAAAAAAGAAGGTCAAATGTGGCCAACCATAGTTTTATTTTGTTGGCCATGTTGGGGAGGTTTCCTGGCTGCAACAGGTCAGGAATCCTACTAAATCCTAATCCTAATCCTACTGCTTTATAGGACAGCCCAGTCCAATGAAAAAATCCAGCAAGCTTTTCCCTATAGGCAAAGGGGATAAAAACTACACATGGCACCAGCAAAATGGCCACATTATTCTGACAGGGGATTAGGAATGATTGAGATATATTTAGACTACCTCACCCTACAAAGAGTTGGGGGTGAATGAAGTCTGGAGCAAGCCAAAGAGAAGGGGAAGTTAATGCAAGCCTGGGACCCCAACAAGGCCACCTGAGAAGCAGCTACAGAAAAGAAGGCTCACCCCAGACAGGAGAATGTCTCCAGACTCTTTAAGGGCTGCCTCCTGGGAATCCACATACAGTACAGCCTGTTTCATCAGCTGATCATCCAGCTCTCTCCAGTCAGGCCTGCTGGCTCCAATGGCTGAGAAACAGCAAACAGACCCTGAGCCCAGAAACAGTCATGAAGGATATTAAATGCACTCAAGAATGGAAGACAGGTGGGGAAATGTGGTGACAGGAGATGTATGGGATACTCAGATTCAGAATGTCTCATGTCTCTAGGCCAACCCCTCCCAATCAGCAACATTGAATATGCATTAACAAGAATAACACCTGACATTTCTTGCCTTTCCACTTCATATCCTATTTTATTCCTAAAATATTGTGAGGCAACTTAGCTTTCATTTATTGGATACCTACTATCTGTGAGATGTTTCACACATTCTATTTATAGTCCCTACAATTTCACTTCATGTCTGATTCCCATTTAAAAGATGCACTAATTGGGGCTCAAAGAAATTAAAGTGCTTGTCAAGGTTATATATCTAACATGTGTATACCTGTGGCTCTGAAACAGTGCCATTCCTTTTGTGCTGCTTCTATTTGTGGGGGCAGTGACTTCCTTTCCCAAACCCTGAAACAAACATCATGTGCAGCATCTTTATACCCCACACTCCTCTATCTGTTTGCTTATTCTTCATAATTCCTGTTCCTGACCCCCAACCACTTATTTCTTAAGTGTGACAAGAAAGCCTGGTGTCAGAGTCATGGAGAAACTCCAGTAAAAAGCAAACTGGTGCCAACTGTTCATGTCCTCTGCAGAGTCTTAACCACAATGATGACTCCTGGCACCAGTACCTGGGATAACATACAGGTTGCAACCAGACACTTGCTGGCCCAGGCAGGTGATGACTATGAGCAGATGGGATGTGACTGAAAATGGTGGAGACCCAACTATACAGAACAAATCCTTCTAAAGAGGGTAGGCATTGCTCAGCTCCAACTAGCTGCATGCATGTGAGAATGCAGGTCCACTGCTAGATACTCTAAATCTTTTTTTTTAAGCAGGAAATCTATTTCCATGTGTTATTTATTGATTTTTAGAACATTCTATGGTCCAAACAAAACACATCTGCTGGCTGATCAAGCCCTGGACCAGCCATCCTTGGGAAAGTGCTATAAAGCTTTATTCCAATATAAGGCGGCATTACATGCCTTCCAGTTTTCTCTGCTTGCTCCTTCCCCACTGTTCTCCCCTACTCTAATTTCCTCTTTTTAAAATTATTTTTAAATTTTTAATTGTTGTTCAAGTACAGTTTTCTGCATTTTACCCCTAGCCCTCCCCACTTCCCTCCCGTTTCCACCTTCCTTTGTCCATGTGTCCCTTATACTTGTTCCTGTAATCCCTTCCCCTTTTCCCCTGAAATTTCCTCCACTCTCCCCTCTGGTGACTGTCAGCCTGTTCTCTATGTCAGTGTGTTTGGTTCTATTTTGCTTGTTTGTTGGTTTTGTTGATTAGATTCCTGTTGAAGATGAGATCATATGGTATCTGTCTTCCATCACCTGGCTTATTTCCCTTAGCATAATGCTTTCCAGTTCCATCCATGCTGTTGCAAAGGGTAGGAACTCCTTTCTTTCTGCTACATAGAATTCCATTGTGTGAATGTACCATAGTTTTTTGATCCATTTATTTACTGATGGACATGTAGGTTGCTTCCAACTCTTGGCTATTGTAAATTGTGCTGCTATGAACATTGGGGTGCATTGGTTCTTTTGGATTGGTGTTTCAGAGTTCTTAGGATACAATCCTAGCAGTGGAATTGCTGGGACAAAAGGCAGGACCATATTTAGATTTCTTAGAAAATTCCATACTGTTTTCTATTGTCATTGTACCACTACACAATTGCATCAACAGTGCACTAGGGTTGCCTTTTCTCCTCAACCTTTCCAACACTTGTTGTTTGTTGCTTTGTTTATGGTGGCTATCTGACTGGTGTGAAGTGGTATTTCATTGTGGTTTTAATTTGCAACTCTCTAATAGCTAATGATATTGAGCATCTTTTCATGTGTCTCTGGATCCTCTGTATGTCCTCCTTGGAGAAATGTCTATTTAAGTCCTTTGCCCATTTTTCAATTGGGTTGCTTGTCTTCTTAGAGTGGAGTCGTGTGAGTTCTTTATATATTTTGGAAACTAAACCCTTGTCTGAGGTATATTGGCAAATATGTTTTCCCATGTGGTTGGTTCTCTTTTTATTTTAATACTGTTTTCTTTGGCCATGTAGAAGCTTTTTATTTGGATGAGATCCCATTTGTTTAATTCTTTCCTTTATGTCCCTTGCTCTATCAGTAAAAATGTTGCTGCATGAAATATCTGAAATTTTCCTGCCTATATTCTCCAATAGGACTTCCATGACTTGTGTTAAATCTATCCACTTTGAATATTTTTGTATGGTGTAAGCTGGTGCTTGAGTTTCATTTTTTTGCACATAGCTGTCCAATTCTCCCAACACCATCTGTTGAAGACACTATTTTTACTCCATTTTATGTTGCTGCCCCCTTTGTTGAATGTTAATTGACTGCAGAGACTTGGGTCTATTTCTGGGCTCTTTGTTCTGTTTCGTTGGTCCATGCGACTGTTTTTATGTCAGTACCAGGCTGTTTGGATTACAGTGGCTTCCTAATACAGTTTGGCATCAGGTATTGTGATCCCTCCTACTTTGCTCTTGTTTCTCAAAACTGCAGCAGGTATTTGGGGTTGTTTATGGTTCCACATAAATTTTCAAAGTGTTTGTTCTATGTCTATAAAATATGCCATTGGTACTTTAATAGGGATTGCATTGAAACTGTAAATTGCTTTGGGTAGTGTGGACATTTTGATGATGTTAAATCTTCTGATCCTGAACATGGTGTATGTTTCCATTTGTTTGTGTCTTCCTTGATTTCTTTCTTCAGCGTTGTGTAGTTTTCTGAGTACAGGTCTTTTACCTCCTTGGTTTGGTTTATTCCTAGGTATTTTATTTTTCTTGTTGCTATATCAAATGGGATTTTTTCTTGATTTCTGATTCTGCTGTTTCATTGTTGGTATACAAAAATGCCTTTGATTGCTGGACCTTCATTTTGTATCCCGCTGTTTTGCCAAATACATGAATTACGTTGAGCAGGGGTTTTTTGCAGAGTCTATAGGGTTTTCCATGTACACTATCATGTCTTCTGCAAACAGTGACCATTTTGTTTCCTCATTTCCGATTTGAATGCCTTCTATTTCCTTTTCTTGTCTAATCGCTGTGGCTAAAACTTCCAATACTACATTGACTAGAAGTAGTGAAAGTGGACATCCTTGTCTAGTTCCTGGTATTAGTGAAAAAGCTTTTAGCTTTTGCCCATTGAGTATGATGTTGGCTGTAGGTGTCTCATATATGGCCTTTATTATGTTGAGGAACGCTCCCTCTATTCCCAATTTGCTGAGTGTTTTCATCAGAAATGGGTGTTGTACCTTATCAAATGCTTTTTCCACATCTATTGATATGATCATGTGATTTTTGTCTTTAGTTTTGTTTATGTGACTTATTACATTTATAGATTTGCAAATATTGTACCATCCTTGCATCCCTTGGATGAATCCCGATTGGTCATGGTGTATGATGTATTCAATGTATTGTTGAATGCTGTTTGCAATGTTTTGTCCAAAATTTTAACATCGATGTTCATCTATGATATTGGCATGAAGTTTTCTCTCTTTGTTGTGTCTTTATCCAGTTTTGGAATGATAGTGATGCTGGCTTCAAAAAAAGAGTCTGGGAGTCTTCCATCATTTTGCATTTTTTGAAATATTCTGTGAAGGATAGAGGTTAGCTCTTCCTCAAATGCTTTGTAAAATTCTTTTTCAAAATCATCTGGTTTAGGGCTTTCATGTGTCAGGAGTTTTCTGATTACTGCTTCAATTTCATAAGCTGTTGTTGGTCTGTTCAGGCTTTCTGCTTCTTCTTCATTGAGTTTTGGAAGATGATATTTTTCTAGAAAGTTGTCCATTTCACCTAGGTTTTCAAATTTCTTGGCATACAGTTCTGCATAGTAATTTCTTACAATTCTTTGTATTTCTGTGGTATCAGTTGTAGTCTCTCCTCTCTCATTTCTGATTGTGTTTATTTGGGTCTTCCGTTTTTTCTTCATGAGCCTGATTAAAGGTTTGTTGATTATGTTTATCTTTTCAAAGAACCAGCTCCTGGATTCACTGACCCTTAGAGTTGTGCTTTTCTTCTCTATGTCATTTAAATCTGCTCTGATCTTGGTTATTTCCTTCTTCTACTTGCTCTGGGCTGTCTTTGTTGTTGTTCCTCGAGTTCTTCTAGGCATAGGGTTAGGTTGTTTGTTTGAAATGTTTCTGTTTTAAAATAGGCCTGTATTGCAATGAACTTCCCTCTTAGGACTGCCTTCAGTGTGTTGCATAAACTTTGGATTGTTGTGAGTTCATTTTCATTTGTTTCCAGAAACTTTTTGATTTCTTCCCTAATTTTATCCTTGACCCATTCATTGTTTAATAGCATGCTATTCAATCTTCATGATTTTGAGTGTTTTGGGCTTTTTTACCTTGGGATTCATTTCTATTTTCAGTCCTTTATGGTTGAAGAAAATGCTTGATATGATTTCAATTTACTCAAATATGTTGAGGCTTGTTTTGTGTCCTATCAATTGGTCTAGCTTTGAAAATGTTCCATGTGGGTTTGAAAAGAATGTGTATTTTGCTTCTTTAGAATAAAATGTTCTGTGTATATAATTTAATTCCATTTCATCTAGGGCATTGTTCAATGCCACAATATCTTTGTTAATATATTGTTTGGAAGATCTGTCCATTTCTGACAGTGAGGTGTTAAAGTTCCGTACTATAATTGTGTTGCTGTCAATATTGTTCTTGAAGTTCTCCAAGGTTTTCTTTATGTATTTGGATGCTCCTATGTTGAATGCATATGTATTTACCATGTTTATGTCTCCTTGATGGATTCTTTCCTTGAGTATTATGAAGTGACCTTCTGGGTCTCTTTACGGCCTTTTTTTTTTTTGAAGTTTATTTTGTCTGATATGAGTATTGCTACCCTGACTTTTTTTCCCTGTTTGTTTGCTTAGAAAATTTGTTTCCAGCCCTTCACTTTTAATCTCTGTACGTCTTTTGTCCTGAGGTGGGTCTCTTCTAGGCAGCATATGTGTGGATTATGCTTTTTCATCCATTCAGCTATTCTATGTCTTTTGATTGGAGCACGTAATGCATTTAAGTTTAAGATTATTATCAATAGTTAGCTATTCATTGCCATTTTCATACCTGTGTTCTTACCTATCTATTATCTATCTATCTATCTATCTATCTATCTATCTATCTATCACCATCATCCTCTCTCTCTCTCTTCCTTCCTTTCCTTAAAGCAGTCTCTTTGGCATCCCTTGCAGAGCTGGTTTCATGCAGGTATATTCTTTAGATTTTTTTTTTTTTGTCTGGGAGGCTTCTTATTTGGCCTTTTATCTTTATGGAGAGACTTGCTGGTTAAAGTAGCCTTGGTTGTGGGCCTCCAGTTCTCATTACTTGGAATATTTCTTGCCATTCTCTTCTGGCTTGGTGTGTTTTGTTTGAGAAATCAGCTGCTAACCTTATCAAGGCTTCCTTGTATGTTATCTCCTGTTTCTCCTTTGCTGCCTTTAAGATTCTCTTTTTGCCTTGGAGTTTTGCCATTTTAATTATGATGTGTCTTGAAGTGGGTATCTCAGGGTTCCTTTTGATTGGGACTCTGTGTTTCTTGGAGTTGTGTGACTTTTTATTTCATCAAATTAGGAAAGATTTCCACCATTACTTTTTCAAACAGGTTTTCTATCCTTTGCTCTTCTTCTTTTCCTTCTGGTATCCCTATTATATGGATACTATTACAATTCACATTGTTCTGCATTTCCCTCAATCCTTCTTCATTCTTTCTGACCCTCTTTTCCTTTTCTTGATCTTTCTGGGTGTCCTTTTTGTACCTTTTCCTACAGCTTGCTGATCCTATCCTCTGCTTCGTTGAGAGTGCTTTTGATTCCTCCTACTGTGTTCTTTTGTTCAAAAACTGTATTCTTCATTTCCTGTTGACACTGTTAGTTTCTGTTTCCTTTACCATGTTGATATAGTTTTCAGTGAGTTCATCAAATTTTCCCTATAGTTTCTGGTAAGCTCATTCTCTGTGAGCTCATTGACCTTCCTGATAACCATTGCTTTGAACTCAATATCTGATAGTTGACTTGCCTCTATTTCATTTACCATATTTTTCTGAGGCTCCCTCTTTTTCCTTCATCTGAGGATTGTTTCTTTGTCTTCCCATTGTTTGTAAGACTCTTATTGTTAGTCTCTACTTTTTAAATTGATCTGTTTTGACTTGCTGGGTTTTTTGGTGTGAAATTTTCTGGTAGAGTACCTGTGAGATTCAGTGGTACCATCTCCTTGATCCCCTGAGCTTACTGGTTTTGAGGTGTCATTTAAGTTGGCTCCGTGTTTCTCTTTGGTTTTGATTTTCATTGGGTCTTTCTTTGGTGGGTCCTTCTCACAAGTTTTTTAACTGAGGGTCACTCTGTCCACCACCTCCTGTATTTTTTTTTTGTGCTAGTATGGGCAGGTTGTGTTGAAGCTGGTTCTTCTGTGTGTACAGGTTTTGAGGATTCTCTCTTGCTCTTGTTCAGTTGTTTGTTATGGGTAATTTCTCCAGTATTTACTTGTATTTCCAGATAGGTCCTGGGTGGCAGTTAGTGTGGCTTCCATTCCCTCCTTTACCTTCTTCTGTTGTTATCTGTTGGTGGTTCCTTTGTTGTTGGGTTTCCTCTTCCAGTGGGTATCCTTGTGTTCACAGGTTCCACCTACTCTTTTTTGTGATCAGTTGGATGGGGGAGAAAAATGGTTTAAGACAGAAAGTCCCATACTCTATTTTTCAAAGAGAGTGGTAGTGATATCTACTCTCTTGGGGGGAAATTCTTGAAGGTTGTTTGTGTGAGGAGTTCTATAGTATAAAATCAATAATGAAGCTCAGAAATAAATCATCAAGTGATGGGAGAAACCCCACCCTCTTAGGCCGCTTTTCTCCTTACTCTGTTCCCCCCATTCTTCTGAGTAGGACAAGTTCTCAGATGGCTGTTTGAGCCCACTCATCTAGACGGAGGGGTGTCTAGGTGGCAAAGGGAGTCCTGGTTCTGGCTGGACTATGACTTTGCTTCAGGGGACTAGAATAGGTGGAGGTCACACAGTGGGTGGTGGGGTTTGAGCAGGATGAGGAAAGTGGAGTGGGGCTGGAACTGAGCCTACCTCTCAGCCAGCATGCAAAGTAAGTCAAATCTGTTGTGGGTGTTTCCCTGTTAGCTGCACTTGTAACATACTTTTCTTAAGTATACTTGACACCTCTGTGAACACATAAACCAATTTTGTCCTTAGGCCAGTAAAATTTAAGAGATGTCTTGATTCAAAATCAAGCTGGCTTTTTGTGTAGAGAGATTCAAAGTGTGAGAGGGGTATGATGTGACCATTATTTGGCTTTGAAGATGGAGTGTCCACATGGTAAAGAATGTGGAGTTTGGTTTGAGCATACAGGTACCCAAGGAAATGGGTACCTTCTTCCTATAGCATAAGAAATGCCACACCTATGTGAACCTGGAAGAGGACTCCACACTCCACAAGAAACTGGCCTGGGTAACAGCTTGGTTTCATCCTTGGTGGGCAGAAGACCCAGCTAAGCTACACCCAGGCTCCTGAATTAGAAACTGTGAAATAATAAATATGCGCTGTTTAAAGCTAAAAAAAAATCAAGTCAGTCTTGATAAACATTCAGCTCTTGTTCATTTCACCAAGAACTGGTTTCTTTTGATTTCCCAAATCCCTTCAGAAACGGTCTTACTGTCCATAAAGCCCAACTTGATCCATGTTTTGCCTATGAGCTAAGCCACTTACTACCTGCTCCTGAATGCTATCATAACTCCAGTTCCGCAGGCTCAGACCTTTAATTTGCTCTGGCCAGTTCTTCAACATACCACGCTTTGTTTCCTTTCACAGAACTTATCTTTAGCTGGAACTCTCCAGTTCACCTATTTGTTTACTTCATTGTTGTCTATTTCCCCTCAAGAGAGTGTAAGCACCAGGAAAGCAGTGACTGTGAGTGCTGGTTTACTGTGACAGCCCCTGTATCTGTAGCAGTAACTCGCACATGGCTGGAATTCAATAAACATTTGTAAATGAATGACTGCTTAATTATGACACTGGGTTCTTATGAATTTATCTGCCAATGTGTACAGAGATCTTGGGTTTTGAGTTCATACTATGTGCTTGTCATTAGAACATGGGGCCCCAATAGCATGCTTAAATCCTCTAGTGTTTGTCTGCTCACTTACCAGAAGCCAGTCTTCCTACTGAAAGATAAGACAGAGTAGTAGTACTTAAGAGCTTGGGCTCTGAGGGTAGAATGCCTCCATTCAAATCCCAGTCTTCCACTAAGGACCTCTGGTCTTGGGCAAGTTAGCAAGTGGCTTAATCTCTCTGTGCCTTAGCTTACTCATCTATAAAATGGGGGTCATAATAATAATAGCTATTACCTTATAAGGTTGTTGTAAGGATTAAATGATAGATAATGCACATAAAGAATTTAGAATAGCACCTGCAATAGTTCTTGCTATTACCCTACAGCCATTTAAGGATCTTCAGAGTCCCCAGGAGCTCTTATGTTTAGAGTTGCACCCATCTGATCACATATTAAAAACCAATCACATTTCACATTAAATGTCTTTTGTACTGTAATCATTTTCTTTTATGATGTAAACTTCATTACATTTAAAAACTGAGCTGTGGTTGACCATTTGCCATAATGTTACACTATGTAGGAATTGTCTTAGTTTCAGCTTTGTGATTTTTGTTTCATGTTTTGCAGTGACTATTATTTTTCAGGGCTCACATGTTTCTGAAGCACTTAAGAAGCTCAGGCATTTTGCAGGAGTAACACAGCTCTGCAGATGCAGCTCCCTGGTACAGCCTAGGGAGGAGCTGGCCACCAACTACCCATGGCTCACGAAGCCACTCTGCTTACCGTTGATGTGAGCCCCTGGCTTCACCCATTCACCAAACAAAATGGGCTCTGTTGCCATGGTGACTGTAATGATTACATCTGCACCTGTCACAGCCTCCTGGACTGATGAACAGACCTGTACTTCTCCTTGCACTGTGTCTGCAAACTTCTCAGCATTTTCTTTGGTGCGGTTCCATACCCTCACCTTCATTGGGGGTAACAAGAGGGACATCAGGGTCATGATTGTTTGGCTCTTTATATTTCATCAAGCCTAGGGATGCCAAGGAAAGCTGAACCACCCTAGGGTCAGGGATATGCTTATTTAAATCATCTTCTAGGGAGAACAGACATTTCATCAAGGATACACCATTAATCTTGGCAGACACCTGGCCACATATTTGAAAATTACTCTTCTCTAGTCCTTCCTTCTTAAAGAAGGGGAGAAGTTTTTCAGTTCTAGCTCAGTACATACAGCACATGAATTTACTACACAGCCCAATAATTAGCAGAGCAAGTTCTCGATCTGGATAGGGTTAGAATTCCTTACTGACCCTGGAGTTACTTAACCTTATTCAACTTCAGTTTTCACAACTGTAAAATGCAAATGATAATTGGGCAAAGTTAACATGAAAGTCATGTTTTAAGTTGCAGCCCCTGTAAAGGAGTCATACCAGGTATGGACTTGTCTATGGCAGTGCCTTACATGGAATAACTTGATCTTTGAAGGGTATGTAGGGAATTAAAGATTAGAAGCACTTAAGAAGTAACTGGTTAGCAGGTGACAAGGCCAAGAGTAGCAACTACAGGTAGAATCCTGGAGGTGGGGACTTGATGGCTGGCTTAGTAGATATCCATGTCTGAGGAGGGGGTTGTTAGCCTTCAACTGAAAATAAGACCTAAAAAATCTCTCATAAAGAAATATCATAAATATAGATATAAACATTACATCTAAATAAGTTCATCAACCAAGGTGAAAACCAATACAATATGCCCAGTCATAACAGAATGGTTAACCATCCATCCTTCTTGATTGAAAGTTAAGCAAATATTATATAAACATTAAGGAATCTATAAAAATAATGATGTTAGAACATTTAATAAACAGACAGGATATATAACTCTGTATATCTAGCATGATTAAAATGGTGTTATAAAAAGCCGGTGACAGAAGATTGAAAATGTGAACTCTTGTTGTTTTTGAAAACAGATAAAAGGATATTTTTCTTTTGTTTTCTTCCTTATATTCACCATTTCCCAAAGCAGAGGTATATTTTTTATCCTAAATAAAATCATACTTCAAATATGCTTCATCCCTCTCACACGTGTACTAAAAATAAAATAAAAACTTCCCAGTAGGAAGTGTGAGCCACAACTAGAGAAAAGTAGGCCCATATCTGGGCTAGAGAAGGGGGACGCTGTGGCCTCCTGCTCTCTAGGTTCCTGGAACCATAACTCCGAATACTTAATGACTCCCAGATTCTCCTAAGAGAAGTATGGAAAGGAGCCAAAACGACAAATGAGTGTATTATATAATAGAATACCAGACTCCTTTAACTGAGTGGTCTGACTGCATCCTCAGGCAAACCCTGTGAACTAAAAAACAGAAAAGAGGTGATTCAGGCCTTCCCCCTACTTGTCACCTAAAACAGGACTTCTGGGCAAGTCATTAAAAGAATGGTCTAGCCATGTCCAGGCGGCTAAGCTGTTGGGAGCATTGTCCCATACACCAAAAGGTTGAGGGTTCAATCCCCAGTCAGGGAGCATATGAGAAGCAACTGATCAATGTTTGTCTCTCACATTGATGTCTCTCTCTCCCTTCTTCTTTCTCCAAATTAATAAACATACCATCAGGTGAGGAGTAAAAATAAAAAAGAATGGTCTAAATGGGACTCTCCACTTATTTCAGCATAATCCATGTTGTGGTCACAGAATAGAAACAAAGGTCATGGTAGCTCTCCCACCTCCCACTTCCCAGCCTGCCCTAGACTTACCTCCTCATAGGAGAACTGCTCTGTGAAGACCTCATAATGAGTGAGGGCCTGGACCCCAGCCCCAAGGATGCACAACACTTCACTGTTGGGTGGTTTTAAAAACTATTTGAAAGAAATGAGAGGGAAAAATCAAGGGGGACACTGGCAGCTCCATGAGGAACAAATACAATTTGTGTATTAGGTGATCCTGCCTTGTCTTCAGCTCCCTCAAGAACCCTCAAGAACTCTTGAGCAACAACTGCCCTATCCCCCAATCCCTGTCCCTTTGTAACTAGAATTTAACTCTGTTTTCACGAGTTTGGCTTTTTTTAGATTAAATCCTAGAGATCCAATGCATGGTATAGTGAATACAGTCAACAGTATTGTATTATAATCAGCAAACTTCCTAATAATTTAATTATTCTAACCACTAAAAAGAAAGGATAATTATATAAATAATAGATGTACTAGTTATCGTTACAATGGCAACCATGTTACAATCTTTAAATATACAAAATTAACACATTGTACCCTTTAGATTTATAGTGTTAGATGACAAATATATTTTTAAAAATCTCTTGGGAAATCAGGGAGATGTATATTTCCATTCCTCTTGGGAGAGTAGGGAGGGAAGGAAGATGCTTTCACTGAGCACCTAATATATGCCAATGTTTTATCTGCATAATCTCATTTAGTCCAGACCAGGATCATATCAGCTAGACACTCCTATGTCTATCTTCCTCTTACTGATAAAGAAATTGAGATCCAGAGAGGTTAAGTAACTTGCTCAGTTACTTAACTGAGTAAGTAACTGAGCAAGTTACTTAAGTTACTATGGCCCTCCAACTATCCCATGATGCAGGAGGGCTATAAAACCACATCTTTCATTCTCCAAAGCCCATATTCTTTCTCCTGTGCTGCCCCATGAGAGCCACCCACTTCTCATAGCTCTGGAATCTAGGGGCCCTTGAGACCCAGGGTTCTGAGCTGTAATTTCTGAGATCCTCTTTGTTTACCCTTTCTCAGCCTCTGTCTTCCTTTAAAGAGGAATGTAGAGCTGGTATTTGTGGCACTGACTGAGGGTGTATGTGTGTCTGCATTTGGGAGTGGAGTTCTATCATCAACTCATCTTGCCATCTCAGGGAAGACTTTCTGACCTCCCTGATAGGATTCACCACTTCATAGCACTTATTTGTTTATAGTTTTATTTTCCTGTACTGATCTATAGCCCAATGAAGACAGGAACTATCTTATTTGCACATATTTGGCACACATATACTATTACCTATAAGAAACAGAGCAGGGTTTCTTGACCTCAGGACCTCACTGACATCTGAACTGGATAACTCTTTTTTAGCAGGAAGTGGGTGGGTGGGCTGTCCTGTGCATCACAACATATTTAGCAGCATCCTTGGCCTCTATCCATTAGATGCTGGTAGCACCGCCTATCTACTCTTCTTCAACTATGACAACCAAAAATGTCTTCAGATTGGTGAATGTCACTAGGGCAGGTGGCAAAATTGTCTTCAGTTGAAAAATACTGGTATAGAGGAAGGACATCACTTGCCCCTCGAACAATTTTTTTTAAGTTGCTTGCCTCATTTACTCAGAAATAACAATTGTAATAACCTTTTTTAAAATTGCTGTTCAATTACAGTTGTCCCAAGTTTTCTCCCATTACTCTCCCCTGAACCATTTTTTAAAGTAAGACCCTATTCTGCTTTTTCTGTTTTATTTAGCAAAAATTTCAGCTTCTTCGGTCTGCTCTTTCCTACAATGCTTAATTATTGAAATTTTGAAGTGTAGCCTTAAATGTAAACATCTTCTTAATCATTAATTACTGGCAAAAGAAAAGTCTTAAGAATATTACCGGATGTTTTCCAATTGCTTCAGGAGAAATACCATCCTGTGACATAAATTGTAGTTCAAAGAATCTGCTTTGAAAAGGTTTCAAAATGGCAACATCCACAAGACTACCACTCTTACACATCTGTCCAATAAGGAGAACTAGGTGATTTTTTAAACTAAATCATTTTCTGTTCTCAGTTAATATTAATCTATTCTTAGAAGTATATACTTGGGCTTTAGAAATTGTTACGGTGTCCTGTAAAAATAACCTTGAATCCTTTACTCTAAATGTCTAATTTTGATGGGTTGCCTTACTTGATAATTTATTGCCTTGGTAATATAATATTTGATATCTCTTTTTGTAAACAGTATATTGTTTATAAGATTAATTCAATTGTAACAGGATTAGTAGCACTTCATCCTTTTTCTGTAAGCATGCAGATAATTTAAAAAAACATAGATGAATCTGTTAGTTTCTCACTTAGAGTTGGAAATCTGTGTTTCATTAGCACTTGCATGGTCTGGGCCTCCTAGCTCTCTAGCCCCTTCTCATGCCTTGCTCTCCTGTCTTCTAGCCACACTAGTCTCTTTGCAGTTTTCTGAGCATATGTGCCTCTGTCAAACACAGGGTCTTTGCACAGGTTGTTTCCTCTGCCTGATACTTTCCCCTCTGCTCCTCAATGACTAACTATTATTATCCTCCAGATCTCAGCTCAGATATCTCTTATACAGGAAAAGCCTTCCCAAGACTCCTGTTTTACACTCTCATAGCACTTTATTCCTTTAATTCAAGGTATTTGGCAGGGTTTCAGATTTATCGGTGTGATCTTTGGATTAATACTTATCTATCTAAATGGACTTGGTGCTCCCTGCTAGCAGGTACTACATCTGATTTCACTCACCATTCTGTGTCTGAGCACTGAGCCTGGCACCTAGTTGGCATTCAAATATTTGTTGAATAAATGCACGCCAAGGATAAACCCTGATATATATTGTCATCCTGAGGAAGCATGTTAGAGCCCCCAACTCAGGTTCTATTTAACTTAAATGCAAAGAAGGTACAATGTTTGTCAGACCTGAAAATTCCTATGCTTCTCTTCCCCAAAGCCCTAAATGAAAGAGAAGAGGTAAAAAAGAAAACACTGTACTCTTACAGAGCAAAAAATAGAACAGATTCTTTGCTCTTTACAGAATACCCTATCTGAGTCCCTGGAAATATAGCTGTGGCGTTTCAGCCTACACTCTGAACCATCAGTCCAACGATTCTCAGCCCTTCTGGGAATGCAGGTTTTTGTCAGTGCAACAAAGCACAGTGGAACCAAGATGCAGATCTAGACTACTTTGGTTCCCACACCTGGTTGATCATCAGAATAGACCAGAGGCTACTAAAAAAACTAGGTTCTTGAGCCCCACCCCAAGTGATTTCAATTCAGTTTTGGGAACCTAAATTTTTTTCTTTTAAACTTCCCAGCTGATACTGCTGCATAGCTTGGTTTGGAAGCTACTGAACTGAGACAAGAAGACCAGGCAGCCTTGTAAGACCCCACAGCTGTCTGATGTGTGACTTCAGGAAACCCTAGTCTCCATTTCCTCATGTATTAAGTAAGGTTAATAATACTTGCTCTGCCTTTCTCACTGAAATACAAAGATAAGTTGAGACAATGGGTTGAGTTAGAATCACTCTGTTCCTAAGTTACCAATGAACATTTCTAAAGGAGTCCATTTATCATTTTAATTTGAGTTGGGCCTGGGTATAATTTAAAAAAAAACACACAACAGTTCATCAAGGTGTGTACCTAGTCTACTCCTTCTCATCCAATTACCAGATTAATCCTCACCTTTCCTCCTCATTAACACACTCACAATCTGAACACCTGGTCTTTGCTGGTCCCACCCTCTGCTAGATCACATTTCCTTCATACTTACATCTCATAAACTAGTGTCCCCAGAAATTTTCCTTCTCCATTTAATGTGAAAGATTCCATATTCTTTATATTCCCCACACTCAGTTTTCTAGGTGTCCTCTTCTTAGCTCTAAAACTCTTCTAAACTCTAATAACACTGTTATAGAATGCCCTGACTCTACTTAGGAACAGCATCACCCCATCATTTCCTTCTGCCTGGGGAGTGCATCCTTTCCTCCCTATTCTACTCATTTCCTTCAGTCTTTACTTAAATGTCACCTTCTCAGTGAAGTCTCTTCTTGATAATTTAAAATGTCACCCCTCCCCAATACTCTTGATTTTGTTTCATTTTCACCCTTCCAATATACTATTTGTTTTTTGTTGCTAGTGGCAGTTTTTTTTAAAGCAAATCCTGACATATTGTTAAACTCAAAAGAGGTTTCTTGTTTGCTAATTATCTTTCAGCAATTATCTATCAGCAACTCATTCTATGTGTTTTACTTTTTGTTTGCTATCTAACTTCCCTTGTATGTGCCACTCTCTGTTTTGTTCACTGCCACATCCTCAAACAGTGGCCGCCATGTGGCAGAGTCTCAATGAATACAGGCTGAATGAACATAGGAGTCTAGCTTGGATCTGTTTGGTTCTCTCCCTCTGTTCCTTGTACAGTACTGGCTGTAGCCTATGGGGCAACCATAGACTTACTAGCAACTGTGTGGTACTTACTAGCAACTGTGGGGCAAATAGCAGTATTGGAAGTCAAAGGGGTCAAATTTTAAATTCTTGCTCTGCCATTTAATAGCTGTGTGATCCTAAGCAATTCACATACCCTCTCTGAACCACATCCCCTATTCCTGGCAACTATAGGTAATGATATCTACTTTGCAAGATCGAGGTGAATATCAGAAATAATGCATGTAAGGTACCTGGAATCTGGCCATACTCATTAAATGGTAGTTAATAAATTCATGAAATACTATTTTCACCGGATACCCCATATTTGGCATGCGGAGTTCCAGCTCTATCCAAAGGAAGACTAAAATAAGTTCCCCACATCTCCCTTAGACATCCAAGCTTGAGACACCTGATCCAACCCACCAACTCACCTCAACAACACAGCTAAGCACTAATCTTACCTTGGTGGCAATGGCAGACACTGCAGCTGTTCTCTTTGCAGTTATGATATTTCCATCCATGACCTTGGAGAAAAAGACAGTGAGAGAGGAGCACCTATCCACTACTTAAGTGAAGAGAAGGCACTCTAAAAGAGTATCCCTAGGAAGTATTATTATATCCTACAAAGAGGAGGGGCTTGATGTCAGACCTGTATCCAATTCCTCCACTTACAAGAAATGCAACTTTGAACCAATATCTTAATCTCTAAACACTTATTTTCCTCACCTGTAAAAACAAAGAAAATGCCAACCATTCAGAGGCTTTTGTGAAGAAATGCACTGACATACATGAAAACATCTAGCACATGGTGAACCCTCAAGAATCACCCATTTTCTTGCTCTGGAATTCTCAAAACACCAAATTAAGGAGGAACCTAAGGACAGGGAATATAAAACAGAAAACTGTACTTGAATAAGAATTAAATAATTTTTTTTAAAAAGGAGGAACCTAAGGAGTAAGTCATTTGACATCTATGCAAGGGCCATGAAACTCTACCTCAGTGGCTCTCAACTCCTGCTATACATTCAGGGAGATTTGTGACAATACGGATACTGAGATAGGACCCCTCAATGAACTGAATCTTACTCTCTGGGAGGGCAGGCAGACATCCTTGTTTTTAAAAGCTCCCCAAGTGATTCTAAATTATGTCTGGCTCTTCTCCTCTGCTTATAAGTTATTCATCTTGATCCTCACTAGGAGGTATCAGTATTCTCATTTTATAGACAAGAAAGTGAATCCCTTACTACTGAGCAGATTCAGGAAAGATCTAAAACCTTGTCATTTCATTGGGAAGTCTGAGTTGGTCCCACTTTTCTGGGAAACCACTGATGGATGTCATCTCCATACAATGAGTATAGGTGGGAAGAGCCAGATACTCTTCCCAGAGGAGTAATGAACAGTTAGGTTCCTTGGGGAGTAGGAATAGCTAAGGACCCAGGGGTGGTTCAGGTGAAATTGTGATTGTCCTTGTCCCTGATGAGTTCTCAGCTTCCTGGTATCACAGTCAGCCTGGTGAGTACAGAGTAGATATTCCTGGGTCTTTCATTAACCATCTGTGTGATGTCAAAAAAAGTTACTCTGAGACTGCAACAGAGTAATAGTAGGGGTGTAATAAGAAAATCCCATGGAGGAACAGTGGAGGAACAGTGAAATAATTTAATTAGATTGTTTCTCCTGCTTGGCACACAGTAAGTACTCTCAGCAGGTGGCAGTTAGAAAGGCAGTATAGCATAGTCTTAAGAAAGCACAGGCCCTGGACTTAGACTGAGTAGGTCTGAAGGCCAGCCATGCCTCTTATTAACTGCTTAAGCCTGGGTAAGTAAATTTGGCATACTTGTTTTATGATTCAGTTTCATTATCTGAAAAATGGGTGTAATAATATTACTTACCTCAGATTGGTTGTGTTAAGAAGTTAACAAATTTGAAGTGTTTAGAACAAAGCCTGACACATACAAAATGCTCAATAAAAGTGGGCTACCACTATTATCTTATACTGTCAAATGTTAAAACAGGACACTGGGTACCCCCTCAGAAAATAGTCCCAGGGGTTATAGAATATACCTTTTCCTCCACATTACAGAGATTCACTAAATATTTCCTTGGCTACTGGCTTTGTTCAAGTTGCATATTTGCAGTAACTGGTACAGGGTCAGACAGAATGATGAGATTACCTCTACAATGTCATACACTTGAAGCAGCTCTGTTGTTGGGTTATGAATCTAGAAACAGATTCATGGTCACAGATAACCTTCACTGCCATTGGTATCCAGCCATTTAGAGAAGGGCATGTGTTGTCATAATCAAAACTCCCCTAAGCTCATAGAGAATTAATTTCTAGCCTGGCTCTGGGCCAGGGCCCCACTCCACCCCAGGGCAGGGAGTTGCTCACCGCCAGCAGGGAGCCATTTCTTGGCTCAAAGAGTAGCACAGTGGCCTGGTGGGAGGGGACAGTGGAGGTGGTGCTGTGACCCTCGTAGAAGGTGACCAACTTGGTAGTCAAAGCGTCCTCTGCAGCACTGTAGGCAGGCATGACCCCCAGGAAACTACAAGGAGAGAGGGAACAGCTTCAACCTCTCCCCACCAATGCTGGCACCACATACCTTCCTTTCACCTTCCTTACTACTGCTGTACTGGCCCTTTCACACCCCCATTCCTCTGTCCTTCTCTTCAGCAATATGCACAGCAAGTTCAAGAGTCCAGGTCTGAATGAGAAAAAAACATCCCAGTTCTGCCACTAATTAACTGGACAACCTTGGGTACTTCACTTAACCTCTGAAGAGTCTCAGTTTTCCACCAGTAAAATGACTGCATGAATACCTACTTGTAAGGGGGAGTGTGTTGAATTTAAACAAGGTAATTCCTGTAAAGAGCACACTTGGCACACTGGGGAGCGCACGTGTTAGGCGGCTGCTGTTATTAGCACTGATTAGGCAAACCCTCTTCTCCTGCTTCATCCATATCTGTACTCTTCCTCCTTCCCAGTTTCTCTATCACCCTACCCCCACCCCAAAGCCCTGGTTTTTCTTACCCCCTGTGCTTGGCCACCGGCACCACAGTGCGCACCGGCTGCTCGACCCCTCCTTCGGGTCGACTGGAGAAGTTGGCTAGAACCACTTCCAGAGGCGGGATGAGGAGACTGGAGCTTCGGAGGTGGTCCTGCACTTCCATGGCGCTCAGAAATGCAGGCGGGAAGCTCATCTTGCTTCCTGCCCTATAACTTGAGTGGGGAAACTTCTATCCCTGCCTCCAGGAATCCCGAAAAGAGCTTGAGGGGCTCTGCGGTGCCCTCTATTGGTCACCACCCAGCTCCAGGGGCGGAGCAAGGCAGGTTCCACACCCCTGAGCCCCTCCCACCGCCATCCTGGGCTAGCTGAGTCTCCTCAGCGTTGGAATTGAGGTAGTGGCCTGGAAGTTAGTATTCTTGGGTCAATTTTCTCAGTCCCTGCAATTAGCTGTACTTACTGTCCTTGCAAGGAGCTTAGGCACCCCACCTGCTTTCCTCCCCACAAGCTCTGCTATTTGCTGTATCTGTTGTTCTGCCTGGGAAAGAAGAGGCAGTGTTACCGAGCAGAGGTCCAAGGGGGGCAATATTTGGCCCACCCAGGGATGCCAAAAAAACTGTTAAAGAACAGATACACCAGGGCCTTGGGCTCCAGAGGATGGTGTATTACTACTGTCCGGACCCCCCCTACTGGGCCCAATAGTCCGTTGCCAATTGGAAAGACATCTCGCAATGCCAGAGATTTGTAAAAAAAAAAAAAGTTTTCCACTCCTGGCTGTTTCTTTCCCCCTTCTGGTACCCATATAATCCAGATGTTGGAACGTTTAAAGATGTCCTGGAGGTTCCTAAGCCTCTCCTCTTTTTTTTTTTTTTTGAATTCTTCTTTCTTCATTCCTTTCTGGTTGGATGCTTCCTTCTTCCCTCTGGTCCATTCCATTCATTTGAGTCCCAGTTTCCTTTCCATCATTATTTGTTTCCTGGACATCTCCCTTCATTTCAATTAGTTTAGCCTTCATATGTTCCTCTAACTTGTGACTATAATCAACCAGTTCTGTGAGCATCCTGATAAACAGTGTCTTGAACTGTGCTTCTGAGAGGCTGGCAATCTCTCGGTCGCTTAGAGTTATCAGCTCTGGGACTTTGAGTTCTTCTTGCGCCATCTTTTGGGCTGTTCATGCGTGTTACATATCAGGATCGGAGCCCTAGGTGTTCACCAGAGCAGGGCAACTCAGCCACGAGTGGAAAAGTTATTTGAACAAATAATAAAGGAGAACTTCCCCAGTCTGGCAAAGGAAATAGACTTCCAGGAAATCCAGGAAGCTCAGAGAGTGCCAAAGAAGTTGGACCCAAGAAGGAACACACCAAGGCACATCATAATTACACTAGCCAAGATTAAAATGAAGGGGAGAATCCTAGAAGCAGCAAGAGATAAGGGGACAGTCACCTACAAAGGAATACCCATCAGCCTGTCAGCGGATTTCTCAAAAGAGACCTTCCAGGCAAGAAGGGGCTGGAAAGAAGTATTCCAAGTCATGAAACCCAAAGACCTACAGCCAACATTGCTTTATCCAGCAAAAATGTCATTTAGAATGGAAGGACAGATAAAGTGCTTCTCAGATAAGGTCAAGTTCAAGGAGTTCATCATCACCAAGCCCTTATTATATGAAATGCTAAAGGGACTTATATAAGAAAAAGAAGATGAAAAATATTAACAATGAAAGGACAGCAAACTCACAGTTATTAACAACCATGCCTAGAACAAAAGCAAACCTAGAGGACAGCTAGATCAGGAGTGGAACCATAGAAATGAAGAACACATGGAGGGTTAGCAAGAGGGGAGTGGGAGGAGGAGAAGGGGGGAGAAGGTACCGAAAATAGCATAGAGGGTAGGTAGAAAATAGATAAGGGGGAGGGCAAGAATAGTGGGGGAAATATAGAATCTAAAGAACTTGAGACACGTGGTTATAAACTAAGGGGGGAGAATGGTGGGGGAGGGAGTTTGCGGGTGGAGGGGAATGAAGGGGGGAATAGAACAACTGTAATGGTATAATCAATAAAATATATTTTTAAAAAAGAATGTTTATTTAATGCTATTCAGGCCTAACACCTTCATTAAAATATCAAAGTCCTTTAGGGTATACATCTACACACAGACACACACACAGCACTCCCTTATCCCTTTGTCCTAACTCCAGGTACCATAAATCAGGAAGAGCACACATCCGTTTCTCCAGGCCCCTGGTATCATCAGCTGTGTTGATGTTCAGGCAGGATCTCCAATAAATCCAAAGTCATACCCCACCTTCCACTGGCAAGAATTCTTTGTACCAAGTACCAGTCAAAGTCTTTCCTGCTTTCCAGGCCATGCAGCCAAAGGGAGCACCTCAAAGCCACATGGGCCTTTTCTACCAAATCTGCAGGGGTCTGCACTCCACCAAAAAGTGCGTGTCTTTCTTCTTCACGTGGCTGCAGGGATCTCCATTCTGGCAAAGCTGCATGGTTTCCCCTTTCACCTGGGAAAGAGGGGGTCTGCACTCTGCCAAAACCACATGGCTCTCTTTTCCACCTCGCCAAGAGGGGGTTCTCTGCCCAAAACCTCATGGCTCTCTCCCCAGTGGCTGCCATGTCTGGGTTTAAATCCCCATGCCAATCTTCCTCTGTACCACTATTTCCAACTCCTCCCACTATCAGTTACACCTGCCAGTATTTCTGTATTATTACAAGTTTACTGGGCTTCCATTGTTAGTCTGGGCAGGTATGGCCCCATGTCCTAGAGCCAATCTTCTCCAAGCTCCTATGCAGGTGCTGTAACTCAGGGGACCTCCCCCCAGTTACATCTTAGGGGGAAGTGACTTCATCCTCCTAGCTCCAAGCCTGGCCACAGCCATTTAACATATTCAAGTGACCAGCCAAAGGCTGTAGATATATTAAATGGCCATGCCATGGATTAGCTGCAAGGCTGTGGCTGTACAAAATAGCCCTGCATGTTCCTGCTCCATGTGTCCCTTCCCCCAATTCACACCTGTGGGGGAAGGGATGAGGACAACTTAAATGGTTCTCCAATATTCCTATATACCTTGAGTTCTGGACACCATTCCAAAATTTTTGGGGGACCCCCTTCTTGGCTACACCTTGTATCAGCAGGAGAAATGGGGGCAAATGATGGCAGTGCTACTTTTCTCCCCGTAATTTATTGAGATCTGCTGGAAGATCATAAATAAAAGAAGATAGTTATTTAAATTTTTTCTTCAACTCTATCTCTATCTGGAGATAGAATTGAGGATCCCAACCTAATTTCTACTTCCATTTCCACCCTCAGCATCCCAGGCTATCCCTTGCTTTTCATGCACAATTTTTTTCTTATGATAACTAACTCAGCTAACCTTTACCTTTAAATGGAAAGTTGGGGGTGGGTTCCAAGGACAAGATGTAAAGGTCTCAATCATGTAAGAGCCGAGATATGTAAGACAACTTAGACTTAGGTCTTTCCTTTAAAAATCTTATACCATATAGGAGGAAATAAAACAGTATGTAAACAGAAAGGTAACCCAAGATGCAGGGCAGTAAATATTAGCTGCCAAATTGTAACAGGGCACAGCCAAGAGGGGGCCCCCAAAAGGGATTTGGAATGGGGTCCAGAACTCAAGGTGTCCCAGAAATATTAAGATCTTCTCACCGCTCCCCAGCCACAGGTGTGAGTTGGGGAAGGGACAAATGGAGCGGGGCCACTGAGAGCTGTTTTGCATAGCCACAGTTTTGAAGGTAACCTCTGGCATGGTCATTGAACATATCTATAACCTTTAACTGGCTGAATAGATATGTTAAATAGCTGTGGCCATGCTATGAGCCAGGGGAATGGAAGTAACTTCCACCCAAGACACAACTGGGGGCAGGTCCCCCAAGTTACAGTACTTGCGTGAGAGCTTGGAGACAATTGGTTCCATGCCAGGGGACCACACCTGCCCAGACTCAGGATGGCAGCCCAGTAAATTTGGAATAATACATGAATGCTGGCAAGTGCAGCCAATTGTAGGAGGAGTTGGGAATGGCACTGCAAAGGAGGACTGGCATGGGGATTTAAAACCCAGACATGGCAGCCATTGGAGGAGTACCACTCAGCTTTGCCAAAGTTGTGACCCTACCCTCTCCGCGGCTCTGGTGAAGGAAAGAAGAGACTTTGCCCAGAAGAAGGGTGAAAGAACTCTTGCCAGTAAGCCATGAGAAGGTACCACATGGCTTTGGATTAATTAGAGGTCCTGCCTGGACAGCAATCCACTGGATGATGGCAGGAGCCTAGATCCTGGACATGTGATTCTTTTCCTGAGTTACGGTACCCTGAATTAGGGCAGGGGGAGAAGGAAGTGCTGTGGGTGTCTGTGGGTATCCAAAAGGATTTTGATATTTTAATGGGGACATTGGGTCACTACTTTAAGTCTGTATATCTTTAAATAAACCTTTCCTTTCCTTTTTCACAAGTTCCTGGCATTGAGAGATGTCTTTCCTCCAGCGGCAGACAGACAAGCTCAGTAGGTGGTCCAGATGGTATTAGTATAATGTCCTTGCAGCGGGGGGCCTGTTCTTCTGTAACAAAATCAGTGATAGGAAAAGTAAATGCTTTTGGTAATTCAAGGAAAAGAGAGAAATTATTTTGACCAGAAGTGGTTAGATAAGATTTTATAAAGGACAGGGAATAAACCAAGGCTAAATATGAAGTTAATCATGATAACAACCACAATGACAACAAGGACAGATTATCAATTCTACTACACCAGGTACTGTGCCAAGCATTTGCTGTTCATCATCTTAGGAATTATATCCCACTGTGGTAGGTAGGTGTTGTTATCAGCCTTACTGTCCATTTGAAGCTCCAAGAGGTGGAGGAGGGTTTTGTCCAAATTCACTCAGCAAGTGAATGGAGGAATTGGGATCTGCCCTTGAAGTCAGACTCCAGAACTCCACTCTAAACCATCAAGCAATATTTGCAGATAGGGAAGAAGGAAGGTATTCCAGACCAGGTGGAGCCCAAGAGTGGAAGTCATGTTATCTAATCCTAGACAACTGTCTCTCTCTAGACAGAGTTGGGCAGGAATTACAAGGCTAAAAGGTTAGCACATCCCTGTGCCTGCACCCCTAGAAGTTCCCTACTAACCCCCAACAGACCCTGAGGAGAAGGTATATACTTGCACTTCCCTAGAATGCATTTCCACCAGCCATGTATGAGAGTTCCTTTAGCTCCACGTCTCAATAGTCTTTGACTTTGTCAGTTTTCAAGATTTTGGTATTCTAATAGGACATTTGCATTTCCTTGATGACATATGTTGAGCATCTTTTCATATGTTTATTTTATACCTATATATTTTCTTTGGTGAGATAAAAATCTTTTCCTAGTTTTTAATTTTTTTTTCTTATTGTTAAGTTTTAAGAGTTATTTTTATATTTGTGGCAATAGTCCTTTATCAGATGTGTCTTTTACAATTATTTTCTCCTGGTATGTGGCTTATAGTCTCAGTCTCTTAACTTTGTCTTTTGGAGAGGATATGGCTTAAAAAAAAGATTGTATTTATTTATTTTTATAGAGAGGGGAAGGTAGTGAGAGAGGGGAGAAACATCGATGTGTGGTTGCCTCTTGTGTACCCCATACCAGGGGCCTGGTCTGCAACCTGGGCATGTGCCCTGACTGAGAATTGAACCGGTGACCCTGTGGTTTGCAGGCCAGCACTCAATCTACTGAGCCACACCAGCCAGGGCAGTAAGTTAAGTCTTAATTTTAGTAAAATTAAGATACAAGTGTAAGTTTATTGGTGTTGTATCTAAAAGGTCATTGCCTACAAGTATGTCTACATTTTTTATTACAATATCTCCTCCTGGTTTTATAGTTTTACATTCTACATTTAGGTCTGTGATCCACATTGAGTTAATTTTTGCAAAGGGTGTAAGGTTTATGCCTAGGTTCATTTTTTTTTGTATGTGGGTGTCCAGTTCCAGCACTATTTGTTGAAAAGACTCTCTTTGGCCCATTGTATTGTCTTTGCTTCTTTGACAAAGACTATATTTATGTGGGTTTACTTCTGGGCTCTCTATTCTGGTCCATTTACCTATTTGTCTGACTTTCACTAACACCATACTTCTTGATATACTGTCACTTTAAGTCATGAAATAGGATAGTGATAGTCCAACTTTGTTATTGTCTCTCAACATTGTTTTGACTATTCTGTATCTTTTGCCTCTCCATACAAACTTTAGAAGCAGTTTAATTGGGTTTGCATTGAATCTAAACATCAAATTGGGAAGAAATGACATTTTGACAATACTGAATCCACATATTCATACCCATGAACATGGGATGTTTCTTATTGCTTTACATATTTCTTCTGTTCCTTTCTTTCTTCCCCTTTTGGTATTCCTATTCCACACATATACTTTTTATTGTTTTGCCATAGTAATTGGATATTCTGTTTGTTTTTTTCAACATTTGTTCTCTTTTCTTTTTGATTTTTGAGGATTCTGTTGATATATCCTATATTATCTGGCTCAGAGATTCTTTCCTCAGCTGTGTCCAGTGTACTAATAAGCACACCAAAGGCATTCATCATTTCCGTTACATGTAGGAGACCATTCTGCGAGGCATGGGCCCAGCTCCCACTCGGAGAGGCACAGGATCCACGCCCATGGATAGTTTCTCCCATGGGGAATCAAGGCTGCAATACGTGTAGGCCACTTTGAGTCTTGCTTTTTGCTAAAAACTCCCTCGCCTGGATTTGTGGCAAACATTTACTGCAAAATAACTTCCAAAAATCCATGCTAAAGCTTCCAAGGATGAGTGTAACTGGTTCAACAACTTTTCCTTTTTATTTTTATTTATTTATTTATAAATTCCATTTAATTATTGTTCAAGTACAGTTTTCCATCTCCCACTCCCATCCCAGCCACCACCCCCAACCCCCGTGCCACTTTTCCTTTTTCATTTTCAAATATCCCTCTTCTGTGATGTGATTAGCAGCATTGGCTCCTTTGTTGTCTGTAAAGGGTAACCACATAAAGAAACCTGTGCATAGTAAATGAGGACTATATTGTAATATGCCAAGAAAGTCAATAAAGGCTGGTCCCAGCAAGGGCTAAAGATTTTGCTCCCCTTGAGAGAAAAAGCCATGCTGTCCCTTTTTCTCCACCAGACTCGGTAGTCCATGTGAATGTCTCATTGCATCCATAATGATGCGGACACCGCAGGCTGGTGTTGGCATCAGTTCTAGTGTTTTAAAAAAATTGTATTAGGATTTCCGTCTTGCTGTCTTCACTCGTCTGTTTTTACATATTGTCTACTTTTGTCATTAGAGCCCTTATTAGTCATAGTCGTTTTGAATTCTCAGTCTGATAATTCCAATACCCCTGCCATGTCTGATACTGGTGCTTCCTCTGTCTCTTAAAATTGTGTCTCCCACCCCACCTTTTGGTGACTTGTAATTTTTTTCTTGAGAGCCAGGCATAATGCACCCGACACTGGTTTTCAGAGCACTTTTTCATTGCTGAAATTTACTGCCATGAGGGAGTTTCCTATGAAAGTTTTTTAACCTTCCACTCACATCTGCAATTCCTTGAGAGAGGAATTTATAGCATACCTTGAAATGAAACTAGTGAATTATAACATGCATGTGTTCAACATTAGTAAATGAAACCAGCTCTCAAAAGAGGTTAATCAATTTATATTCCTCTTAGCAGATGATGAGAGTTTCACTTGTTCCACATCTGCAGCAGTTGTTTATAGTGTAAATCTTTTAAATTTCATCCATTTACTCAATAAGCTAAGAATCAAAGGGGACTTTCTCAGCCTGAGAAAGGTCATCTGTGCAGAAACCACAGTTAACATCATTCCCAATGGTGAAAAACTGGATAGATTTCCAGTTTTTTCCAGATCATAGATTTCTCCTATGATCAGGAACAGGACCAGATATTAGCTCCCACCACTCTGTTAACACTACCTCTGTTCAGCCCTAGCCCAGGCCATTAGACAAGAAAAAGAAATAAATAGCATATAAATCAGAAAAGAAGAAGTAAAACTATCTGTTTGCAGATGACATGATATCATAGGTAGAAAATCCTGAGGAATTCACTAGAAAACTATTACAACTAATAAACCAGCTCAGCAAGGATGAACAAGGATGCAAGAGCAATATGCAATAAATAAATGTATTTTATACACTTACTAACTTCAAAAATGAAGTTAAGCAAAACAATTCCATTTGTTTCAAAACGAAACATTTTGTAGTATTAAAAAATAATTAGAAGTAAATTTAACAGAAGTGCAAAACTTTTCTTCTGAAAACTGCAAAACATTGTTGAAAGAAGTTAAAGATTTAAATAAATGGGGAAATGCTATTTTCATGAATTTTGGAACTTAATATTATGAAGATGAAAATGCAATCCCCATTAGAATCCCAGTTGACCTTTTTGAAGAAGCTGACAAAAATAGATTCTAAAATTCATATGGAGTTGTGACTCACAAAAAGCCAAAACAATGTTGAAAAAGTAGACAAAGTAAAAATATTCACACTTGCTTTTTTAAAGTATATTTTATTGATTATACTGTTACAGCTACCCAGTTTTTCCTCCTCTGTCCCCTCTCCACCCAGTATTCCCCTTTCTTCAGCAGTCTCCTCCCTTAGTTCATATCCATGGGTAATGAGTGTAAATTCTTTGGATTCTCCCTTTCCTATATACTATTCTTGACATCCCCTGTCTATTTTATTTCTACCAGTTATGTTTCTTAATCCCTGTATCATATCTCCCTTTCTCCCACTTCCCCCTTCCAGCTAATAACCCTTCAAGTGATCTCCATGCCTATGATTCTGCTCCTGTTCTGATAGTCTGCTTAGTTTGTTTTTTTATTTCAACACCTACTACAAAGTGATAATAATTGAGACAATGTGGTCCTGGCACAAGGCTAGACATATAGATAATTGAGTAGAATTCAGAGTCCAGAAATAAACCCACATAGGTCTGGTCAATTGGTCTTCAACAAGAGTTCTAAGCAATGGAGAAAAAAGTAGTCTTTTCAGTGAATGGTGCTGAGGAAACTAGATATCCATATGCCAAAGAATGATGTTTAACCCTTACCTTAGACATCATACAACAACAAAAAACCTAAACATTAAAGCTAAAGATATAAGACTTCTAGCCAAGATGGAGGCGCAGGTAGCTACACTTTACCTCCTTGCATAACCAAAAGAAGGACAACAACAAATTTAAAAACAAAAAACACCTCAAACTGCCAGAAAATCAAACTATATAGGAGTCTGACAACCAAGGAGTTAAAGAAGAAACATCCATCCAGACCAGTACAAGGAGCAGAGACAGGCAGCCAGAGTGAAGAGTATTCGAGGCAAAAAAGGCAGCTGGAGGATCAGAGTGAGCAAGGCAGTGGTGGATGGGGTGGATAGTCCCAATCTGCATGTGGATAAACTGGGAGGAACAACTGGGGAGTGAGACAAACCTCAAGGCCAAGGGTTCCAGCATGGAGAAATGAAGCCTCAAAACTTATGACTGTAAAACCCTGTGGGTATTGAGGCAGTGGGAGAACCTCCCAGCCTCACGAGAGAGTTCATTGGAGAGAACCACAGAGTCCCAGAACATAAATAAAGCCACCCATATCAGAATTAGCACCAGAAGGGTCCAATTTGCTTGTGGGTAGCAGTATAAGGGACTGAAAGGTGGGAGAGAGCCAAGCAGGCAGCATTATTCTCTCTTGGGACCCTCGCTCACATACAGCACCACGAAGTACCTCTGTTGGTTGCCCAGCCCTGACAAATATCCAAGTCTCTGCCCCTTACTATATAACAGGCATTCAGAGACAAAAAAATATGGCCCAAATGAAAGAACAGATCAAGACTCCAGAAAAAAATACAATTAAGTGATGAAAAGATAGCCAACCTATCACATGCACAGTTCAAAACACAGGTAATCAGGATACTCACAGAATTGGCTGAGTATGGTTGCAAAATAGAGGAAAAAGTGAAGGCTGTGAAAAGTGAAATAAAGAAAAATGTACAGGAAACCAACAGTGAAGGGAAAGAAACCAGGACTAAAATCAATGATTTGCACAAGAAGGAAGAAATAAACATTTAACAAGAACTGAATGAAGAAACAAGACTTCAGAAAAATGAGGAGAGGCTTAAGAATCTCCAGGACAACTTTAAACATTCCAACATCCAAATCATAGAGGTGCCAGAAGGAGAATAGGAAGAGCAAGTAATTGGAAACTTATTTGATGAAATAATGAAGAACTTCCCCAGTCTGGCAAAGGAAATAGACTTCCAGGAAGTCAGGAAGCCCAGAGAGTCCCAAAGAAGGTGGTCCCAAAGGGGAACCACACCAAGGCACATCATAATTACATTAGCCAAGATAAAAATGGAGAAAGAATCCTAGAAGCAGCAAGAGATAAAGAGAGAGTAACCTACAAAGGAGTTCCCATAAGACTGTCAGCAAATTTATCAAGAGACCTTGCAGGTAAGAAGGGGCTGGAAAGAAGTATTCCAAGTCATGAAAGGCAAGGATCTACCTACAAGATTGCTCCCTCCAGTGAAGATTTCATTGAGAGTGGAAGGGCAGATACAGTGCTTCTCAGATAAGGTTAAGTTAAAGGAGTTCATCATCACCAAGCCCTTATTTTATGAAATGTTAAAGGGACTTATCTAAGAAAAAGAAAATAAAAACATGTATAGTAAAATGATAGCAAACTCACAATTATTAATAACCACACCTAAAACAAAAACAAAAATAAACTAAGCAAACAACTAGGAACAGAACTACAGAAATGGAGATCACATGGAGGGTTAGCAACAGAAAAGTGGGAGAAGGAGAAAGGGGAAAAAGGTACAGAGAATAAGTAGCATAGATGGTAGGTAGAAAATAGACAGGGGGAGGGCAAGAGTAGTGTGGGAAATGTAGAAGCTAAAGAACTTGTGACACATGGACATGAACTAAAGTGGGGGAATGTGGGAGAGGGTGTGCAGGGGAGAGGGGAATGAAGTGGGGGAAATAGAACAACTGTAATAGCACAATCAATAAAATATATTAAAAATTAACAGTAAAATGACAACAAACTCACAGTTATGAACAATAAAACCTAAAAAAAAATGAAAACAAAAACTAAGCAAATGACTAGAACAGGAACAGAATCACATGGAGGGTTATCAGCAGCGGGTTGGAGGGGGGAGAACAAGAAAAAGGTATAGGGAATAAGTAGCATAAATGGTGGGTAGGGAACACACAGAGGTATGTTAATAGTGTAGGAAATGTAGAAGCCAAAGAACTTATATATATATGACCCATGGACATGAATCAAAGTGGAGGGAAATGGTGGTGGAAGACACTGTGCAGGGCAGAAGGGAATAAAGATAGGAAAATCAGACTATTGTAATACCTAATCAATAAAATATGTGTTTTAAAAAGCTAAATATATAAAACTTTTAGAAGAAAAATAAGATACAGAGTGAGAAGATGACGGGCAAGGTAGATGGGAGCAGAGCCCAGTTCTCCCTGTGCTGAGCTGAAACACCTAGCCGATCATCTGAGGAACAGAGTGAATAGCCAACAGAATCTCAGTTTATATGAAGTTTAGAGGCAAAAAAAGTTGCATGGGACATTGAAAAACGGACCGTGAGGAGATTATGGTGGGACAGTAAAGTCCCTGGGTTCTGCACAGGGACCAAAGCTGTTGCGGCCCTGGCCCTGCACCTGCTGCAGGATACAGGAAGGGGAGTTAGATCACCAGCTCCTTCCCCTACCAGAGCAGGGAGGGCAACCCAGTACCAAGAGGGACCTGGATGCTGGAAGTCAATGAGGAGAATAGAGATGAAGTGGGAGAACAAGTGGGAGACTGTACACATCCACTGGACGGTGGATGCCTGCACCAGAGAAACTGAGGTGCTAGGCAACACCTGGAGAAGAAAGGAGTTGGGTAGTGTTGAACCCTGAATCAGATAGTCTCTGGACTGGTTGAAAAATTGGGCTGTGTGAAAAGCTGTGTGCTTGTTAAGAACAGCAGGCAGCTGCTTTGTAAGGAACTCTCCAGCAGCAGCTGTCTTGCCCCTAGGGTGATTTCAGCTGCCTGTGCCCAGAGATTGAATGGCCAAGTGTGGAACTAAGCCTCCCTGCTTGTCTCACACTGTGCACAGCTAAGTGAATGATTTGAGCCTAGCAGTTCATGGAAGACATGGGCCAGAGACCAGGAAACTGGGCATATTGCAGCCCAGACCTGGTCTCCATCCCCTCAAAATCATAGGAAGGGAAAACATCAAAGCCCAGAACCATTCTTCCTGTGGTATCTAGGAAGACCAGCAGAATGAGCTGAACAGCTTTAAAGTCAGAGGGAGGCTTGTTATTATTATTTTTCTTTTCTGTTCCTTTCTTTTTTCCCTTTTTTTCTTCCCCCAAGTGAGACAATAAGACATGTAGTTGCAAAGTGTCCAGAGACAGATCCAAAGTGGGGAGCACAAAGTTAACCCCCAAAACTGAGAAACTGAGACAAATGTCCACTTTGCTATTCTATACAGCTCAAATTTTATTGTTTATGTGCACTATTATTTTTTAAATTATTTTTCCACTTTTTTATTACTATATTTTTAATTTTCTTCCTTATGTTTAGTTTTCCTCATTTTATTTCTCTGTTTAATTGCATTGTTTGACTGGTTTTCCTTATTCTATCCTTACTGTATTTTCATTTTCCTTCTCTCACTTCATGCATGTTCCAATAACACACAACTCTTGATGGGGCACTTTCTATTCTGGTTATCTAAATCACATATTTCTTGTCATATTATTGTTGTTCCAGTACTATTGTAAATAATCATTATTCCACACAATTGTACATACTACAGAGCAACCCTCCCTGATCTTAGCCCACATCACTTTAATCCTCAGCATTATTATTGTTGTGGTCAACTCCATTTTCCCTCTTACACTATGCTCACTTTATATCTTTTACTCTCACTGTATCTCATCATCTAACCTTGCACAAGCACTCTGTTTTCTGGATTCAGCTCACAATCATCCTCCCCTCTAAAAAGAATCTTGTCTCTCTTTCACCTTTTGTAAAGAGTGGCTAGTTGGGTGAAATATCAGTTACTGCTACACTTATCCAAAGAATCTCCTATCACTTCTCTACTTGCTGGTACTTTAAATCTCATAAAATACTCTCCTACTACCTTAATCCATTTTGCCTACCCCACCTACCCCTGATCACATACAAGAATAGGTGGGAGCTGTGAACTTCATTCAGTATACCTGCTGGAGAAAAAAAACACCAACAAAGGAACCACCAAAAGGTAAAAACCCAAGTACAACAAGAGAGCCCACACAAAGAGAAAAAAAGAGCAAACCTAGAGCATCCAGACAAGGAGATCAAAGAGACCTCCTTGAATTCATGGAATTCCTACCATTGAAGTTCACCCTACAAAGACAGCTAGCAAAGCGAAACATCAGGAAGCGCTGAAACAAGCAAAAGAGTCACCGAAAATGCAGACAAAAAACCAACATGCAATGAAAAGGAACAGAAGACTCCCCACTAAAAGAGCTAAATGAAATGGAGGTAATGAAACTATCAGATATAGAATTCAAATTAATGGCTATGAAGATACTCAAAGAACTCACAGACAACTATAAGAAACTGAGAGAACTACATCAGCATGAAAAAGGAAATAGAAGCTATGAACAAAAACCAGGAGGAAAGGAACAATACACTCTTGGAAATATAAAACACATTAGAAGAAATTACAAGCAGGCTGGATGAAGGAGAGGATTGAATCAGTGATTTGGAGGACAAGGTAAAAAGAAAAACACCCAGATAGAACAAGAAAAGCAAAAGGTATTCAGAAAGAACAAACAGGTGATAAGGGAGCTGCAAGACAATATGAAATGTAACATATACATATAATAGAGATACCAGAAGGAGAAGAAAAAGAGGAAGGGACAGAAAACCTTTTTGAAAACTTAATGATAGAAATTTTCCCTAATTAATGAGAGAAAAAGTCACACGAATCCAAGAAACACAGAGAGTCCCAGTCTAGAGGACCCCAAAGAGGCCCACTTCAAGACAACATCATAATTAAAATGGCAAAATTCCAAAACAAAGAGAGAATATTAAAGGCAGCAAGGGAGAAACCAGAAGTAACATGCAAGTAATTTTGCACTGATGAGGCTAGCAGCTGACTTCTCAATGGACATGCTCCAAACCAGAAGAGAATGCCAAGAAATATTCCAAGTAAGGAGAACCAGCAGCCTACAACCAAGATTACTCTACCCAGCAAGGCTCTCAATTAAAATGGAAGGTCAAATAAGGAACTTCCCAGACAAAAGAAGTCTAAAAGAATACATCTCCACCAAATTATCTCTGCAAGAGATGCTAAAGGGACTGCTTTAAGAAAAGAAAGGAGAAGAGTGAGAGAGAGAGAAACACAGGTACAAAAAAAGGCAATGGATAAGTAATTATCAATAATAGCCTTAAAGGTAAATGTATTAAATGCTCCAATCAAAAGACAATAATAGCTTAATGGGTAAGAAAGCATGACCCACACATATGCTGCCTACAAAAGACCCACCTCAGAACAAATAACCTACACAGACTAAAAGCAAAGGGCTGGAAACAAATATTCTAAGCAAATGGATAGGAAAAAATGCTGGAGTAGTAATACTCATATCAGACGAAATGGACTTCATAAAAAGAGCCATAAAATGAGACCCAGATGGTCTCTTTACAATACTCAAGGGAAGAATCCAACAAGAAGACTTAAACATTGTAAATATATGTGCATCCAAAATAGGAGCACCCAAATACATAAAGAAAATCTTGGAGGACTTCAAGAAAGATATTGACAGCAACACAATTATAGTAGGGGATTTCAACACCTGACAGTCAAGAATGGATAGACACACCAAATAAAATATCAACAAAGATATTGCACCATTGTCCTACATGAAATGGAATTAACTGATGTACAGAGAGCCTTTGTTCCCAAAGAAGCAAAATACACATTCTTTTTGAATGCTCATGGAACATTTGCAAAGATAGATAACTTGATAGGACACAAAACAAGCCTCGACAAATTCAAGAAAATTGAAATTATGTCAAGCATGTTCTCTGACCACAAGGGACTGAAACTAAAAACCAATCTCAGGGAAAACAACTCAAAACACTCAAACTCATGGAGGTTAAATGGCATGCTATTAAACAATGAATGGGTTGAGAATGAGATCAAGGAGGAAATACAAAACTTTCTGGAAACAAATGAAAATGAACTCACAACAGCTCAAAATTTATAGGACACAGTGAAGGCAGTCCATACAGGGAAGCTCATAGTGATACAGGCCTACCTTAAAAAAATAAAACATTTGAAATAAACAACCTATTCACACATCTACAAGAACTCAAAGAACAACAAAGACAGTCCTGAACAAGTAGAAGAAAGGAAATAACCAAGATCTGAGCAGAATTAAAGGGCATAGAGAGTAAAAGCCCAATCCTAAGAATCAATAAATCCAGGAGCTTGTTCTTTGAAAGAATAATAAAATCCAAAAGCCTTTAAGTACACTAATCAAGAAAAAGAGAGGACCCAAATAAACACATTCAGAAATGAAAGAGGAGAGATGACAACTGATACCACAGAAATACAAAGCATTGCAATAAATTACTAAAAAAAAACCTACATGTCAAGTAATTTGAAAACCTAGCTGAAATAGACAAATTTCTAGAAAAATATCATCTTCCAAAACTGAATAAAGAAGCAGAAAGTCTGAACAGACCAGTAACAGCTGACATAATTGAAGCAGTAATCAAAAATTTCTCAACACACAAAATCCCTGGACTGGACAGTTTCACAGAAGAATTCTACAAAGCATTTGAAGAAGAGCACACACCTATTCTTCACAGACTATTTCAAAATATCCAAGAAGATGGAACACTCTGGAAGACTCTTAAACTCTTTTTATGAAGCCAGCATCATCCTGTTCCCAAAACCAGCTGAAGACACAACATGGGAAGAGAACGTCAGGCCTATATCACTGATCAATATAGATGCTAAAATCCTCAACAATATATTGGAAAACAGCATCCAACAACACATTAAAGAGATTATACACTATGACCATGTGGGATTCATCCAAGGGGTTCAAGGATGGTACAATATTGGCAAATCAATAAATGTAATAAATCACATAAACAAAAGTAAAGATAAAAATCACATGGTCATATCAATAGATGTAGAAAAGGCATTTGAGAAGGTTCACCCCCATTTTGATAAAAGCACTCAACAAAGTAGGGATAGAGGGAGCATTCCTTAATATAATAAAGGCGATATGTGAGAGAATTATAGCCAACATCACACTCAATGGGCAAAAACTAAAAACATTCCCACTAACATTAGGTACAAGACAACGTTGTCCACTTTCACCATTATTATTCAACATAGTTATGAACACACACAATCAGACAAAAAGAAGTAAAAAAGGGCATCCAAATTGAAAAAGAGGGAAAAAACTATTATTGCTTGAAATGACATGATAGTGTACATAGAAAATCCTATGGACTCCACCAAAAAAACTGCTGAACCTAATAAATGAATTTGGATAAACAGTGAGATGCAAAGTCAACATTCAGCATACAAAGGCATTTTTGTATACCAAAAATAAAATACCAGAAATAGAAATCAAGAAAAATATCCCATTTGATAAAGCAACAAGAAAAATAATATACCTAAGAATAAACCTAACCAAGGAGATAAAAGACCACTACTCAGAAAACTACACAAAACTGAAGAAAGAAATTAAGAAAGATATAAAGAAATAAAAGCATGTACCATGCTTACGGATTGGAAGAATAAACATCATCAAAATGTCCACACTACCCAAAGCAATTTATAGATTCAATGCAATACTCATGAAATTACCAATGGCATATTTCACAAATACAGAAAAAATGCTCCAAAAATATTCTGTTACTTTATTTTAATTTTTGTTCAAGTACAGTTTTCTGTCTTTTACTGCCACCCCAGCCCACCCACCCAACCCTTCCCACTCCCTCCTATTTCCACCTCCCTTGTTTTTTTCGTGTGTCTTTTATACTTGTTCCTGTAAACCCTTCCCCTTTTCCATCGAAATTCCCTCTCCTCTTCACTCTGGACACTGTCAGCCTGTTCTCTATTTCCGTGTCTTTGGGCTATACTTTGCTTGTTTGGTTGTTTTGTTGTTTAGATGCCTGTTGAAGGTGAGATCATGTGGTATTTGTCTTTTACCACCTTGCTTATTTCACTCAGCATAATGCTTTCCAGTTCCATCCATGCTGTTGCAAAGGGTAGGAGCTCTTTTCTTTCTGCTGCATAGAATTCCATTGTGTAAAAGTACCATTGTTATTGGATCTATTCATTTACTGATGGACACCTAGGTTGCTTCCAGCACCTGGCTATTGCAAATTGTGCTGCTATGAACATTAGGGTGCATAGGTTCTTTTGGATTGGTGTTTTGGTGTTCTTAGGGCATAATCCTAGCATTGGAATTGCTAGGTCAATAGGCAGATCCATTTTTACTTTTCTTAGAAAATTCCATACTGTTTTCCATAGTGTTTGTACCAGTCTGTAATCCCACCAATAGTGCACCAGGGTTCCTTTTTCTCCACAATTTCTCCAACACTTGTGGTTTGTTGCTTTATGATGGCCATTCTGACTAGTGTGAAGTGGTATCTCATTGTGGTTTTAATTTACATCTTTCTGATAGCTAGTGAAACTGAGCATCTTTTCATGTGTCTCTGGATCCTCTCTAGGTCCTCCTTGGAGAAGTGTCTATTCAAGTCCTTTGCCCATTTTTTAATTGGGTTGCTTGTCTTTTAAGAGTGGAGTTGTGTGTGTTCTGTATATATTTTGGAGATTAAACCCTTGTCTGAGGTATCACTGGCAAATATATTATCCCATAATGTTAGTTCTCTTTTTATTTTAATACTGTTTTCTTTAGCTATGCAGAAACTTTTTATGTTGATGGCATCCCATTTGTTCATTCTTTCCTTTATGTACCTTGCTCTATCAGTAAAAATGTTGCTGTGTGAAATATCTGAGATTTTCCTGCTTATGTTATCCTCTAGCACTTTAATGGCACCATGGCCTACATTTAAATGTTTTGTCCACCTTGAATTTATTTTTGTGTGTGGTGTCAGTTGATGCTGGCGTTTCATTTTTTTGCACATGGTCATCCAGTTCTCCCAACACCATTTGTTGAAGAGACTATCTTTACTCCATTATATGTTGCTGCCCTCTTTGTCGAGTATTAAATGATTGTGGAAACTTGGGTCTTCTTCTGGGCTCTCTGTTTTGTTCCATTGTTATATGTGTCTATTTTTATTCCAGTACCAGGCTGTTTTGATTACAGTGGCCTTGTAATACAGTTTGGTATCAGGTATTGTGATCCCTTCTACTTTGCTCTTGTTTCTCAAAATTGCAGCAGCTATTTGGTGTTGTTTATGGTTCCACATAAATTTCTGAAGTGTTTGTTCTATGTCTGTGAAATATGCCATTGGTACTTTAATAGGAATTACATTGAATCTGAAAATTGCTTTGGGTAGTATGGACATTTTGATGATGTTAATTCTTCTGATCCATGAACAGGTTATATGTTTCCATTAGTTTGTGTCTTCCTTGATTTATTTCTTCAGTGTTGTGTAATTTTCTGCATACAGGTCTTTTACCTCCTTGGTTAGGTTTATTCCTAGGTACATTGTTTTTCTTGTTGCCATAGGAAATTGGATTTTTTCCTGATTCTTCATTTTTTCTCTTTCTGATATTTCATTGCTGGTGTACAAAAGTACCCTTAATTTCTAAAATATTGAGTTTGTATCCTCCTGCTTTGCCAAATTCATGTATTAAGTCGAGTAGTTTTTTTGATGGAGTCTGTACAGTTTTCTATGTACAGTATTATGTCATCTGCATGCAATGACAGTTTTACTTCCTTCTTTCCAATTTGGATGCCTTTTATTTTTTTCTTGTTTGATCGCTGTGGATAGGATTTCCAATACTATGTTGAATAGAAGTGATGAAAGCACACATCTTTGTCTTGATCTTAGTGAGAAAGATTTTTGTGTTTTCCCATTTAATATGATATTGGCTATTGGTCTCATGTATATGGCCTTTATTATATTGCAGTATGCTTCTTGTACTCTCACTTTGCTGAGTGTTTTTTTGTCATAAATGGGTTCTGTACATTATCAAACGTTTTTTCTGCATCTATTGAAATGATCATGTGATTTTTGCCTTTGATTTTAAGTGATGGATTACATTCGTTGATTTGAGTATATTGTATAATTCTTTTTTCCCTGTGATGGATTTCACTTCATCATGGTGAATGATCTTTTTAATGCATTGCCAGATGCGATTTGCTAACATTTTGTTGAATTTTAGCATCTAATTTCATTAGTGATATTGGCCTGTAGTTTTCTTCTTTTGTTGTGTCTTTATCTGATTTTGGGAATAGGATGATGCTGGCTTAGTAAAAAGAGATGAAAGTCTTCCATCTCCTTGTATATTTGGAGTCGTCTCTGAAGGATAGGGGTTAGCTCTTTCTTAAATGCTTTGCAGAATTCTCCTGTGAAACCATCCAGTCCTGGGCTTTTGTGTGTCAGGAGTTTTTTTTGATTACTGCTTTAATTTTTGTCAGCTGTTATTGGTCTGTTCAGGCTTTCTGCTCCTTTGTCATTCAGTTTGGGAAGATTATATTTTTCTAGAAATTTGTTCATTTCACCTAGACTTTCAAATTACTTGGTATATAGTTCTTTTTAGTAACTTCTTATAATCCTTGTATTTCTTGGTATAAGTTGTAATCTCTCCTCTTTCATTTTTGAATGTGTTCATTGGGTTCTCTCTCTCTTTTTCTTGATGAGTCTACTTAAAGGCTTGTCAATTTTGTTTATCTTTTTAAAGAACCAGCTCCTGGATTTGTTGACCCTTAGAATTGTTCCTTTGGTCTCCACGTCATTTAAATCTGCTACTGGTCTTGATTATTTCCTTCCATCGACTTGCTTTGGGTTGTCTATGTTGTTGCTCCTCCAGTTTTTACAGATGTAGGGTTAGGTTGTTTATTTGAAATGTTTCTTTCTTTCTTTTTGTTTTAGGTAGGCCTGTAGTGCTATGAACTTCCTTCTCAGGACTGCCTTCACTGTGTCCCGTACATTTTGAACTGTTGTGAGTTCATTTTCATTTGTTTTCAAAAACTTTTTGATTTCTTCTGTGATCTCATTCTTGACCCATTCATTGTTTAATAGCATGCTATTCAATCTCCATGAGTTTCAATGTTTTTTTTTTCTCATTGAGGTTCTTTTCTAGTTTCAGTCCCTTGTGGTCTCAGAAGATACTTGATATGATTTCAAATTTCTTGAATTGTTGAAGCTTGTTTTGTGTCATTTTCTTTGGTCTACCTTTGGAAATATTCCATATGCATTTAAAAAGAATGTGTATTTTGCTTCTTTTGAATGAAAGTCTCCATATATATAATTTAAGTTAATTTCATCTAAGGCACTGTTCAATGCCACCATGTCTTTGCTGATATTTTGTTTGGAAGATCTATCCATATTTGACAGTGGGCTGTTAAAATCCCCTCAGAGAAGTGTGTTTCTGTCTATAACTTTCCTAAAGTCCTCCAGTATTTTTCTTATATATTTGGATACTCATATGTTCGCTGGGTATAGGTTTATAATGTTTATGTCTTCTTGTTGGATTCTTCTCTTGAGTATTATGAAGTGTCCTTCTGTGTCTCTTTTTATAAGCCTTTTTTTTTGAAGTCTATTTTGCCTGATATGAGTATTGCTATCCTGGCTCCTTCTCCCTGCCCATTTGCTTGGAATATTAGTTTTCAGCCATTCACTTTCAATCTGTGTAGGTCTTTTGTTCTGAGGTGGGTTCTTGTAGGCAGCATATGTGTGGGTCATGATTTTTTACCAATTCAGCTACTCTATGTCTTTTGATTGGACCATTTAAACCATTAACATTTAAGTTGCAGGCCTTTACTTTCCAATAATTGGAATATTTCTTGCTATTCACTGCTGGCTTGTGGTGTTTCTGTTGAGAAATTGGCTGCTTGCCTTATCAGAGCTCCCTTGTATGTTACATCCTGTTTCTCTCTTGCTGCCTTTTAGATTTTCTGTTTGTCTTTAAAACTTAGCATTATAATCATGATATGTCTTGGAGTGGGCTTCTTTGGGTTCATCTTGTTAGAGACCTGTTCTTTCTGAACCTGCATGTCTTTTCTGCTCTTCAGGTTATGAAATTTTTCTGTCATAATTTTTTCAAACATGTGTTTTGTCCCTTGGTTCTATTCTTGTCCTTCTGTTATTTGTATGATTCAAATGTTGTTGCTTTTAATGTTGCCCTGTAGTTCCCTTAAGATATGTTCATATTTTTCTGTCTTTTTTTTTCATGCATCTGATCTACTTGGTTGTTTCTTTCTACCTTGCCTTCCAGCTCACTAATTCAGTCCTCTGCTTCTTCCAGGATGCTTGTAATTCCTGCAAGTGTATTTTTTGTTTCAGATAGTGTATTCTTCATTTCTTCCTGATTTTTGTTTTTAGTTTCTATTTTCTTTTTCATACTGTTGTAGTTCCTACTCAGTTCCTTATAGTTATCACTGAGTTCCTTAAGCCTCCTTATAACCATTCTTTTGAATTCTATATCAATAGTTTGCTTGCCTTTATTTCATTTAGTTATTTTAGTAAGGAATCTTCCATTATTTTGGGGGGGGTGTTCTTTCATTGTCTCCCCATTTTAGGTGACTCTTTTTGTTTATTTCTGTGATTCCTGATGCTTTACTTTTCAGATGTCTTCTGGGGGTGAACTTCTATGCAGGCATTTTGTGGGACTCAGTGGTGTGGTCTGTTTGATCTCTTTGCCTGGGTGCCCTAGGGTTGCCATTTCTTCCATTTGTGTGGGCTTTCTTATCATTGTTGAGCTTTACTTGTTGGTGGCTCCTTTATTAGTCCGTTTTCCTCTCAAGCAGTTTTAATGGTATTCTCAACTTCCACCTTGTCTTGTATTCTGTTGTACAGGAGTTAAGATTAATGAAGCAGTTATCAGACAGCCAAACCAATGCCAGAAGAAGAACACCCCTACCACATCAGCAGTCTCAACTGCAATCAAACTAAGATTGATAAGGGGGGGAGAAATTGAAGGTATTATAATATATGACCAATGGAATATAAGATGACTAAAAGAGGGGAAATATTTTGTGATAAGAAGGAGGAGAACTGATAAGTGTTGGGATAGAACAAAGATGAATAAAGGCAGAGAGCTACATTTACAACATAAATAAAACACTAATTGTGATGGAAACAATGGGGTAAGATGGAAGTGTATACTATGAGGTTTGTAGTAAAATTAAAAATATAGTAGATCAACAGGAGTAAAATTACTGAAAAAAACATAGGAGGGTCAATAGCAATGAGAGTTGAATGTAGTTTAATAAAGGTGGAGTGGGAATAAGAATATTATAGAAAAGCGAAAAGTGAGTATGGCATGTCTATAGTAAAAAAAAAGAGAGAGATTTTGAAATGATGGGGGAATCAAGCTTGTAAGAGTAAGGTGTAAAGCCCAGGTTGAGAGAGTGGATAAAAGAAAGGAAGTAAAAAGGAAAAAAAGGTAGAGAGAAAACAATGAAATAAAATTCATTACTCAAGGACTTCCAGCCAAGATGGAGGCATAGGTGGAAACACTGTGCCCCCTCCCACAACTAAATTTAAAGACAGCTGAGTTTTAGAAACAAAAATGCAGCCAAAACAGTGAAAATTGAACTGTACGGAAGTCCTACAACAACAAACCACTCAACCAGACTGGTAAGAGGGGCGGAGTTGGTGGAGGAGCAGGGTCAGGTTGGAAAGACCATTCGGTCCGACTGACCCAAGGTAGTTGCTGGATCCTAGGTGTGGGGTGGCAAGGGGCAGACCCAGTGAGGGTGCAGGGCGGCTGGCTGACTGCAGTCACACATTCGCGTGCAGATAAACCAAGTGAAGGAACAAACAGTGAGACATACTGCTCAGGCTAGGGCCCCAGCGACAGGAATTAGAGCCTGAAAACACCAACTGGAAAGGCTTTCTTGGGGTCAAGGGGCCAGGAGAAGCTCCCAGGCTCACAGAGAGTTTGTTGGAGAGACCCTCATGGTCCTGGAGAGTACACGGGCCCACACACCCGGGAACCAGCACCAGAGGGGCCCAATTTGCTTGTGGGAAGCTGCAGAGGGGACAGAAATCTGAGAGAGCATGGAGCAGAGCAAAGCACCATTTTTTTTCTTTATATGACCCCGCCCCCACATATAGCACCCCAACCCAGCAACTGAGTTGCCCTGCCCTGATGAACACCTAAGGCTCCACTCCTCATACGTAACAGGTGTGAACAGACAAAACATTATGACTCAAGAACAGCTCAAAGCCCCAGAGCCTAAAATTCTAAGTGACCAAGAAATAGCCAGCCTTTCGGATGCACAGTTCAAAACACTGGTGATCAGGATGCTCACAGAATTGGTTGATTTCAGCCACAAACTAGAGGAACATATGAAAACTAAACTGATTGAAATGAAGGGAAATGCACAGGAAACAAATAGTGATGGAAAGGAAACTGGGACTCAAATCAAGGGAGTGGACCAGAAGGAAGAACGAAACAACCAAACAGAAAAGAAGGAAGAAACAAGAATTCAAAAAAATGAGGAGAGGCTTAGGAACCTACAGGACACATTTAACCATTCCAACATCCGAATTAGGGGGACTAGAAGGGGAAGAGGAAGAGCCACAAGTGGAAAACTTATTTGAACAAATAATAAAGGAGAACTTCCCCAGTCTGGCAAAGGCAATGGACTTCCAGGAAATCCAGGAAGCTCAGAGAGTCCCAAAGAAGTTGGACCCAAGAAAGAACACACCAAGGCACATCATAATTACATTAGCCAAGATTAAAATGAAGGAGAGAATCCTAGAAGCAGTGAGAGATAAGGGGATAGTCAACTACAAAAGAGTTCCCGTTAGACTGTCAGCTGATTTCTCAAAAGAGACTTTATAGGCAAGAAGGGGCTGGAAAGTATTCCAAGTCATGAAAGTCAAAGACTTTCCCAAGATTGCTCTATCCAGCAAAGCTCTCATTTAGAATGGAAGGACAGATAAAGTGCTTTTCAGATAAGGTCAAATTCAAGGAGTTCATCATCACCAAGCCCTTATTATATGAAATGCTAAAGGGACTTATCTAAGAATAAGAAGATGAAAAATATTAACAGTGAAAGGACAGCAAACTCACAGTTATTAACAACCATGCCTAAAACAAAAGCAAACTAAGAGGACAGCTAGATCAGGAGCAGGACCATAGAAATGGAGATCATGCGGAGGGTTAGCAACAGGGGAGTGGGAGGAAGAGGAGGGGGGAGAAGGTACAGAGAATAAGTAGCATAGATGGTAGGTAGAAAATAGACAGGGGGAGGGAAGGAATACTATGGGAAAGAATCTAAAGAACTTGTGACACATGGACATGAAGGAAAGGGGGGGAATGGTGGGGGAGGGGTGTGCAGGGTGGAGGGGAGTGAAGGGGGGGAATCGGACAATTGTAATGGCATAATCAATAAATCATATTTTAAAAAGTTGTTACTCAGCTAATCAAGGGGTGGGAGAGTATTCTATGGGTTTTAGAGTGTAAACAAGTAGTGAACTAATAGGAGATCCTTTGGAGAAGTACACCAATCACCATGACATTTCACTGAGCTAGCCACTCTTTACGAAAGATGAAAAAAAAGACTCCTATTAGAAGGAAAAATAAATGTTAGCTAACTTAAGAAAGAAGAGCTCTTATGTGAGGTTAAATGGAGGAGAAATAGTGAGAGTATTCAATGTAAACTGATGTAGTGTAGGAGAAAATAAAGTTAACCACAACTGTAATAAAAGCTCAGGAAAATGATGAAATTTATTAAGACCAGCGAAAGATGCTGCATGGGATTTGGAACAACAATAGTATGATATGAAGTATATAATATTTTATAAAATTTGAGAAAAATTGAACTAATTTATAAAAAGCAGGTAAACAAACAGCAATGATTACTTAAGGACCAGAAAGTGAACAGAAGTAGAAAATAGTGATATTTTTATACCTTTTTGACTATTGCAAATAAAAGCTGCCAACAGAATTATTTTTATTTATTTATTTATTTATTGTTGTTCAAGTACAGTTGTCTACATTTCCCTACCACCACTCCTCCTATCCCAGCCTTCCCCACCTCCTACCCTTGATTCTACTCCCCTTTGCTTTTATCCATGTGTCCTTTATAGATGTTCATGAAAACCCTTCCCCCTTTCCCCCCTATTACTCTCTCCCACCTCCCCTTTGACTACTGTTTAAGAAAGAAATATATAATTTCAATAAAAATAATAAAAAGTAAAAGACCAAAAGTAATGTGAAAGGAAGTAGTGTGAGTGAAGTGAAAGGAAAAAAATTAAAGTGCAATATGAAAGGGAGAATAAAAACAAACCCAACAAGAAAAACAAACAAAACAAAGAAACAAGAAAATAAATAAACAAAAAGACAACTGAAATAAAAAAAGGGAAAAAATGTGTGAGTTCTGGAAATCAGCAAAGTAAATTTTGTCTCAGCTGTTGGTGTTCATCTTCTGACTTCTTTCTGGATCTATCTCCAGTTTTCTCACAACTTCAGGTCTTATTGTCATCCTCCAGGTCTTTTTAGCATCCTCTGCACTCTTTGGCTTCCAAACTGCACATCAGCTGGGACTCTGTTCTTCAGAAAATTGGATAGGTGTTCCAGTTGAGTACATAAACAAGTGGGTTTAACTCCCACCTACATCACCATCATCATTTAACACCAATTGACTGCTTTTTGCTTCCTTATATTCCAATCGATTTGATTCTCAACTTCATCCATTCTACTGTTGTATTCCTGTAAAATGTTTCCAATTGTGGAGAAACCACCCAGGACAAACAACTGAGCAATAGCCAGAGAGAAGCATATAACTTCAGACTGACAGTAGAATCAGCTTCAGCACAACCTATTTGGTACCTCCTGTGGGCACCCAGCCAGACTTGAGAAGGCTGGCTGGATGCCCACAGGAGGCAGCACCAAAGGGATAATTAATTGGCCAGTTGGACCCTGCAGAGAAGATTGGGGTCTAAACACTAAGCTAGGATTCCCAGCCTAGAACACCAGAGCCCCCAAAGTACATAGATAACAACCAGTGGCAAAAAGTGGCAGGGTTGCTCTCTGCCAGAGGCAGATGACTGGAGATGCAAGAGTCATTTAAGTGGTCTGGAAATGCCTGAGGAGAGACAGGGGATGGAAGCCTTGGGGAGAGAACTGAGAGAAGAGACTCTGGGATCTCAGTTATGAGTCATTCCCCAGATGGCTGTAGCCTTTGTGCTTAGGGAGACCACTCCCCTCTGAGTGGCAGTAGCCTGATGGGAAACAATAGCCTCAGCCCCAGAAGGGTCTCTTTCCTGGCCCTTTGGGGCTTAAGTGTGACGCTGAGTCCTAGTGACCAGATGAACAACTGCCAGAGATAGCCAGAGACAGTAGATCACTGGCAAAGGTAGGGGCAGAGTGGACTAGAGAGACTTGAGGAGAGACTGGGGATGGAGGCTTTGGGGAGAGAACTGGGAAGGTGGCTGTTTGGATCCAGTGCTGAGCCAACCCCCATACACATCAACCATCCTGCTAAGGCAGACCACTCTCCTCTGAGCAGCAGCAGCCTGAGGGGAAACAATAGCCCCCAGCACAGAGTGGATTCAGCCCTGCCCTATGGTGCTTAAACATGACTGCTGAGTGCAGAGTGACCAGATTAATAATTGAAGTAGACAGCCAGTGAAAGAAGATAACTGGAAACGAACAGGCTCCCTTAGGTCAGCTGGGGTATACATCTGACATCACCAGAGGCAGATCCAGAAAGAAAAAAAACAGTGATAAATATAAGAGGCTACTGAGATAAAAGCCACTGTGGTCTCCTTCATGATTTGCAATATTTTCTTTCCTGCAGAGCTTTATAATGTTCATTTCTTGTCCAGCGAGTTTGTATATAATAAGTGACTAGATTTTCTAATATATGATTTTCTTTTTCTTTATTTTTTTATTTAATTATTTTTCAAGTACAGTTTTCTGTCTATTACTCCCATCCCATCCCACCCCCCATCCTCCCCCTTCCCTCCCATTTCCACCCTTCTCAGTTGTTGTCCATGTATCCTTTATATAGGTTCCTCTAAATCCCTCTCTTATTTCCCCTGAAATTCCCTCTCCTCTCCCCTCTGGTCACTGTCAGCCTGTTCTCTATTTCAGTGCGTTTGGTTATAGTTTGCTTGCTTGTTTGTTTTGTTGTTTAGCTTTCTGTTAAAGGTGAGATCATATGGTATTTGTCCTTCAACACCTGGCTTATTTCACTCAGCATAATGCTTTCCAGTTCGCCCCATGTTGTTGCAAAAGGTAGGAGCTCCTTCTTTCTTTCTGCAGCATAAAATTCCACTGTGTATATGTACCATAGTTTTTTGATCCATTCATTTACTGATGGGCACCAAGGTTGCTTCCAACTCTTGGCTACTGTAAATTGTGCTGCTATGAACATTGCGGTGCATAGGTTCTTTGGGATTGGTGTTTTAGGGTTCTTAGGATACAATCCTAGCAGTGGAATTGCTGGGTCAAAAGGCAAGTCCAATTTTACTTTTCTGAGAAAATTCCATACTGTTTTCCATAATGGTTGTACCAGTCTGCAATCCCACCAACAGTGGACCAGGGTCCCCTTTTCCCCACACCATCTCCAACATTTGTTGTTTATTGCTTTGTTTATGATAAGCATTCTCACCGGTGCTAAGTGGTATCTCATTGTGGTTTTATTTTGCATCTCTCTGATAGCTAGTGATATTGAGCATCTTTTCATGTGTCTCTGGATCCTCTGTATGTCCTCCTTGCAGAAGTGTCTGTTCAAGTCCTTTGCCCATTTTTTAATTGGGTTAGTTGTCTTCTTAGAGTGAAGTCACGTTAGTNAGGAAATACCAAGAGTCCTACATCAATTATGGGTTTATCGCAATACATGATTCACCTTCAAACCAGCTTTGCGTGTTATGTGCTCACTGGTTTATCCAATGAAGCCATGAAACCTTCAAAACTGCTTTACTGCATGGAGACCAAGCATCCTGTGTTAAAAGACAAGCCTTTGGAGTTTTGGAAAAGGAAAAAATGTGAACACGAAGAACAGAAGCAATTATTCAAGGTCAACACCTCATCAAATGTGTCTGCACTGAATGCATCATTCTTCATGGCTAACTGCATTGCTAAAGCTAAGTAGCCCTTTACTATTACTGAAGAGTTGATCCTGCCTGCTGGTAAGGACATCTGTCATGAACTTTCAGGAGAGGCTACAGTTCAAAAGGTGGTACATGGTCCTCTTTCAGCTTACAGCATAACTAGATGAATTGGTGAAATAGCAGAAGGTATTGAGGCACAGTTTTTAGAGAGGATTCATGGGTAACTGTGGTTACAATCCAGGTTGACCAGTCTACTGATGTTGATAGCAGGACGATGATACTTGGTTTTGTGAGATAAGTTTTTCTGGAGGATGTGCATGAGGCTGTGTTAATGTGCAGTTTTGTTGGCAAATCACAGAGCAGCTGCAGAACTCTCGTTCCCTCTACCAGATTTTGTTGCTGTCTGCCTTGAACTGTCACCACATGGGTGACAGACCCAGGCAGGAATGGAAAATTGCCAGGTGGGAAAACTGTGGGAAACCATAGCTTGCGAAAATTGCCTGCCTGGGACACTGCCTGCCCACCCTGCCCAGGACAAACAGGTACCTGGCTAAGACTGGGGCCTGGGGTGGGCCTATGCACATGACAGGATGCAGCTTTAACCTGAACCTGTCAAGATGTATCAAGAACAACAGTGAGCAGAAATGGCACCCAGCAACCAGCTCTAGCCAATCAGACTCTGACACCCCAACCACTTACCCTTAATAGGTTTTTGTGCTTAAAAACACTGTCCTAAGAACAACTGAGTGAGTCCCAACCTCCCTTGGTTGGCCTCACTTTCCCTCCTATTCCCAGCTGATAAACTCTGCTCCTTAGCTCTCTCTGTCCATCTGGTTTCTTGAGCAACTCTGATCTAACATTTTTTTTTTTGTGCAGGAAACCTGGAATCTGTCAGCCAGTTAGAGGCCTGTTGTCCCATGCTTCCAGGCCACTTGTACTGGCTTCTGGTTGACCGATTCTCAGAACGCGGAGTCATTCAGAAGCACCTGGGGGCAGCGGCTCGATTTTCCTCTCTGGCTCTTCCATTCCATTTTACTACTCACTCTAAAGGGCCCTCACTTCAGGGGCCCTTGCCACTGCAACCTTTCCAATTAACACCGATCATTATATTCTGGGGTGAGTACTTGATCTTTGATTCTAAGCACTCTGGGGGTTCTGTCCCACAGCACTGACCTCACTTCTAACTCGAGGAGTTAGCCCTCCAAATCTGAGTGCTGAGTTGGAACCCTCCTCCACAGATTTGGTAGTTCTGTCTGTCCTCAGGGACGCCCCTGGTGAGGCCCACCTACTCTTAGATCCAGGTCACCTATGTGGGACGCTGCCTCTGTACTCAAACTGGGCCCAATTTTAACTCCAGGAGTCAGCTCTCAAATCACTGGACTAGACACTCACCCTCCTAGTAATCTTCCTCATTACCACTCTCATTCTCAGCATAATTATAGGGACATCTCAGTCTCTTCCCACCTGGAACACTCCTCTTAGCTGCCTAGTTTATAGCCTTGAGAACAATAGCTGGAAACAGCACTTTTTTTCATTTTGAAATCCTCACAGATCTTGGCAGTTCCCTATAGTGCAGTGGCAAGCAGTCGGAGCTCCTTACTCCTTCAGCTCCTCCTCCCTTCCCGACTTCTCTGCAGCAACTTCCTCTGATCCCACAAATCACCCTCTGCCCTATGCAGGTTCCTGCCCTGCTCTTAGACAACTCACCTTCTTCAGGGTACTTAGAACCTTCACAGCCTCTCAGCCCCAACTCTCCTACCCTGGGAACAAAGCCTTTATACCCTGCTGTCGCCTCTCAGTCTCACACTTGTTCTCACACACCTGTCTCAAATCCCTCAATGTCTGCCCTCCATGGAGGCCTTCTTGGGGGTGTTTCCTCTATAGCAAGCAACAGAAGGAGAGGGAGTAATGCGGACTCGTGTTTTTTATTTCACTCTCAGACTTAGCACAGATAGAGTACAGGCTCGAATCTTTTTCTGGGAACCCCACAAACTATGTTACGGAGTATGACAAAATTCTTGAGATCACCCAAGGCCCAAATGAAAATCTCATGGCCTTCATAAGCTACCTCAGTGAGTCAGTTCTCAAAAACACCAATCTCGACCCAGGCTCTGCAGAAGGGAGTTTACTAGATATTCAGGAAAAGCTCTAGAGGACTTCATTAAGATGGCTTTCCCAGTATACAACAGCAGAGGAGGAGAAAAAAACTACAAGAGAAAAGGGGAGATAAAAGAATAGAAGAATGTTGTAGACCACTCTGCCTGGTTTTAGGAGTTGTAACCCTAACACCTCCCCACCACCCTCCGCCCCCTCCATGGCTAAGGAAGAGTTGGAGACCTCCAGAATGTGAGCCACAAGAGACAAAGCTTGTGTCTGGTAGCAAATGCTGCCTCAGTTTCCTCCCTGCCTCCAAAGTATGGTTGGAAGTCCATGCCAGGTAAGTCTCCTCAGAGCGGGGAGCAACCTAAGCCAGACTCAACCACTTGGGAGGCCTTCATGGAAGAACTGGAAGGAGGGGTGGGGCTGCATCAAAGAGTGAGCAATGGACTCATGCCCTCTGGGAATGTGACAAAGCCCAAGTCTACATGTTCTCTGGGAGAAGCGCTTCCTGGCTCTAATCCCCATAAGCCTAAATACCCAGTGGGGAGCAGTGCAGCTCCTGGCTTTGCCAGAGCAGATCCCAGGGATAAATCTGGCTTCACAAAGAATTTCTGAAAAAACCTGTGAAATCTGCTCTGCTAAGAGTGTTTTCATTCATTTATTAAGGGTTCGAGCAGGAAATCCTAAAACTCTCTGCCTGACAGACACTGACTCAGACTAAGGCCTCAGGTCTCTTTGAAATGCTGTCTACTGTTTGATCCTTGTACCCCTGTATTCCTCTGTATTACAACCCAATAAATCCCTTGGAGGAAGGGGCTTGAGGCCTATTTCCCCTGAGAAACTGGCCACCTCTCCTCCCCAAGCAGATCATGTCTCAGTTTTGTTTACTTTCATTCATTTTGGATGGTGGGGGGGAGACTTGTGGGAAAAGTCTCCCCCACAGAAGAAGGAGAAAATGCCAGGGAAAAGGTAAGACAGGAAAAAGAGAACAGAAGATACCTAATGCTTGCCACTGGCCTCCAGGGAAAAAACACCAGGGGTCACAGGAATGGAAAGAAACCTACTCAGATGGAGGCTTTCTTGTTTCAGGTGTAGAAAGAAGGGACATTGGGTGAGGTTCTATGCAAACCCACAGCCATTTCCCAGACCCTGTTCTCTGTAAGAAGCCAGGGCATTGGAAGGTTGGCTGTCCATTGGCCTCCAGCGAGGGACTAGACTTCCTTCCTCTGTGAGAAAAGCAGCCCCTGAGTTCACAGTCCCTGACCTGCTTGGTCTAGACTCAAAAGACTGACAAAACCCAGGTTTAAGAGTCCCTGCCATTGCCATCACCACTGCTGAACCCAGGGTAACCCTACAAGTGGCAGGTAAGTCCAACTCATTTATCCTACATGCAGGAGCCACATTCTCAGTCCTGCCAGGATATTCAGGGCCTTTAACCACCTCCTCAGCCTCTGTTGTAGGAATAGACAGAAAACTAACAAAAGCATGGGCCACTCTTCAGCTCTTCTGCCATATAGGTGAACACACCGTTGCTCTTACTCTTTCTTAGTTACACCTACCTGGCCTGTCCCACTAATAGGGAGGGACATTTTAGCCAAGCTACATACCTCCCTCCTAATACCCTCATTACAGCGTGTAATACATGCTCTAAACCCACAAACAGTCCTGCTGCTAACCTTAGGAAGCCAACCTAACTCCCCAGCGCCCAACTGATCAGACACCACCTTCCTTTCCTCTGTTGACCCTGGACTTGGCACACAGAATACCTTTCTGTCCCACATTTTACCATTCCCCTTTCCTCCCACTCACAGGACCACTTTGCCTTCACTTGGACGGACACAACTACCAACTTAACCAAACAGCTGACTAGAACCACCCTCCCTTGGGGTTTTAGAGATAGCCCCCATCTCTTCAGTCAGGCCCTGGCCTCTGACCTACAAGAGATAGACCTAGCTAGCCCCCAGCACTCTGCTCCGAGATGTAGATGACCTTTTACTCTGCAGTCCATCTGAAGAAATCCCACAAGAGCACACCATTGCCCTTCTTAACTTCCTATTAAAAGCAGTTATCAGGTCTCCAAGGAAAAGTGGCAGTTTTCACAGACTCAGGCCACCCACCCAGGACTTTTACTAACTCTCACCCACAGCGGTGCCCAAGTCTCATTACTAACCCTCCTCTACCTCAGACCAAGCAGGACTTACTTTCCTTCCTGGGGCTAGCCAGCCTCTTTAGGACCTGGATTCCCAACTTGGGCCCAGTAGCTAAACCTTTATACCAGGTGGCCACTGGTGACTTGCAGGAGTCCATAGAATATGCAAAGGCTATTTCTAAAGCTTCCCAGAAAGTTAAGGACCCCCTTGGGCAGGCTCTTGCTTTAGCTCTCCCAGACCCACAATGGGCATTTGTCCTATAGACGGACTCGTGGGATGGCTATGTTTTAGGCCTCTAAGCTCAACACTATGGGCCCAACCTAAGGTCCATAGCTTATTTTTCTAAGCCACTAGATGCTCCATTCCTAGGCTGGCTGGCTTGCCTCGGTGCTCTGGCAGCAGTAGCCATCTTTATTCAGGAGGCTCATAAGCTAGTTCCATAGGCCAACCTGATGGTATGTTCCTTCCACTCCATAAACCATCTCATCACATGCCTGGCTGTATCTAGTGCTTCTCCCTCCTAGCTACAATTTCTCCATGCTCAGATCCTACAAAACCTTCAAGTCCAAATCCATCCCTCCCCTCAAAGGCTTAACCCAGCTTCCTTGCTGCCTCTCTTTGACTTGTCTACAGACTCTCACCATTGTAGTGAGGTCATTTGCCACTTTTTACACCCCTTCCCTGATCTCCAGGATAGCCCTCTCCTGTCACCTCCACATAATTGGTTCATAGGTGGGAGTTCCTTTAAGGCCCTCAAGCAGGGAGCAGGCTACATTATCATCACCCTCAACGATATTCTAGAATCAAAGTTTCTCCATCCAGGAACAGCCTCCCAACAGGCAGAGCTTGTAGCTCTAACCAGGGCACTAACTCTTCAAGGGACAGACAGTAAACATACACTTGGACTCCAAGTGTGCTTTCCATATCATACATCCATACATCCCCATATGGAGGGAGAGAGGACACCTCACCTCTAAACATACTCCCATCATTAACAGAAACCTCACCCTAAAGCTCTTCCAGGCAGCTTGATTACCCAAATTTGCTGCTCTAATTTGCTGCAAGGGACATCAACATAAGAGAGATCACAGCTCCACAGGAAACAAGCAAGCAGACAGGGGCCAAAAGACAAGGGCAGAATATCCAACCACTTACTCAGCTGTTGTTAAGGCTCTCTAAAGCACCACCATATACCAGAGAGAAACATCTAAATGTCTCTAAACTGGGAGGAGTGACCTTTCCCAATGGGTAGGATACTCTTAACAGCAAGATAACTTTACCACAACAACATGCCTCCCAAATGCTTACTGGCCTGCACAACCAATTTCACATCAGTGTGAGGCACCTCACCTCTCTTCTCTCTCGGACCCTCCTATACCATTCCCTACTGTCTACCCTAGAAAAATAACAGCAATGTATCATCTGTCAACAAACAACACTACAAGGGGGACTGAAGCCTACCCCTTTCCTGACTCACCATGCTAGGGGATAGGTTCTGGGCCAGATTGTTTGGTCCAGTTCTCCACTTATTCCCACCCTAGCCAAAGCTGGCTCTCAGCTGTGCTTTGTATCTCTCTCTGTCACTCAAGGCACTGCTACTGACCCAAATTACCCCTTTCTGATTTTACTATTCCTTCTCTTAGTAGGACCCTTTTTACTTAAACTCGACACACCTAGGTAGGCCTAGGAGGAATGAAAAATCACCAGGTGGGAAAACTGTACTGTGGGAAACTGCCTGCTCCACCCAAGACAAACAGATGCCCAGCTAAGACTGGGGCCTGGGGTGGGCCTACCTGGCATAATAGGATGCAGCTTTAACTTGAGCCTGACAAGATGTATCAAGAACAACAGTCAGAAGAAACAGCACCCAACAATGAGCTCTAGCCAGTCAGACTCTGACACCCCAACCAATTACGCTTAGAGGGTTTTTGCACTTCAAAACCCTGCCCTAATAACAACCAAGTGAATCCTAACCTTTCTTGGTTAGCTCCCCAACCTCATTAGTTTGGCTCCACTTTCTCTACATTTCCCTGCAAGTTCCAGCATCCTTTGGTTAGCTCCACTTTCCCTCTTACTCCCCACTAATAAACTCTTCACCTTAGCTCTCCCATCTGGTGTCTTGATCCACTCCAACCAACCTAACAATGGGAAGAGACCTTTCTTTGAATACAAAGCTGCCAGCCTCCTAAAGATAGGGGTCACATCTATATCACACCCTGCACCTTATGATCCCTGGGACTGAAAAGCTAAGGAAAGTAAAGCCACTTAAAAAAGGCAATATCCAAGGCTTTTGTGATGATTTATAGAGACATAGATCTTCATGACATGAAGATCTCTGTGAAGTAAGATGTCAACTATAATTATTGTTTTTATTAGAGCAGGCACTTGATTAAGCAATTAAGAAATGAGTAAACAGATACTAGTGTGAAAAAAAAGGACTAGGGAAATAAGTGTTCAGGCAGTAACTCGTAAGGGGTCAGTGCATGAACTTGTTTAGACCCAATTGCCCTGAGCTGTAGCATGGAGGCAGGATCTCTGAAAGCTCCAGGGACTTATGGGAAGCAACTGAATTGTCTGGCTTCAGGGTAAGAGCTGCAGGTGAGTACCTACTTCCCAGACAAAAGTGCTTTTAGAGGCCATAGTCCTTCTGTTGAGCCACCTCCCACATCCCGCAGCTCTCAGCACGCCAGTAGATACCATATCTGAGTTTCCACCCACCTAACCCTGTTTGACCCTTTTTATAGGGTGATTCCATTATTCCCACTCCACCTAACTTGCAAGCCCACTGAAACCATTTCTAGTGGCATTTCCATACAGCCTGTTTAATGCTATGGATTTTCCTAAAATTTCTCAAAGTTTTAAATTTCTCAAGCAAGCAGCATTTAGCCTCAGCATGCCCCATACATCTAAGTGTCCCTAGGCCTGGCACTAGGCAGTTAGCCTTGGTTTGCATCTTGGCCTTTCTCAGGCACCTCCAAGTTCAGCTCAAGTAGCAGCCATCTGCAGATCACTTTGTAGCTCATTCTGGGAGTTTCTGGACAGGGTATATGCCATGGCTGACCTTGGCCTGCACTATGTAGGAGGCCCCACAACCAGTGCAACTGGTGGACACCTTCAAATGACACCTAAGCACAACACAACCCTCTCCACAAGTATTACTCTGAAAGGGTAGGCTCAGCAGGCACCACAGATCTGCTGAAGTGAATCCTGCCCTGTGAGGTTTGCCCCTACAGCAGATCCTCTAAGGTGTTTTTGGCCAGGTTTCACAGCAGATGTTCAAAGAGCAATAAAGGCTCAATTACAACAGGAGAGTCACACAGCATAGATAGGGGAGGTGCGCCTGTAGCACCTGGGTATGTTGACTGTGGAGGCTGCACCACTGGGCCCAACAAGTCAGGTACAACATAAGCCTTCTCTACAAAGACTAGAAGACAGAGTGGCTCTACCTAAAACATCGAAACAAACACAGGGAAGCAGCCAAAATAAGAAAACAAAAAAAAAGGAGTTTCCAGATGAAAAAATATAACAAAACTTCAGAAAAAGAGGTGATGGAGAAAGCAGATGTAGAGTTTAAAACACTGGTTATAATGATGCTTAATGAACTTAGGAGAAGAGTAGAGTGAAAACTTCAACAAAGACATAGAAAACACACAAACAGAGATAGGGAATATAAAATGAACCAGTCAGAAATAAAAAATGTACAAGAAGAAATTAAAAGTAGAGTAGATAGAGCAGAAGATTAAATCAGTGTTTTGGAAGATAAGAAAGCAGAAATTACCCAGAGCAGAAAAATAATTAAATGAGGATAGTCAAACCCAGACCAGGTTCCCAGTGTATGGATAAGTAGTCCTCATAACTTCTGGCTATTTAACATCATTCCTCATCATATGGGATTCAGAAAGAGTGAACAGAGAACAATGGATTGAGATTCAATTTGAAAAAGTAGTGACTGAAAATTTCCTAGCCTGTTGAAGGAAAAAGACACTCAAGTTAAAAAAACACAGAACCTAAGAGGTGCATGCTAAGACCTATCTTAATTAAAAATGGCAAAGGTTAAAGAAAAGAAAATCTTGACTTCCGCCAAGATGGAGGCATAGGTGGAAACACTGTGCCTTCTCCCACAACCAAGTCTGAATACAACAAAGGTTTGGAGAAACAAAGACACAACCAAAGGACAGAAAATTGAATTATACAGAAGTCCAACTACATCTAACCGTTCAACCGGACGGTAAGAGGGGCAGAGCCAGCAGCGAGCAGGGTCAGGCAGGACAGGTCCCCCGACCTAGGTGCACAGGCAGCCCAGAACCAGTTGGGGTGTGGGGCAGACTGACTGCGGTTGCACATCCACACACAGTGAGACAGACCACACAGGCCCCAGGGGGCGAGGGCTGATGGCGGTGGCACACTCGTGTGCAGTGGGACTAGACACGTGGGCCCGGTGATGGCAGCAACTGCGGTACCGGTGAGGGCCAGAGCGGCAGGCAGCAGACAGGATGCCATAGTCCCTCTTTGACCCCACCCCCACATACAATGTCACAACCCAGCGACTTAGTTGCCCTGTTCTAGTGAACATTTTAGGGCTCTGATCCTGCTATGGAACAGGCACAAACAGCCCAAAAGATGGTGCAAGAAGAACTCAAAGTCCCAGACCCAATAACTCTAAGTGACCGAGAAATTGCCAGCCTCTCAAAAGCCACAATTCAAGGCACTATTTATCAGGATGCTCACAGAACTGGTAGATTATAGTCACAAATTAGAGGAACAAAGTCACAAATTAGAGGAACATATGAAGGCTAAACTAATTGAAATGAAGGGAGATGCACAGGAAACCAATAGTGATGGAAAGGAAACTGGGACTCAAATCAATGGAATGGACCAGAAGGAAGAACAAAACATCCCACCAGAAAGGAATGAAGAAATGAGAATTCAAAAAAATGAGGAGAGGCTTAGGAACCTCCAGGACATCTTTAAACGTTCCAACATCCGAATTATAGGGGTACCAGAAGGGGGAAAGAAACAGCCACGAGTGGAAAACGTATTTGAACAAATAATAAAGGAGAACTTCCCCAGTCTGGCAAAGGAAATAGACTTCCAGGAAATCCAGGAAGCTCAGAGAGTGCCAAAGAAGTTGGACCCAAGAAGGAACACACCAAGGCACATCATAATTACATTAGCCAAGACCAAAATGAAGGAGAGAATCCTAGAAGCATCAAGGGATAAGGGGACAGTCACCTACAAAGGAGTACCCATCAGACTGTCAGCGGATTTCTCAAAAGAGACCTTACAGGCAAGAAGGGGCTGGAAAGAAGTATTCCAAGTCATGAAATCCAAAGACCTACAGCCAAGATTGCTTTATCCAGCAAAACTTTCATTTAGAATGGAAGGACAGATAAAGTGCTTCTCAGATAAGGTCAAGTTCAAGGAGTTCATCATCACCAAGCCCTTATTATATGAAATGCTAAAGGGACTTATATAAGAAAAAGAAGATGAAAAATATGAACAGTGAAAGGACAGCAAACACACAGTTATTAACAACCACACCTAAAACAAAAGCAAACCAAGAGGACAGCTAGATCAGGAGTGGAACCATAAAAATGAAGAACACATGGAGGGTTAGCAACAGGGGAGTGGGAGGAGGAGAACGGGGGAGAAGGCACAGAAAATAGCATAGAGGGTAGGTAGAAAATAGATAGGGGGGAGGGCGAGAATAGTGGGGGAAATATAGAATCTAAAGAACTTGAGACACGTGGTTATAAACTAAGGGGGGAGAAGGGTGGGGGAGGGAGGGTGCAAGTGGAGGGGAATGAAGGGGGGGAATAGAACAACTATAATGGTATAATCAATAAAATATATTAAAAAAGAAAAGAAAATCTTTACATATATGTATGTGTGTATATATATATATATATATATATATACACACACACACACACACATATATATATATATAGACAGAGGGGAAGGGAGACTGGGAGAGAAACATCAGTGTGTGGCTGCCCTTTGCATGCCCCATAGTGGTGACCTGGCCTACAACCCAGGCACCTGCCCCGACTGGGAATCAAACCAGTTATCCTTTTACTTGCAGGCTGGCACTCAATCCACTGAGCTACAGCACCTAGGGCAAAAGTAAAGAAAATCTTAAAAGCAGTAAGTGAAAGACTTTTACTTAACTGAAAGGGCTGATCTCTCAATGGAAATATTTATCTGGAGGAGATTAGTACAAAATATTCAGAATGTTAAAACAAGAACTTACAAGCAACATTACACTGCCCAGCAAGGCTATCCCTTATAATTGAAGATGAAATAAAGAGCTTCCCAAACAAGAGAAAGCTAAAGGAGTTGATTACAACCAAACCAGTATTATAAGAAATGTTAAATGGAACTCTTCAAGAAAAAGGAAGAGGAGGAGGCAGTGGAGGAATGTAAATATAAAGAATAAAATCTGCCCTGGCTGGTGTGTCTCAATGGATTGAGCACTGTACTGCAAACCGAAGGGTCACTGGTTCAAAACCTAGTCAGGGCACAGGCCTGGGTTCTGGGCCAGGTTCACAGTAGGAAGTGCCCAACAGGCAATCACACATTGGTGTTTCTCTCCCTCTCTTTCTCTCTTCCTTCCCCTCTCTCTAAAAATAAATAAATAAAGTCTTTAAAAAAAAAATCTCAGTGAAATGTACCTATACATACAACTACAATTATAAGTGGGTTAAATAACTGCTTCAATAACATAGGGTAGCTGAATGGATAAAATAAGAAGACCCACATATATGCTGTCTATACAAGATGCACCTCAGAACAAAAAAAGACAGACAGATTAAAATTAAAGAATGGAAAAATATATTTTGTGAAAGTAGAAATGAAAAAATAGCTTGGGTAGCAATATTTATGTTAGACACAATAGACTTTACAATAGAGGTTTTATAAGGGACAAAGAAGGACATTACATAATAAAGGTATCAGTTTAATATAGGAACACCTAAATATAAAAATCATATATTGATGGAAATAAAGGGAGAAAGTGGCAGTCATAGTAGGGGATTTTAAATACCCCAGTGACATCAATAGGTAGGTTTATTTGACAGAAAACAAAGAGAAAATAACCTTAAATAACACATTATACAAGGTTGATTTAAATAATATTTTCAAAGCATTTTACCTGAAAGCAGAAGAATATATATTTTTTCAAGTGCACATGGAACATTTTTTAGGACAAACAACATATTAGGACTCCAAATACATATAAGAAGATTGAAATCATATTTAGCATCTTCTCTGATGATAATGGTATGAAAGTAGAAACCAACTATGAGAAAAATCTGATAAAACACAAATATGTGGATTAAAACTAAATAACATGTTAGTAAAAAAGAGAATTGAGCCCTGGCTGGTGTAGCTCAGTGGATTGAGTGCGGGCCTGTGAACCACAGGATCGCGGTTCAATTCCCAGTCAGGACACATGCCTGGGCTGTGGGCCAGTTCCCAGCAGGGGACGCACGAAAGGCAACCATACATAGATGTTTCTCTCCTTCTCTCCTTCCCTTCCTCTCTAGAGATAAATAAATAAAATATTTAAATAAAAAAAAGAGAATTGATTAGCAATGAGATCAAGGAAGAAATCAAAACATACCTTGAGACAAATGACAATAAAAACACAATATCTATGGGACACAGAGAAAGAAGTTGTAAAAGAAATTTATACAATAAAGATCTTCCTCAAAAAGCAAGAAAACTATCACATAAATAGTGTAACCTTCTGTACCTAAAGTAACTAGAAAACAAACTAACAAATCCAAAAGTATGTAGAACAATGGAAATAATGGAAGTAGGAGAAGAAATAAATGTAATAGTCTAAAAAGTACAATAAAAAGATGAAACTAAGAGCTGGTTCCTTGAAAAGTAAACAAAATTGATGAACTTTTAGCTTGACTTACAAAAAAAGTAAAGAGAGTGAAATAGAATCACAGTAAATAAAAACAGAAATGCAAACCAAGTGACTTCACTGGCTGGTGTGGCTCAGTGGATTGAGTACTGGCCAGCGAAAGAAAACATCACTGGTTCCATTTCTGGTTGGGTCAGGGCACATGCCTAGGTTGCAAGCCAGGTTCCTGGTTGCGGTTGTACAGGAAGCAACAGATGTTTCTTTCACACATGAATGTCTCTTTCCCTCTCTTTCTCCCTCCCTCTCCCTCTCTCTAAAAATAAATCTAACAAAGAAAAGAAAGAAAAACAAATGACAGCAGACATCACTGAAATACAAAGGACTGTAAAAAAATACTACAACTAAATGCCTGTGAATTCGACAACTTGTCAGAAATGGATAAATTTTTAGAAGCATACAATTTTTCAAAGGGTATATAAGGAGAAAACATTTGATCACTGTTAACTATGAACAAAATTGAGCCAGTAATCTAAAAAGTCCTAAGAAACTAAATGCCTGGACCAGCTGGATTCACAGATGAATTTTATCCAACAATGAATTAACACTATCCTTCTCAAGCTATTCTAAAAAGTTTAAGAGAAGGAAAGTACCACAAGTTCTTTTTAGGAAGCCAGCATTACCCTGATTCCAAAACCATACAAAGACATTCATAAAAAATGAAAATTATAAGCTAATTTTTCTGATGATTCAAAAATCCTCAATAAAATACCTAGCAAACCAAATTCATCATAACATCAGAAAGCTCAAAAATACCTGATCAACTGAAATTTATCTCCAGGGTGCAAAGCTTGATCAATATCTGCAAATCAATTAAAATGATATATTACATAAGCAAAATGAAGGAAAAGATCACATCATATCAATGGATATAGAAAAACATTTGTCAAAATACTGCTTCTCTATAATTAAAACCCTCAGCAAAATGGCAAGATGGGAAATATATGATTTTAGTGTAGGCTGAGCATACAGTAGTTAACAGGAATGTCTTCATTTTCATAGTCCCTCACCACTCAATGATTCACAACTTCCAATCATGCAAACTCCATTTTTGTCAATTACCATATATATATGGGTACTATTTTTTCTCTTATACTATATTTGTATGGTTTCCTTTTAACAGGTACATATATTTATATACACACATATTTACCATTGTGTTACAATTGCCTACAGTGTTCAGAATAAAAACTTGCTGTTCAGATTTGTGGCCTAGGAGTAATAGTTTATGTCATCCATATAGCAGCTACACTGAGCATTTATCATCTCAGGGCACATAAACTGATTACCAAAAATCTGCAGCACACTGAAAAATATATTTTTGTTGACTCAACAAAGAAGTATGTGTAATTTTAATTCATTTATACTAGACAGTTATTGTGTTGGTTGTCTTTTTTTATTAATCTAATAGAAAAGATGTTAGTGCCACTGATTAAATAATCAGGTATTGCATGCTTTTAAAATTCTGACAGCACAATGGTTGAGAATCACTGCCATAGAGCCTAGGTAAGAAGCAGGCTGTACCATCTAGATTTGTGTAAGTACTTTATGATGTTTGCACAACAATGAAATATCCTAACAACATGTTTATCAAAAAATATCCTTGTCATTATGGGATCATAACAGTAAAAAGACCTAATCTCTTTTCTTCTCTCCCCCAATACTGCACACAAAGCAGGCTTTATACCAGAGATTTACCCAATGTAGAAGAAGGCAATAATTTTTATTCTAAACAGAAAACAATAATCTTAATTTTAAAAGAAAATACTACCTAACTCATTAGATAAGTAACTAACTTAACCTTGATACCAAAAGTAGATCTCAAGTGTAGATTAGTTGGTTAGACATCATCTGTAAAGTAAGAGGTTACTGTTTGATACCTAGTCAGATCACATGCCTAGGTTGTGAATTCAGTCCTCCATCAGGGCTCATGCAAGAATCAACTGATGGATGTTTCCCTCACACATCAATTTCTCTCCCTCTCTTTCTTTTCCTCTCCCTACTCTCTCTAGAAATAAATAAAATTTTCAAAAACAAAAACCTAGATCTCACATGAAAAGAAAATTATAAGCAATCATTACTCTAAAAAAAGAATGAGAATTACTCACTAATTCTTGGATGGGTTTTTGGAGTTTCTATAAAATGATTAAGACTAAGTAGAATATATCAGTGAAATAAATAGATGGTTCACCTTTAGTAAAAGATCTATATGTACAGATTAAAGAAGAAAATGTATGATTATTACAATTCAATATTTATTCCTAATATAAATAATTCTAGCAAACCAAGAATGGCAAAAACAATTTCCTTGACCTGCTATTTAGCTGTGAAAAAAATTTGTTCTAGAAACTATGCAATCCTAATTTCATTTACTTTACATGAAGTAATTTCTAAAAATATTGCTTAGCTCTGGCCAGATGGCTCAGTTGATTAAAGTGTCATCCTGTACACCAACAGGTTGTGGATTTGATTTCCTGTCAAGGCACATACCTAAGTTGCATATTTGAATCCCAGTCAGAGAGTATACAGGAAGCAACTGATTGATATTTCCCTTTTATATAAATGTTTCTCTCTCTCTCTGTCTAAAAATAAACATATTGATGGGTGAGAATTACTTTTTAAAAAATATGGAGCCAAAAAATCACCTTAGTCATAACAATGACACAATAAGGTAACTGTGAATAAACCTAAATAAATTACTGGTAATTTTAAATAACAAATTAGAAAGTTTATTGACATGATGTAAGGAAAATAATTTGAAATTATATATCATGTTCATATATGGAAAAGATCATTAAAACACTAGTTACCCATATGTAAATTTATAAATTTACTGTAATTAAATCTCTTTAAAATAACTTGTGATTTAAAAATTTTTATTATAGATTTAAGTTTACTTTTCTAAGCATAAACCAATTTTAAAATAAGTATTAAAATTTAGGTGGGGAAGCAATCTAACAAAATTAAAATTTATAGTAAAGCTAGGGAAAATTAAAAAGAATGGTTCTTGTGTAGAAATAAATTAATATGTTAGTGTGTCAGAGCAAAAGCACTACAACATTTTTATGCAAACATTTAATCATAATATGTGATAGAGTTGATCACACAAATAAGGGCTTTGGCAAAAGGAAGTTTATAGTTGTAAGTATGCAAACCCCAGAGTTAACAAACCTGTTGTAATAATCATAACCTTCATGTCTTTTTCCATATAAACAACTGCAAACCTACTTGTGTCCACCCCTGTAGAAAAAGACTGTGGTATTCAATAAATAATGTTAAAATGAGAGGAGGCTTCACACATGGGAAGAAATAAAATTTAGTTCTTCCCTTACATATACACATACACATACCCCCAAAAGTAAAAACAAAACCTACCAAAAACTAAGATAGATTAATGAATTATGTGACAAAAATACAAATTTTACTGCAAGATGAAGGTATTGATATTCAGTGTTCTGGGAAAACTTTGGATTTCTCAAAAAAGACCAAGAAGTAAATAAATAAAAGTGATATAAGTAATTTAAAGATTGCAGAAGCTATGTTAGGCCAACAGCTTTCAAAATTTGACCTGTACACCTGGTAGGAGAAATATTAAGTATATTTTAACTGATTTAGATTCCTTTGAAAAGAAATTAAGAAGAACAAAGTAAGGCTATATATCTTTACTAATTGCAGTATAATATGTTGTTGTTGCTGTTTTTTACATTTAAGTACTTCCAATTGCAACAGTAGATGTGTGGTTCTTAGCTCTACTAAACAGTAATATCATCTGGTGAGGAGCTTTTAAAAAATACAGTTAGACTGAGGTAACACCACAGTAAAATTAGAATTTCTGGAACTTAGATATAGACAGTGATTTTTAAAGAGGGCTACATGTAATTCTCATTGGGACTAAAATAACTGTACTATAGACAAAGTAAAAAACAAGTGACAACTGTCATTGGGACCAGTTGTTGTGTTTCACTTTGGGATTTAGAAGTTCTTAGGCTCAGGACTTTTAGAAGTAAAAGCCCTTACTTCTAAAAGTTCTGAAAAAATAGAAGGACTTAGTTTCCATAAAAGGAAGAGGATATTTGTACATAGGCAGAAAGGATTAACACTTATAATGTATAAAATATTTCTAATAGGGTAAGAAAAACTCAAGAGGTAAAAACTCAAGAGATAACATTATTACAAGGCAATTTATAAAATAGGCAGATTACATAGCTAATAATACAAAAATCACAAAATTAAAGCAACAGCGTTAGGGTTTCACCCTTATTAGATGGATGTTTAAAATTTTTCAAACAGGAGCACATCAAGAATTGGCCCAGGAGCTGTTGCAAAGACTAAGATGGCCACGACTTTAATTCTGCTGCCATTCTTTTAGCCCCTACGCCCAACAACTAGGCAGTGTCCTGCCATGACAATGAGAACATGACTGAGGTGCCCAGCCACCCACAATATATCCAGAGCCCAGTCTTGGACTGGCTGAAGAAACTGAGCACCTCTTTTGACAGGGAGGGGTTCTGTATAGGCCCCAATAAAAATGTAAACCTAGCCCTGACCTCTGTGGCTTGGATGTTTTATGTGTCATCCCACAAAGTGAAAAGTTGCCAGTGATTACTGGTCAGGTTACACACTTGGGTTGCAGGTTCAGTCCTAATCAGGGTGTGTCCTAAAGACAGGGTGTGTTCCAGAGACAGCTGATGGACAGCTGTTCTCTCACATTGATGTTTGTCACCCTCTATCCTTTGCTTACTCTAAAAATAAACAGATAAATACAATATTTTAAAATATTGGGAAGCAACCCCCTACTGGTGGGAATGAAAATTACTGTGGTCATATTAGTAAACTGGTCAAATGTGCTAAATCCAACAATCTTACCTTTATACTAGAGTGTAAGTCATTAGAGTGCACAAAAAAACTGTACTAATATTTATCAGCATTTTTGGTATTCGGTCACTTTCTAACTGTAGACAGGGTGCTGCAGATTCTCCTCTATTGGCCAAAATGGAAGCAGGGGGATGTTTTTACCCTGAACATGCCAAAAGCTAGAAAGATGAATGGACAGGGCCTTAGTATGCTGGAAAGCTATAAATAATAATGCACAGGGCTGAAAAGCACAAGGAAAGGAAAGAAGATAAATGGCTACAGACGAGAGCTTGCCAAAAGCTAGAAAGAGTGTGAATTGGGCCCTGAGCACACCAAACCTAGCAAGATTATTGGGTTGGAAAAAAAGCCCTCACCTTCCTACCATTATAAAAACTGTGAACTTCAGCAGGAAGATGGGGTGGTGTTTGAGACGGGAATCCATCATTATCCCAAGTTGTGCAGCACCTGAATAAAACATCTTCTGTTTTGCCTAAGTAGTTTGATTTTTGTTGCAGCTGGCAGCTGAACCTTCATTTTGTTTGGTAACTATGTCTATATCAATTTGGTAACAATTTGTCTATATTAAGTCTAACGAGTCTGGTCTTGTTAGACTTAATTTTTGGCCTAGGTGTTCAGGCTCAGGAAATCCCAATCTTTATCAACATGGTTCCATTGATAATTTGAGAGCGATTGCTGTTCTCTTAATTATAAGTAACCTCTGTTGTTTATAGGTTGTTTAGTTATGTTAGATGTTTTGAAAAAGAATTATTATTAGCTTGATAGAAAAATGAATAAAAAAGCCAATGAATAAAGAAGAATCTATAATACTTGCCTTTATGCAAGGTTCTTTAAAATATAAATGTTAAAAAAATATGAAAAAAATGATTTTTGTTTTGTTTTGTAGAGATTCCTACCTTCTGGGCTTTGTCAGTTTATCCCTTTAAATCACTATACTCTGTGTTTCTTGTTTCTCTGAACTCCTGGATTTACTGTAAATTGCTTATTAAATTTGAGTGTTGATCACATTCAGATTTAATTTTGGGGAGAGGTAATGAGGGACTTATTACTTCATAGGTGGTATTATATACAGTTGTGGTGATGCAAATATCTAATTCTTTGTTTGTGGTAGTCATTGGTGATTATTGTCCAGATTAGGCAATATTGTATTTCTATGATCTTTTTTAACATACTAGTTACTTCTGTAATGAGAAAATTTATAAAACTTCTTTGGTTAGAAACAGTTGCTAATCAATAGTGACTGTTAAACATAATTTCTCAAAATAATGTGTTGGTTTGCTGGCATTTTCAAAATGTAACTATTTTTAGAAATAAATCCATAAATTTGTAAATCAGGATAGATTTGATATGTTTAACTACAATATAATTAGTGTTTTGATTCTTACATTTTCTCTTCTCTAGCAAGCGGAAGCCCTTGAAAATTGGGTTCTGACAGCTTTTGATATATACATCAGTAATCTTCAACATTTAAAAACATTTTCTGATATGTGAAGATGTCCAATCCAGAAATCAGTATTTCCCTAAAGAAGCCTCTTTGGGAAATTGTTATCAAACAAAAACAGAGATTTATCTACCTGTTGGCACAAAAAACAAACTCATGAGGCAGGTGCTGGTGCAAAAGGAAGGAGTTTTATTCTGGTGCTGCACAATGTGGGGAAATGGTACACTCATACATCAAAGGCCATCTCAATCTTCCTGCTCAAACACACAATTCCTATAAAGGTAGGGAGGTGACGACTTTTTTTTCTAATCCAATTGTCTTTCTAGTTTTCTAGTTTGCTTGGGGCCCTATTCAATCATCTTTCTATAACTGCTTTTTAGCTCACCTGGCCCTGTCCATTCATCTTTCTAGCTTAGTGCATATTTAGGCCTTATCTTTTTAACTTTTGGCATATACTCAAGGTTCCATCCATTTATTTTTCTAACTTTTGACATGCTTTGTTTAAGAACCTCCCTGTCATCATCTTGGCCAATAAGTAGAAAGTCCCCTGGCACTCTATTTTACAATAATCAATCCAACTTCAAAACTCTGCACTCTTGTAATCTTAGGATACATGGATGAATGCCTCATCATTCTGTGGTTATTTCCTGATATCAAAGAACATAGTCTTACTTATCCCCAGTTGCAAAGATTATTACTATCTAACAATGGAAGGAAACCTTTAAACCAGAGATGAATGACTGCTGTCATCACAAGATGTCATAGACAGTGTCTCAAGGATGGTACTGCTAGACAAGGAAGGCTTATAGACCACCTAACATGGTCTACAAGAGACATTCAAGAAACATTCAAGAGACAGTATTGTAGATGGACTTCCAAAGTAAGTCCTATTGTGTAGACAGTCAAGTGTTTAGTAAGGAGTCAGAAAGTAGAGTGACTAAAAGATCTATATAACCTAACTCAGAACAGGGCTTTGGGTAGCAACCTACCACAGGAGAATAATTTGTTGAGGAAGACGCTGTCTGGAAAATGCAGGGAAAAAAGAAGGAAAAATAAATAAAATAAAATAAACTGTTATGTAGCTTTGGGAACCATTGTCCTGATATAGGTATTTCAAATCTCCTTCAGCAGTGCAGGTCCAACTTTCCCTTGCAGTATCAACAGTAACAGGAAGATCTGAGTCCTTGTGGGAAGACACTAATTTATTCACATGTGGTAGATCAAAGGCTTGATTCCAGTGGTTTTTATAGAGGAGTGTGTTGTCAGCAGGACACTGACAACATTGGGACTGTTCATTGCTCAGCTAACTGCCATTCAGTACCTTGAGTCTTCCAAGCCTTTAGTAAAAATCATATTAGTATTGACATTTAGACCTTGAGACACTGTCCTATTTAAAACATGTAAAAAAAACCTTACATACATTTTTTCCACTGATGTATTATTGACATTATAATTTTTGTATTCTATTATTTAAGAATGTCTTCATCTATCTGTGAAGACATCTTATCTTAAAAATGTAAACAGATGTTCTTACTTAAGAAGTATAGAATAGCATATACCAATGTAGAGAAATACTACATGTTTTCTGTCCCAAATTCAGTATGAAAACATAGCATGGAAATGTAAAATAATGAATATGCAAATAAAGTTTTTGGAGTTGATAATCAAAGGTTTTCTTAGACTCTGCTGAGGAAGAAATGTCAATCAGCCACAAAGTCAGGCAGTATAGAGCTTTACTGGGGTTTGCACACCCAGGCGAGGTTCCCCAGCCCACAGAGTGGGGCTGAAAAAGTCATGCCCAAGCAGGGAATGTGACGGGGTTTTATTTTGGTTGGCTCTCTTCGTGGGAGCTGGGGATTGGTCCCCTTTGAACAAAGTGGCAATATATCATTGGTGGTTCTTCTCAGGCTCAGGTTGCTATGTGGATACCTACTTTGCCAGAGCCCACAGTTTTGGCTCCCTAGTTTGGCATAAGCCATCTTTTCCGGGTTGTCGTTCAGCCACCATTTTGTCCTACCCTGCCCATCCTGACATTCCGACCTCTTTGATAGGATAAAGGGCAAGGTGTTGGATCTGGCTACTTCCTGCTGTCAGGGGGGCATAGAGGGGAGGGGCTAGAGGTTGATTGCTTCTGGCTCATCAGGGAGGGGCTAGTAGGTTTGGGCCTACAGGCTGAGTCAAGATTCCAACCGCAATTCCCTGCCTCTCGTCTGTGCATAAATGGAAGGGATTGGGAAGACTAAGGGAGAGAGCCTGTAACAAACTGTTCCTCAGGATGGTAAAGGCTTTTTGCACTAGCTTGGGGGATGTGAGGGGGCCAGCAGGAGTGTCTTTGGCCACTTCATACAGAGGCTTGGTGAGTAGGGCAAAGTTAGGGACCCAATGTCTGAAAAATCCAACTAGTCCCAAGAAAGACAGAATTTGATCTCCTGTCGTAGGTGGTTGGAGATTATGGAGGAGTTCAGTGTGGTCTGCTGTAAGGCTGCTCGAGGTAGGAGAGAAAGAGAGACCTATGTAGGTGACTTGCTGGCTTGACAACTGAGTCTTGTCAGGAGAGACTCGGTATCCTTTTTGGACAAGGAAGTTAAGGAGATCTGCAAAATGTTGTCTGGAATCTAGCAAAATGGGGATGCAGAGAAGGGGTCATCTACACATTAGAGGACCTTACTGGAGCCTAGGTCACAGGAAGCTAAGTCCAGAACTAAAGTCTGACCAAATAAATGGAGGCTATCTCTAAACCCTTGTGGCAAGACTGTCCACATAAACTGTTGTGACAGAGCAGTGTCAGGGTCTGTCCATGTGAAGGCGAAAAGAAACTGGGACTCTGGATGTAGTGGGATAGTGAAGAAGGTGTCTTTGAGGTCTAGGGCTGAGAAGTGGGTTGTATTAGGAGGAATGTGAGAGAGAATAGTATAGGGGTTAGGGACTACTGGGTGGATAGGGATGACCACTTCATTGATGAGTCTAAGGTCCTGGACCAGGTGGTAGGCTCCAGACAATTTTTTGACCCAGAGAATAGAAGTATTGCAGGGAGAATTAACAGGGACAAGAAGTTTCTGGTCTAGCAGGTGGGTGATGATAGGCTGTAATCCTTTTAAGTTTGTGTGGGAGATAGGAAATTGGGGTCAAGATGGGAAAACGCTGGGCCGTTTTAGGTGGATGACAACTGGGGGTGATGAGAAGCCACGGTTGGGATAGAAGTGTCCCATACTTGTGGGTTGACAAGGGAAGGGGAAATAGGCAGAGCTGGAGGACGAATTAGATTTTCTAACAGCGGGAGGATAAGGGAGGAGGAAGGGGTCAGGTTTTGCACAATCTGAAGAGTGGTGGCTAATAATTGGAGAACATCCTGTCCTAGGAGTGGAATAGGGCAAGAGGGTATGACAAGGAATGAATGGGAAAAGAGAAAGCCATCCAGACTGCACTTAAGCAGGGGGGTTCACCACGGGCGAGATGGGGTCCTGTCAACCCCCATGACTGTGATCTGGGAAGAAGTAAGAGGTCCTGAAAAAGATGGTAAAACAGAGTAGGTAGTCCCTGTGTCCACTAGGAAAGAGATGGACTTACTTGCTACCTGCAGCATTACCCTGGGCTCGGTGAGGATGATGGGGGCCTCAAGTCTGGGCTACATCAGTCATCTAGTAGTCTGAGAAGTTCCGGTGTGGCCAGGGAAGAGTCCACACCTTGATCGGCTGGTACCCCGTGTGGAGGCACTGGGGATGACCCTCTAAGGGGATAGGCATCCCTCCAGTGGCCAAGCTGTTGGCAATCATGGCAAGGCCTTGTCGGTGGCCAAGGTTGAGGACATTAGCGGGCCCAGTGCCCTTCTTTGCCACACTTGAAACAGGCCCCCAGTGGGGTGTTCTTTGGCCTGGACTATAGCTTCGCCACGCACCCCCCCCCCAACCCCGTGCCGGTGTTTGCCCTCGGCTACAGGGCCGCTAGCATGGCCTGAGTTTGCAGGGCTACCTTTTGCTGTAGGTGAGCCTGGCAGGCTGCCTCAGCCTCTGCTTCCTGGTTATTGAAAACCTTAAATGCCATATTTGCCAGATCTCGGATGGGGATTTGGGGACCATCCTCTGCCTTTTTCAGTTTCCTTCTAATATCTAGGGCCGACTGGGAGATAAAGTGAGTAGCTAAGACAGTGGCCCCAGTGTTAGAAGCCGGGTCAAGGTGGAACACTATTGCCTTGGTTAGTCTGTTGAGAAACAGCACTGGATTTTCTCCAGGGCCTTGGGTGACCTCTCTGAGCTTATTGTAATTGACTGCTTTCTGGGCAGATTGGTGCATATCTGCTATCAGGCACTCGATCATTGGTGGCAGTGCCTCCAACCTGCCTGCCCTACCTAGTAGTCCCAGTCTGGTTCCACCTCTTGCATGGCTTCAGCCCCTACTGGCATGAGGGGATTGGTGGCATGGGTTTGGTCTGCATGAGCCCTAGGTGCAGTCCGGACGTGGTTGCACTCATCCAGGGTCATGGTAGAAGTTAAAATGATGTGCAGGTCATGCCCTGTGACGTCATAAGCCTGGACTAGGTACTGGAATTCCCTGATAAAATTGGTAGGATTAGTGGAGAATGAGCCTAGGCATCTTTCAACTGAAGAGAGGTCAGCTGGTGAAAAAGGGACATGGATCTGAATGACTCCTTCTGCTCCCGCTAATTCCCGGAGGGGGCAAATATGGGAGTCTAGGGGCTTTAGATTCAGGTGGGAGTGAGTATGTGAGCTGACCAAGGAAGAAAGGTCTTCAGAGGGAGGGGGAGAATCCAGTCGAGAAGGGATGGCCAGGGCTGGAGTAGCTATTGGCGGGAGCTGATAAGGAGGGGGAAAAGGATGGGAGGCAAGATCTTCAGGTGAATCAGAAAAGGAGGCAGGAGGTTCTGGGTTAATAGGCTTAGGAGGCCAGATGGGTTTAGAGTTTCCTCGGGCGAGGAGAACTTGGTTTGTGGAGCATTGGGTGCACAGATCTGGGTGGGAGCTCAAGGCCCAAAAGCCCTGAATGTAGGGAACCTCAGACCATATTCCAGTCCACCTGCAAAAATTATCTAGGTCAGTAAGGGTAACGAAATCAAAAGTGCCTTCAGGAGGCCAGGTTTCACAATTATTGAGCTGATATAACAGCCAGGCTGTAGTAGATAGAAAAATTGGCTGTTTTCGCTTGAGGCCAGGGTCAATTACTGGCACATTTTTCAGAAGGCACCCTAGAGGTGACTTAGGATATGGCTTGGACTCCTGCCCCCCCAACCCGGGTCTCTAGAGGATCAGCAAATGGGAATCAGCATCCCTCAACCCAATCTGCTGATCTGGTCTGGTAAAAATGGGGGTCTGGATCCAGGGACGTCTTCTCCGGTGCCCAGAACGTCTCAGTGGAGGGAGAGCCTCCTCTCCCGAAAGGGTCACCCCAACACAGTGCTGTGGTTTTGGTGTGAGAGCAGTCTCTCCCAGCAGATGCGGGCCTGGAATCAGCATTTGGGGACCAGAACCTTAAGGGCAATGGCACTTACCCCCGTTCTTAGTCTGGACTTGTGGGGTGGCCAAGAGGCCTCCTCAGAGAGTAGGGAGAGGAGTGGTCTTCACAGACAACTCCTCCTGGGTTTCAGCACCAAATGAAAGGTTTTCTTAGGCTCTGACAAAGAAGAAATGCCAATCAGCCACAAAGTTAGGCAGTATAGAGGTTTATTGGGGTTTGCACTCCTGGTTGAGGTTCTCTGGTCCACGAAGTGGGGCCAAAGAAGTTGCGCCCAAGCAGAATGTGGTGGGTTTTATTTTGGTTGCTCTCTTCGTGGGAGCTGGGGATTGGTCCCCTTTGAACAAAGAGCAATATATCAAAGACTGCCTTTTCAGCTCCCTGGTTTGACATCAGCTGTCTTTTCTGGGTTGTATTTCAGCAGCCATTTTGTGTTATCCTGCCCATCCTGACAGATAAATGTTGTCTCTCTAGTCAAATAATGGAAGTAAAAAATTACTATATGAAAAAATTACACAAGACATACTTCACATGTCTTCAAGGTCTCAACTCTTGAAGCACAAGCTATATATAACTATACATTAAAATATTTTTACGTTGAACTGTGTGAAAGCACACTGAAATTGCGGTCTTTTCCCCATACAAAACAGGTTCTCTGACATTAGTTTTAAAATCGAAGGGTTGCACAGTTGCTCTAGATTCCCTCCCCTTTGACACATAACCACTTGCACTTGGCAAGCCTACTTTCATTTTATTTCAAAAAATATATATATCTGAAATACATACACACATGACAGCAGGGGACTACCCAGGTTGCTAAATTTATCTTTGCCAGCCACGGGATGAAGGAAACACATTTATTATGAGGGAGCATCCATGGACCTGTAAATAATTTGAACTGGCAACTCGGCCAGGAAGGGGAAGTCAGGTCTCCCGGGAGTGCCCGGGCTGGCCACCGCGGCCCAGAAGAGATGGTACCATGGGCCCAGGACAGCCCAGGCCTAGCGCTGGCTCTATGCTCAGGCGGGGAATGCAACGCGTGTCCGGCAGCGGGCGGGAAAGCAGAGGACTAAAAGACATTTAAAAGAGGTTTTAGCCGGGGGAAACGCCATCGCGGCGAGGCTACTCGGTTTGGAATCGCCAGACCCTAGATAACCCACTGGGCGGAAAGGGTACTTCCAGCTTGCCGCATTTTCCTGGGTCTCTCTGCCGGGCAGTGACGTGACGTGCTGACGGAAGGCCCGGGCCGGGAGTTGTACCTTTTTCTGTCTGCTCTGAGCTCAGCCCCTCCTCTTTCCTTCCTCCCTCCCTCGCCCCTCCCGCCCCGCCAGCCGAAATTCTCCAGGCCCAGGACTGGAGAAAGGGAGGCCTGCAGCATCCAACACCGACATCAACCGCCGGTACCAGGTTTGGTGAGTTGCGGGTGCCGCCGTGGCTGCAGGGCCTAGCGCGCGTGCGGGGGCCTGGTTCTGGCCTAGTCCGCGGCCTGGTAGGCGCTGTTGCCCGATAGGCAGGACGGCTGAGCGCGTGGCGCCGAGGGCCCGAGAAGGCCGCAGTTAGGCCTGGGGAGGAGCTCGGCTTTCCAGAATGGTGGTGGTGTCACGCTTGTAAACGGGAGGGGGTTGGGAAACGGTTGCCTGATGGCTCCGCAGGCCAAAAGGGGCTTTGGCTAGGCGCCGCAGTCGGCCCCACACCGCGCAGCGTCCAGGCCCGGTTGTTTGGCTAAGGCTGCAGGCCTGAGCTGAAGGCCGCAGCCGGCCGAATTTTCGCTATGTAAATATTGGCGAGGGGTGGGGGAAGGATGGGGGACAAAATGGCGACTGCTGGAGGCTTACTGCTGAGGACCATTTATGGGATAGCCGCGCGAGGAAGCCGCCATCTTAAATGCTCTGTCTGAAGAGAAAATTCCGCGACAGCCAATAAGGGGGAGCGGCCTTGGCCGGTGGCGCGCTTCGGGGGCCTCGCGCAGCACACACTGTGTGGGTGCGAAGGGGGCGTGCTTGCTTCAGTGGCTACGCCATTGCCGTTGCAGAGGCGGTGGTGAGCTGCTGCGTCCATCGGCAGCGCCACCTTTCTCCCTGGGTGGCGCCGCCCAGTGACAGCTTGTTGCTTCCCCTGTGTTTTAATGGAGTTGAGGCACCCCCCCAGGTCCTTGCGCCGTCTCTTAGCGAAGAGTTGGGCTCTGGCAGCCAGGGGAAGTTTGGTTCCGCAAAGCAGATGGAACGATAAGGAGTTTCACCTTAATCTAAACAGTGATTCGTGGTTGATAGGGTGCCCCTTGCGCGGTTGTTTTTCAAAAGTTGCCTTCCCAAGTATCTGATTAAAAACAATAGAATTTTATGGAAAGAAGTTACCACCACCCTTGTTTAATAAGGGGGTAAAATCGCATTTGGCAAGGTTGAAAGCATAGGACTATGTGAAGACTAGTTCTTTTTTAACGGAAAAGTTGCATTGACAACCTATATTTATTTACTTTAATGATCATTTACTGAGATAATGGAAATTTTTTTTTTACTCAGATACAGCAAAATGTACATTGTTTACTCGTTAATGAACTTTGGTGCGAGATTTTCTGTCATCTTGAAAAATGTAAGGTACAGCTCTATTCGTTATACTAGTTTAGATTTCGTACTGTTCAACTTAGTAAACTCTTGAGGCCAGAAATGTGGATGCACTACTCGAAAGAAGAGATTCTTAAAGTGTACATCAAGTGGCTTAAAATTGGAAGATCAGGACAGGATTAGATGTTTTTCAAGTTATGTCGTAGTTTGGGAAGGTAAATTGAAAGAAGGCTAAGACTTTGTTGCACGGAGGAGGGAGAAGAGTGGGCATTGTAAGGCTGCATATTCAAAACGCAACAAAAACTTTACTTTGGCTGGAGCACAGACAGGAAAGTAGAAGAAATTTGGCTAGAAAAAAGGCAGATGGTGAAACGAGCAAAGTGATGGAGCACCTGAGCTAAACTTCAGATTCATTTAGCAGTTTTGGTCTGTTGGAACGTTTCACTGTTGACAAACAATTTCATCACTTTTTCGTTACTACAAATATATCAAGAATGCTATATTTCTTGAATGATTCCTTTCCTCTGTTCGCCTGTTCCTTTTTTCTGAACTGAATTCAAACACCAAATAAATCTCAGACGTATTTTTTTTCTCGGTGGACAGAATTTTATTTACCGCGGTTGAAAATTACAAAGATAATTTAGAAAGCAAGTTTGAAAACTAATGAGTAATTCCTAAAAACACAGTAGCTTTCAGTTGGCCTTATGTAAACCTCCTTTTCCCAGGTGAAAATATCTCTCGTGAAAATTTTTTTAAATTAATTTTTAAATTTTTTTTGAGAGATGAAGGCAGGGAGAGAGGCAGAAATGATTCGTTCTTCCATTTATTTAGGCATTCCTTGGTTGATTCTTATATGTACCCTGACTAGGGATCAAATCCACGTCCTTAGTGGATTGGGATTATGCTCTGATCAACTGAGCTGCCTACCTAGAGCATGAAAATAATCTTTTTTATTACTCTTCACTAAGCTAAGCTTTTATAGTTCATTTGTTCCTACACTGTAACAGGTCAATTAGTGATGCCCTAAGAGAGATTCTCATATTTATCACAAAGGGCCATGATTAGAAAAGTTTAAGAAACTGGATCCCAGAAAGCAAACTAGAAGTAAGTTGCTAAAGCAGTTTAGTTGTTGATGTAGTAAGGCTAAACATAAATTGTACAAGTAGTTGCTTTCTATCTTGACAGCTAGAAAGGACATAGAAGAGCTCTAAAGATAGAGTTGTATGCAGTATAGTACAGCAGCAGCAGGTGTTACAGTACAGCAGCAATAGATATTCAATATTAAGAGTAAATTAGACTCGTTTATAATTAAGACAGGTAAGTGTGTAATCTAAAACATTTACATAAAAATGGTCAAATGAAAACTTTTAACTTCTTTTGCTTAAGGGGGTAGGCTTGGATGATCTGGAAAATTGATAAGTAGAGTATTTTATTAGCCTGCTCTCTTGGCTAAATGAGATGTGTGTTTTTTGAATAAGTGCAGCTTGCTTTCTTTTTTTTAAAGTAAAGCGTACCGTGCTTTTTGTAATACTTACTCTCTGACCCTATTAGCATTTGAATTTTCACTAGTCATTTTCATTACTGTCACACACTAGCAATTAATTTCAAACATTATTATTTTTCTTAAACACAACTTTGAAATTTCTCAACCTTGTAATTACTGTTTAACTGAGAAAGATAAATGGCCATGTGATGTAAATACTTGATATTTTTAGCTTTTTCTCTATTTCTGCCTAGACTTTCTTTTTGCTGTAAGAATGCCCTCCTTCCAAGCCCAGCTGCTCTGCCTTTTGCTGTCCTCTGACACTAGTGACTCAGTTTTCCTTCTAAGTATTCATTGTTAATCTAATAATAATTTCATCTGTCTTGTCTTTCTTTTCATCTGTATTATATCTCATTATCTGATTTGTTTCTAAACTTATTTTCTGAATTGTGCAACTAATCTGCTTTTAACAGGTATGTGCCATAAAAATACTTTGGTTCCAGAAACTTAGAGTGTTCTCTAATATGGTTCGTTTTTTCATGATTTCAATGTGAGTACTCCTTTGAGTTCTCTGTCCTTTTTTCTCCAATCTTCTCCCCTGACATCAGTCTCTTACTATGCCAGCTGTGATGTCTTCTAGCATTTCCAGTCACCTACTGAACATTACCAAGATTCTTCTTGATTCCTCAAACTCAATATTGCTGAAATAAATTTATCTGACATATAGTAGGTGATCAATATTTATTGAAAATACTTTCTTTACTAAAGTTTCTAAAACACCTACTTTTTGATTTCTTCCTGTTTGTGGTTCTTTTTTTAAAAAAATATTTTATTTATTTATCTTTAGAGGGGAAGGGAAGGAGAGCAAGAGAGAAATATCAATGTATGGTTACCTCTTGTGCGGCCCCTGCTGGGAACTGGCCTGCAACCCAGGCATATTCCCTGACCGGGAATCGAACCGTGATCGTGTGGTTTGCAGGCCCCGAGCTCAATCCCCTGAGCTACACCAGTTTGGGCTGTTTGTGGTTCTTTTCTGTAGGCTTACTCTTCTGTCACATAGAAGTGATTTACATTATCTTTACTTTAGCATTAAATCTGTTAAGTTTTCACTAAACTTGGAAGATTCTAATTGTAGGCAGTTCTCATTCTGTGTTACCCCTTAGCAAAATGATTTGTCACATGGACATTGTTTCAATTTAAAAAAAAAAATAAATGAGTTGAGATTTATAGGGAGTTCAGTAGCTTTTCAATGAAATTAAGTACCTAAAGTGATACTGTGTTTTTGATAGAGTATATAAATATTAAAGCACACAACATACATTTTGTTATGAAGGAACCAGATAAAAGTAAGCTCAGAAACATCTGCCTTCCATTAACCTCCCCTAATAACAAATGAGGGCAGCCCATAATTATTACCAAGCTATATTTCAAAACATTTTATGAAATACAGATCTCTTATTACACAGCACAACATATAGAGTTACTATGTTATAACCTGCCTCAGTGAAAGAGAAATTTTAAGAGAGCAACATACCAAAGTATCAAAGAAAGAAGGTTTTTTAAAAATAGAGTAACATAATTTACATTAAATTAGTGACACTTAAATTATGAAATGTTTCATAGTTATACAAATACATCTTTTAGAGATGACAAATTATAACATTTTATTTCATTTTTGCTTTGTGTGTTTTTTAATTTAAAGAAATGAAATCCTACAGATGCAGTTAAAGGTTTTTTTACTCCATCCCAATTCTCTTTTTTCCCCTAAAATAACTAGTGTCAGGTTTGTACACCCAGAACTGTTTACAAATAGGTTATCACATTAAATGTGTCATTTTATGTATTTTACACTAAGAGTAGGATTTGGAAATACATCCATCTTATGTGTGCATCTAAATTTGTGGTTTTTAAAATGTGGTTCAAGAGTCCTGGGGTTCTCTTGATGCTTTAGGGTATCTGTGTGGGGAAAACTGTTTTCATAACAATTCTAAGAAGTTATTTATCTTTAGACCTTCATTCTTCCATTAGTATTATAGTGTACCCCATTGAGTTTTTCAATGGGTTAGTGACATGGTGTCAAACGAAATTGGAAGCAAAGTTGAATGCGTGCATTCACCTGGCCTTTAAGCTAGACATTAAAGAGATTGACAGAAATTAATTTTGAAAATAGTTTAATACTATGGTTATACTAAAAATGTTTTAAAATGAGTAAAAACTGTCTTTAAATTAGATAGCTTTAGTTTTATTTTTATAACATATATGTTCAATTTTTTAAAAGATTTTATTCATTTATTTTTAGAGAGAAGAGAAGGGGGGTGGAGAGAAACATCAGTGTGTGGTTGCTTCACGAGCTCACCCTACTGGCAACTTGGCCTGCAACCCAGGCATGTGCCCTGACTGGGAATTGAATGGGTGACCCTATGGTTGGCAGTCTGGCACTCAGTCCACCGAGTCACACTGGCCAGGGCTCAATTTTTTTATATGCACAAATACATATGTTATTTGTGTTAATTTATTGGACCATGATATAAAATATGTTGCTTCTTGCAGGTCAGGGTCAGAAAAGTTAGAACCTCTGCATTACAGTATGCTTCTTGTCAGTGGATAATATTCAAAATGGTAACAGTGTAACTTATGTTGTTAAAATCTTTTTGATATTTTCAAATTAAAGTGTAAAGGGAGTCCTATGTTTCAGGTTTGTCTATTTTGGTTCCATTGTACCATTGCCTATATGTGTACCCTGTTTATAAAACTATAGTTTTACAATTAAAGTTTTAGTATAAATTATCTCCCTTAGAATTGTTTCTCTCTCTTCTTTCGCTTATTTTAGAGTCACTTTTTTCAGTTGGGAGAATTGTTAGAGTTTGTATTTCCATGAAGTCTGTAAGATAATGTGCTTTTAATGAACAAAATATGTCTTATTTCTATAGCCTTTTATGTTTACTAACTGCCATGCTCTATTATGTAATATTTTCTTAGCATAGTGAATAGTAGGTTTAAAAAATTATAATTTCCAGTTATAAATTGCAACAAACTATTGACTTTTGTAGTGATCATGCAACTTTGAATGATTATATGCATAACCATATTTTATATGTTCTGATGTGCACTTCCCTCATATTTTTACATTTCCAAAATCTATGTGTTTTACAATTAATGGGGTCTGAGTATCATTCTTGCCCAGACAGCAGTCATGAGATACATAAATGTGTATCTCACAGCCTGCGGTAATTATGAACTGCTTATTTTTATCATTTCAAATGAGTCATATCCATTATTAGATTACATCTACATGGATTGCTGCTAATACATGTCAAACAGTACATCTGAAGGTAGAATAAATTGCCCTTAGAAAAGTTCAAAGATGTTGAAGTCTTTTCAGAGGCTTTGCAGAATTACTAATCATCATGCAATAAATACTTGCATTACCCAACTTTTCACCAGTTTTAATTTCCTCCTATGAAAACTTCTGTTCCGAATTTACTTCTCTTTAATTTCTACCAATTTGATACTTCCTGACTATATAATGTAAGTCATTGTTTCCTGAGTATGAATGATATGAGGAGAAAAACTTAAAGTTATAAGTAAAAGTATTAATGTATGTTTGGGAGACCAGAATCAGGAAATTGATTGTTGCATACATTTTATCAAGCATATACTTCATTTAAAAATAATGGTAAATAAGCACTGTTTTGAAATTTGCTCAGAAGAGATAACATAAGACTATTTAGGAATCAGGATTTATGAAATATAAATAACGGGAAAATTGTAGTCATTAGTATCTTTTTAAAAAAGATTCCATTCATTCATTCATTCATTCATTCATTCATTTATAGAGAGAAAGGGAAAGAGAAAGAGAGTTAGAGAAACATCAGTGTGTGGTTGCCTCTCACATGGCCCCCACTGGTGACCTGGCCTGCATCCCAGGCATGTTCCCTGACTGGGAATCGAACAGGTGACCCTCTGGTTTGCAGCCTGTGCTCAATCCACTGAGCTACATTAGCCAGGGCAGTCATCAGTATCTTAACAGATAAAGTATTGCTAAACTCTTATATGGATAGTGGTATTATTTTAAAGAATGGAAAATGTTTTTGCATATTTGCTGGATTTCTCATAATCCTTTATTTGCATTACAGCTATAGTTTTTTCCATGGTGCCTTCTCCCAGGAGTCTCATGATCTTAATTTTCAGAGTCAGTATTTTCAAGATGATAACTTTCAGCTCAGGCGTACATTAAACTGAGATTTAGGTAATACTAGGTTTGAGATAAAGTGTTTTCAGGGCTTTTGATAACATAACAGTGGGCTTTGCTCATCTAATCTTTAGACTTGGTTTCTTGATTTATCATGCTTACTTGAGTTTCTGTTCAGCTCATGTCTGGGCATAGTTCTTGCTGTAAATTATTGTCAATTTCATTGAAATTGACTTTAACTGAAGTGCTTTCAGTTAAAGCATCAAACCATAATTTTTCATGTTTATCACAGTTGTGGGTCCTCATTGGAATACAGTCTTTTTAAGAATATGATTTCCTAATTATTGAAGACAGTTGGCATATCTTTCCCAAGAAAGGTTGTTCAAGTAAGGTGGTCATCTTTGCAGTACAGGAAAAATTTTTTCCATATCTTAGTTTTTTTTCAGGTGATGTAGAGGGGAAAATAATTTATTAAGTACACTGTTGAACAATGATTGTTTTGTGCAACTGAAACAAGTATAGGTAGGCATCTATTGTCATATGCCAGACTATATCTTAGAAAATGCATATGATATGAAGTTGAAATTGACTATATTATTTTTTAATCCTCACCTAAGGGTAAATTCATTGATTTTAGAGAGCGAGAAGGTGAGAGTGGGGGTAGGGGCAGAGAGAGTCAGGTCTCAACTGGGTATTGAACCCACAAAATAGGTGTGTGCACTGACCAAGAATTGACCCCATACCTTTTGCTGAATGGGACATTGCTTCAGCCAGCTGAGCCACTGGGCTGAGGTTGACCCTTATTTGGAAGGTTTTCAGTTAGTAGCCAACTTTGCAGAAAGGTCCTAGAGTGCAGCTTGGAAGTTAGTGGTAGATTTTCACTTGATCTCTTTTTTATTTTTCTTTATTGCTAGGATTCAGTGATCTGTGGCTTATTTGGTTGACTCTGTGATATGGTTACTTTTTTTTAAATAAAACCTCAGTGACTCTTTTTTTAAAAATATTTTATTTATTTATCTTTAGAGGGGAAGAGAAAGAGAGAGGAAGGAAACATCAATGTATGGTTGCTCCTCGTGCATCCCCTGCAGGGAACTGGCACCTGTCGGAAACTGGCCTGCAACCCAAGTATGTGCCCTGATGGGGAGTCGAACTGCGATCGTCTGGTTCGCAGGCCTGCGCTCATTCCACTGAGCTACACCAGCCAGGGCTTGGTTACTCTTACAAACCCCAAAGTCCCTGATATCACTAGCTTCTTCCCACGTGTGTAAATATCTGTGTAGTATTGACTTGTATTTATTGATTCTACTTAGAGCAGTGGAATAGGCATAACTCACCTCCCAGTAAATTCCTTGATGTGAAAAGCCATAGAAGTGTTAAAGGAAACATGAAAGGCATGAAGTGTATGTTGGCCATTTAGGCTGCAAAATTGGATGATAGTAGTAATAAGTCTCTTGGGTTAATTTTGGTTCGTATTGTAGAGACCACTAAGTAATAAGGAAGTGATGAAGCATCTGAGCAGAGTGTCGTGATAGAAGTAGTGATTTGGGAGTGTTCGTCTTCCTGAAGATTGCATGAGTGCTTCTCAAAATTGACATCAGTTCTTTCTTATAATAGGGTTCCTTGTCTCTTGGTGTGTGTCTTGAGAATGTGTCCTAAAAAAGCAAGGCCTTTTGACTGAATATTTTCATCCAGAGATCAGGATATGTAGATATTAAATGGTGAAGAAAGAATGAACTAGATTATAGCTCAACTAACAGGGAGGAAAGAAAAAGATAGTGATTTTGCCAAGAGAAGTTGGGTTTTATTCAAATAAAAATAATTCAGCATACAGTCCAGAAGAAGTGATAGAGTTTGTGGATTTTGGAAATTATCTTTTTGAGCATGGTATTTGAAGCTGTGGGAATAAGGAGAAACAAGAAAAGCTGGGTAGATGTACAATCCTGGGCAACACTACAATAAGGGGTGAGAGGGGACAATAGCCTGCAGTGGGAAAAGGTGAGAAGAAAATCAGAATGTTGCTTTAAAAAAAGGGGGTGGAAGGAGAGAATTTCAGAGTTATCTTTTTAAATTCTAAAAGAAAAAGTAAAGATAATTAAAAGATTATTCTGCATGTCTCTCCCCTTTATTGAAATGTTAATGACACATAACGTAAGTTTAAGGTGTCATAATTTATCCCTCTTTTAAATAGAAGTTTGTACTCTTTGACCACGAGCTTCCCTTTTACTCTATCTTCCTGTCCCTGGGAATTATAATCATACTCTCTGTTTCTGTGATTTGGCCTTTTTTAGTATTTGTCTTTCATTTTGATTTATGTTACTTGGAGTAATGACCTCAAGGTCCATCCATGTTGAGCAAGTAGCAGGGTTTCCTTCCCTTTTATGATGAATAATACTCCATTTTATAGATATAAAAGGTTTACATTTTATTTTATAAACATTTTATATAAAATGTTCTATATAAAATAAACATGTATAGTGGAATAATTTATCTTCCATTCTATATGATATATACACATTTTTTATTTAAAAAATTTTTTTTTATTTAATTCTTGTTCAAGTACAGTTTTCTGACTTTTATTCCCAGCCCTGCCCACACCCTCCCGCAGTGTTCCCCACCTACCTTCCATTTCCACCCCCACCCTTAGTTATTGTCCATGTGTCCTTTATACTTGTTCATGTGAGTCCATCCCCTTTTCCCCTATGATTCTCTCCCCTCTCCCCTCTGGACCCTGTCAGCCTGTTCCGTATTTGAGTGCCTTTGGTTACATTTTGCTTGCTTGTTTGTTTTGTTTTTATATTCATGTTAACGGTGATATCATATGGTATTTGTCTTTCACCGCCTGGCTTATTTCACTCAGCATAATGCTTTCCAGCTCCATCCATGATGTTGCAAAGGATAGTAGTTCTTTCTTGATATATACACATATTTTACATAGTGTAAATATATATGTACTTATGTGCATGTATATTTTATTAATGCACACTTGGATTGTTTCCATGTCTGGGCTATTCTAAATAATACTTGGGTAAACATGAAAGTGCACATAATTCTTTGACATAGCAATTTCACTTTTTTAAAAATATATTTCCAGACTGAGATTGTTTGATTATATGGTAGTAGCATTTTTTTTTTTAGTTTTCCATAGAGGCTACAGCAATTGACAGTCATACTAGGGGTGCACACAAGTTTTATTTTCTGCATTTTCCCAACAGTATCATTTCTTGTTTATTTAATTATAGCCTTTTTAATGAATACAGGGGAAATTCTCCTGATATCTCACAGGGAAATTGTGGGTTGCATTTCCCTAATTAATGATATTGAGCAAGTTTTCATGTACCTATTAGCATAGTTTGTCCTAGTTGACAAAATTAATTTCCTTTGCCTATTTATCAGTTGGATTTTTTTCCGTTGAGTTGTATGACTTTATTTATATGTGTTGGGTATTGATCTCACAGATATATCAGATCTATTACTTGAAAATATTTTATTTTGTAGGTTGCCATTTTTACTTTGTTAATGGTTTCCTTTGCTGGTGCAGAAGCCTTTTACTTTGATGTACCCATTTTAAATGTATATTTTATTGATTATGCTTTACAGTTGTCCCAGTTTTTTCCCCCTTTATCCACTCTCTGCCCTGCAGCCTCTCCCACTTGGTGTCCATGGGTCATACATACAAGTACTTTGGCATTTCTTTATTTTTAATTTTTTAAAAAAAATTTAGGGAGGGAGGGGAAGGAGAAAGAGAGGGAGAGAAACATCAGTGTGTGGTTGCCTCTCATATTGCCCCCACTGGGGACCGGGCCTGTAGCCCAGGTGTATGCCCTGACTGGGAATCGAACTGGGACCCTTCGGTTCACAGCCCATGCTCAGTCCAGTGATCTACACCAGTGAGGGTGGCCTCTTTGTTTCTTAACCTCCCCCTGACTATTTTCTACCTACAATTATGCTTCTTATTCCTTATCCTTTCCCCTTGTCCTCTCCTTCTCCCTCTTCCCACTGATAACCCCCAGGTGATCTCCATTTCTGTGAATCAGCTTCTATTCTAGTTGTTTGCTTAGCTTTTGTTTTTTAAGGTTGGTTATTGATAGGAGTTGGTTGTCATTTTACTGTTCATATTGTGTCTTCTTTGTCTTAGATAAGTCCCTTTAATGTTTCATATAATAAGGGCCTGACAATGAGGAATTCCTTTAACTTGACCTTATCCAGGAAGCACTTGATCTGTCCTATCATTCTAAATGAAAGCTTTGTTGGATAGAGTAATCTGAGATGTAGGTGCTTGCCTTCCATGACTTGGAACACTTCTTTCCAGCCTGTTTTTGCCTGCAAGGTTTCTTTTGAGAAATCAGCTGGGAGTCTTATACAATCATTTGTATGTAACTCTTGTTTTCCTTTTGTTGCTTCTAAGATTCCTCCTCTTTAATCTTGGGTAATGTAATTATGATGTGCCTTGGTGTGTTCCTCCTTGGCTCCAAATTTTTTGGGACTCTCTGAGCTTTCTGGACTTCCTGAAAATCTATTTTTATGCCAGATTGGGAAATTTTTCTTCATTATTTGTTCACATAAGTTTTCATTTTCTTGCTCTTGTTCTCTTTCTGGCATCCCTATGATTCAGATGTTGGGATGTTTAAAGTTGTCCCAGAGGTTCCTAAGCCTCTCCTCAATTTTTTGAATTCTATTCCCCTTGTGTTTTTATTTTTTCCTTCTCCAAATTGTTTATTTGAGTCAGGTTTTCCTCCCTTTGCTGTTGGGTCCTGTACATTTTCCTTTATTTCACTTTGTTACAGTTGTCATTTCTTTCTTCATTTTGTGACCAAGCTCAATCATTTTTGTGAGCATCGTGATTTTGTAAGCATTAGTATTTTGAACTCTGCATTGGATAGGTTATCTATTCCTTGTTGTTGAACTCTTTTTTGGAGTTTTGAGTTGTTCTTTTATTTGGGACATATTTCTTTGTCCTGGCACACTTCTTATTTTGTAAGGGGGTGGAGCCTTAGGTATTGGTCAAGGCAGGGCAACCCTCTTGGCTGCATTGTGAGGAGGGGTCAGAGAAGGAACATTGTAGCAGGCTTGCTCTGCTGTAGCCCCACTTTCTAACTAACTCTCCTGTGAGACTGGGAGTTTCTGCTGCCCTTCCAGTGCCCACAGTATTTTACAGCTGGAGATTTTGAATCTAGTGTACCTGCCTCTGCCTTGCTCTTGCCAGATACACCACTTTGCCATGTTGTTGCAGCACCTCTTATTTACTCTATTGCTAGTCTCTGGCCCTCCTACCTGTCTGGGTGAATGTTTAACTGTCTGGTTGTTGGAGTTCAACACAGTTTGATTTTCTGACATTTCTGATTGTTTATTGTTTTTAAATTGGTTGTTACCAATTTAAATCTTTTGATTTTAATCTTTTGATTGTGCGAGGAAGCATAGAGTGTTTCTGCCTATGCCTCCATCTTTGCTGGAACTTTTAATTTTTACCTTTCTTGTTTATGCTTTTTATGTCATCTCAAAAAAAACAGTGCTAAGATTCATATCTGGAGACTTTTTACCTATTACTACTTCTAGGAGTTTTAAGGTTCAGGTCTAGTATTTGTCTTTAATACATTCCAAGTTAATTTTTGTGAATGGTTTTAAGAAACAGAGCCTACTTTTGCTCTTTACCTGTAATTACTCAGTTTTCCCACCACTGGTAAAAGACTCTTCTTTCCACAGTGGTATCCCCATCTTCCTTTTAAAGTCTTATTTGCTTGTGTTATGTATGAGCTTTATTTTATCTGGGCTCTTGATTCTGTTATGGCTCATATAAATTTTAGGATTGTATTTACTATTACTGTGAAAAGTACCACTGAAATTTTTAGTGGGAGTGCCTTAAATCTGTAGATGCCCCTGGTATAGCATTAGCAAAATTAATTCTTCCTACACATGAATAGGATATCTTTTAATTTATTTGTGTCATTTTCGGTTTTTTCAAACTTTTATAGTTTGAAAAAAATTCAAATTATTATTTTATTTTAAATTATAAAATATGATTATTTTTTTTTAAATTATACATTGTTAACAAAGAAATCCAGCTGTTTTTTGTACATTGATAGTGTTTCCTGCAACTCCCCTACATTTGTTTATTAGAGCTGACAGTTTTTTGGTTGAAGTCTGTAGTATGTTAAAATATTAAATTGTGTCATCTAAACATACATTTTTTGCTTTTTAAAAAATCTTATGCCTTTTTTTTCTTGCTGAATTGAACACTCTCTTATTCCAGGAATAAACATATTTAAGGTTTATAATCCTTGTAATTTGCTGCTTGTGAAATTCACTTTGCAAGAATTTTCTTGAGAAATTTGGCATCTGTGTGTATCAGAAATAAATTCCTGGGATGTGTCTTACTTTTCCTTATTTAGCTTTAATATTAGGGTAGTGCTAGCCTTGTAAAATGAGTTTGGCTATGTTCTCTTTATTTTTGGAAGAGTTTGAGGCGTGGCAGTAATTCATCTTCATATTTTTGATAGAACTTATTTATCCAAACTCTCTTGGTCTTGGGCTTTTTTCCTATGTAGGAGGTTTTATTTACTGATCCATTCTCCTGACTCATTATTTGTCTGTTTAAGTACTCTGTTTTGTGATGATTTGTTATTGCTAGGATGTGTGTTTCTAGGGCCATTGGTATTTACTTAAGTTTGTACATTTTGTTGATATTTAGTTGCTTGTAGTAGTTTCTGACATGTTATATTTCTGCAGGAACAGTTTTCAAGTTTACTCATTCTGTTTTGATCATTCGACTCTTTTTTTATTAGTCTGGCTGAAGGCTTGTTAATTTTCTTGCTGTTTTCTGAAAACCAGCTTTTAGGTTTATTGATCTTTTCTGTTGTTTTCTGGTCTTCATTTCTTTCTGCTTTCTTCTTTGCTATTGCCTTCCTTCTGCTAACTTTGGGCTTCGTTTGTTTTTGTTTTTTAGATCCGTGAGACGTAAGGTTGTTTATTTCAGATCTTTCTTTTTTCTCCTAAAAAGGGTGTTTATTATTATAAACTTTTAAAATTGGCTGCTGTTACTTTCAGTGAGTTTTAGGTTGTTTTGTTTTCTTTTTAAAATATTTTGAATTTCCATTTGATTTCTTTGATCAGTTGGTTTTTTGATCCATTGTAGGAGTCACGTTCATACAAATATGTATTATTGACACATTTTAAGCGTTCACCTTTCTTCCTGTTACCAATATTTTATTTTTCATACCATTATTGTCAGAAAGGATACTTGGTATGATTGTATCTTCTTAAATTAACCAAGACTTGATTTCTGGCCTGTGAAACAATTATTGGATGAAAAAATGCTATACTTGTCTGTTAGGTTCATGTAGTCTAACAATATGTATTGGGTTGCCTAAAAATTTTATTTGTAAAAAGATATTTTATTTACTCATTTTTAGAAAGAGGGGAAGAGAGGGCAAAAAAGAGGGAGAGAAACATCAATGTGTGGTTGCATCTCATGTATCCCCAGCTGGGGTCCTGGCCTGCAACCCAGGCATATGCCCTTAGTGGGGATTGAACCAGCGGCCCTTTGATTGGCAGTCCTGCACTGAATTCACAGACCCAAACTAGCGAGGGCTCATTTGATATTTTTCTGTTACATGGCTGTAGTAGCATTTAGTTGTCTTTAACTTCATTCAGAACAATTTTGTTAGATTGTATTGAGAACACTGTCATGCCACCCGCGTTAAAAAAAAGAGAAAAAGGAAAGAAACTTGCCCTGGCTAGTGTAGCTCAGTGGATTGAAAAGGGTTGCCAGTTCAATTCCCAGTGAGGGCACATGCCTGGGTTGCAGGCCATGTCCCCATTAGGGGGACACATGAGAGGCAACCACACGGTAATGTTTCTTTCCCACTCTTATTCCTTCCCTTCCCCTCTCTCTAAAAATAAATAAAATATTTTTAAAAAATAAAATGTGTAAATTAAAAAAAAGAAACTTATACCAATTGGTATAATATTTGTGTAGCCATTTTAATATTGAAGGTGGAAGAAAATAGGCATTTTAAAAAACATATTATGCTTGCTAAAAACCCAACTGAAATGCCAAAAAAGAATCTGTGCAGTGTGTGTAGAAGGTGTTCTCTTTGATTGATTGAATATGCCAATAATTGTTTGCAAAGTATTGTGCTAGAGATTGCTTGCTAAACAGTACTCCATAGTAGGGTATACCAGTGGAAGTTGATCACGGTCAAATCAAAACATTGAGAACAATCAACATTTTGGTACATGGGAAATATCTAACATACTCCAGATATCCAAATCAGTAGTGTTATTGGTTAAGTGTGTTTTTTTACTTTTTGGAGAAAACTCTGAACTATGTATTTGTCTTGCCCAATATTTTAAGTTCAGTGTTGCCTTGTACATAATTTGGGTCTAGGTGATCTCTCAATTGTTGAAAGTAGAATGTTGAAGCCCACTAGTACTATGTTATTGTTTGTACTAGACCCAAATCAACCTTCCTTTCTTCCTTCCTCCCTTCCTTCCCTCCCTTCCTCCTTCCTTCCTTTTTTTTTTTGGTCTTAGTGCTTCTATAATGTAGTAGGGGTTAGAGCTTTAGGTGATCACCAAGGCAGGCCAACCCACGTTGCTGTGTTTAGCCTCTGTATGTGGGGGAGGAGTCTGAGGGAACAGTGCCGCTTGCTTCACTCTCTGCCTGTTTTCAGTGACTTCTCCTGGTACTAAGTCCCCATGTACTCTGGGAGAAGTGCTTCCTGCCTCTAATCCTCTTAAGCCTGAATACCTGATGGGGAGGGGTGCAGCTCCTTGCCTTGCTAGAGAGTGTTGGGGAAAAATCTGGCATCACAGAGATTTCCTGATAAAACTATGAAATCTGCTCTGCTAAGAGTGCTTTCATTCATATGTTAAGGGTTTGAGCAGGAAACCCTAAAACTCTTCCTGACAGACTGACTCGGACTAAGCCCTCAGATTTCTTTGAAATGTTATCTACTGTTTGAACCTTGCTGCCCTGTATTCCTGTGTATTACAACTCAATAAAAGGCCCTGGAGGATTGAGCTCAACACGTTTTTCCCCTGAGAAACTGACCACTGCTCAAGCCTTTTTTCTCTGGGAAACTGGCCACCTCTCATCCCCAAGCAGATCACGTCATGTCTCAGTCATGTTTACTCTAATCCATGGTATACGGGGGCACTTTTGAGGAAAGTTGCCCACACACCTTTCATTTATTCTTCTTGTCTGATCACTGTGGCTAGAACTTCTAATAATATGTGAATAGAAGTGGTGAAAATGGACAGTAGTCATGGTTCCAAGCCTTTGCTTTTCAACACTTGGAATATTTCTTGCCCGTGCCATTTTGGCTTACAGTTTTACCTTTGAAAGATCAGCTGCTACCCTTGGAGCTCCCCTGTGTGTTTCTATTTATTTCTCCCTTGGTGCTTTTATGATTCTCTTTTGGTCTTTAAAATTTGTTATTTTAATTATCATGTGTCTTGGAGTAGACCTCTTTAGGTTCATCTTGATTAGGGCCCTCTGTGTTTCCTGAACGTGCATGGCTTTTCCCTCTCTAGGTTAGGGAACTTTCCTGTCAAACAGGTTTTCTTTCCCTTGCTCCTTTCCTTTCTTGTGTTCTTATGATGAGAATGTATTTTGTCATGTTTCCTGTTGTCCTGCGGTTTCCTATAGCTATCCTCATACTTTTTCATTCTTTTTTCATTTTTGCTCTATTTCGGTATTTCTTTCTACCTTTACTTTGAGCTCACTGATTTGAATCTCTGCTTCATACTTGTAATTTCTCCTAGTGTATATTTTTATTTAATATATTGTATTTTTCATTTCTTCCTCGTTCTTTTTATAGTTTCTCTTTACTTTTTCATGTTGTTTCAGTTGTCACTTAAGGTCCTTCTAGTATCATTGAGATACTTGAGCATCCTTATAACCATTTTTTTGAATCGTGTCTGATAGATTGCTTGTCTTAAGTTCATTTAGTTCATTACTGGGTATTTTTCCATTCCTTTTGATTGGGGTTTTTTTTGTCTCCCCATTTTAGGTGATCTTTTTTGCTTTGTTCTATGTCTTATGGTGCTCTTGCTTGCTTGCCTGCCTTCATGTGGTGGGCTTCCGTGGTAGAAGTTATGTAGGACTCAGTGGTGTAGTCTGTTTGATCTTCGTGTCTGGATCCTCTAGGGTGGCCCTTTCTTCCATTTGTTGGGTCTTTTTTGTTATACTTGAGCTTTTCCAATTGGTGGTTCCTTTGTTGTTGGATTCTCCCATCCAGCGGGCTTACTGGGAGTCACAGCTTTGTCTTGTATGTTGTCATACAAATGTTGGTTAATAAAGAATTATTACCAGACAACCAAATTTATTCCAGCAAAAAGAACCCCCCACTGCATCAGCTATCTTTTTTTTAATTTTAAAAGATTTTATTTCTTTATCTTTAGAGGGGAAGGGAAGGAGAGAGGGAGAGAAACAACAATGTGTGGTTGCCTTTCGTGCGTCTCCTGCTGGGAACTGGCCTGCAGGGAACTGGCCTGCAACCCAGGCATGTGCCCTGACTGAGAATCGAACCGCGATCGTCTGAGTCGCAGGCCCTTGCTCAATCCACTGAGCTACACCAGCCAGGGTCATTGTGGTTTTAATTTGCATCTCTCTGATGGCTAGTGATGCTGAGCATCTTTTCATATGTCTCTGGGCTCTTTGTAAGTCCTCCTTGGAGAACGATCTGTTGAGGTCCTTTGCTCATTTTTTAAGTGGGTTGCTTGTTGTCTTAGAGTGGAGTTGTGTGAGTTCTTTGTATGTTTTAGAGATCAAACCATTGTCTGAGGTATCATTGGCAAATATGTTTTTCCATATGATTGTTTTTTTATTTTAATGATGTTTCCTTTAGCTGTACAGAGCTCTTTATCATGATGAGATCCCATTTGTTTGTTCTTTCCTTTTTGTTCCTTGCTCTAGGGGAGGTATCAGCAATTGGCTATTGAAAATATTGCTGCATGAAGTATTTGAGATTCTCCTGCCCATGTTTTCGTGAAGGACTTTTGTGGTGTCATGACTTACATTTAAGTCTTTTAATTCCCCCACCTTTATTTTATTTTGGTGGATGGTGTAAGTGGGTTCTTGAGTTTCATTTTTTTGCACGTAGCTGTCCAGTTCTCCCAACACCATTTGCTGAAGAGGCTATCTTTACTCCATGTTATGTTGCTGTTCCCTTTGTTGAATATTAATTCACCATAGGTACTTGAGTTTATTTCTTGGCTCTCTGTTCTGTGTCACTGGTCCATATGTCTGTTTTTATGGCAGTACCAGGCTGCTTTGATTACAGTGGTCTTGTGATATAGTTTGATATCAGGTGTTGTGATCCCTTCTATTCTTTCTCAAAACTGCTGTGGCTATTCAGGTTGTTTATGGTTCCATATAAATTTTTGAAATGTTTATTCTATATCTATGAAATATGTCATTGGTACTTTTATAGGGATTGACTTGAGTCTATCATTTGCTTTGGGTTGTATGGACATGCCAGTGATGTTAAATCTCCTAATCTGTGAACAAAATAACAAGAAACAACTAGAACTACCAGAAAATCAAACTGTATGGCAGAATGACAACAAGGGCATTAAACAAGAAACATTGGTCCAGACTGCTAGGAGGGGTGGAGATAGGAAACTTGAGAGGACTAATGGCAAGGCTGTGTCTGGCAGAACTCATGGTCCCACATTTGTGTTTGGATAAGCTGGGGGGAACAACAACTTGGCAGCTAGACAGAAAAGACAACCCAAGTTTCCAGCTTGGGAAACCTAAGCCTCAGAGCTGAGACTGTAAAATTCTGTGGGGGGTTATCAGCAGGAATATCTCCCAGCTTCACATGAGAGTTTGTTGGAGAGACCCATAGGGTCCTAGAGCATATGCAAGCCAACCCACCTGGGTACCATCCACTGTAAGGGCCCAGTTTGCTTGTGGATAGTGACAGAAGTGATTGAAAGCTAGCTGAGAGTCTAGAATGTTGCAGTTCCCCCTCTGATCCGTCCTCCACATATGGCACCACAATGTAGTGAAGTGGGTTGCTTGCCTTGGCCAATACCTAAGACTCTGCCCTGGACAATGTAAGAGTTGCGTGGAGACAGAGAAATTAGGGCCCAAATGAAAGAACAATCAAAACTGCAGAAACAACTAAGTGACGAGCTAATTTATCTAATGCAAAGTTCAAAACACTGGTAGGCAATAAGGATGCTCACAGAAATGATTGAGTATGGACATAAAATAAAGGAAGAAGTTGAAGGCAATAGAAAATGATATAAAGCAAAATATACCAGGGCTCAAATCAATGATTGGGTACAGAAGGAAGAATAATCATTCAAGTGGAACAGAGTAAGGTAACAAGAATTCAGAAAAAATTTGGAGAGGCTTAGGAACCTTTGGGACAATTTTAAACACCCCAAGAACTGAATCATAGGGGTGCCAGAAGGAGATGAGGAAGAGCAAGAAATAGGAAACTTTGCCCTGGCTGGTGTAGCTCAGTGGATTGAGCGTGGGGCCTGTGAACCACACGATCGCAGGTTGATTCCCAGTCAGGGCACATGCCTGGGTTGCAGGCCAGTTCCCGTTTCCCAGCAGGGGACAAATGAGAGGCAATCATACATTGATATTTCTTTCTCTCTCTCTCTCTCTCCTTCCCTTCCCCTCTAAGATAAATAAAATCTAAAAAAAAAAAGAAAGAAAGAAATAGGAAACTTACTTGAACAAGTAATGAAGGAAAATTTTCCCCAATCTGGCAAAAGAGAAAGACTTTCAGGAAGTCAGGGAAGCTCAAAGGGTCCAAAAAAAGTTGGACCCAAGGAGGAACACACCAAGGCAAATTAGAATTACATTAGCCAAGCTCAAAGAGGAGAGAATCTAAAAGCAGCAAGAGAAAAGGAGACAGTGACCTACAAAGGAATTCCCACTAGACTATTACTGGTTTCTTGAAATCAGGCAAGGTGACTTCTTGCAAGAAGTACCTATATCCAAGATGACTATCCAGCAAAGCTTTCATTTAGAATGGCAGGGCAGATAAAGTGCTTCCCAGATAAGGGAAAGTTAAAGGAATTCATCATCACCCAGCCTTTATTTAATGAAATGTTAAATAGACTTACATAAGAAAAAAAGATCAAAACTGTGAACACTAAAATGACAAAAAAATGTATAAGTATGAATAACTGAACTTAAAAGTAAAAACAAGTGACAAACTAAAGAAACCAGTAGAACAGGAACAGAGTCAGAGAAATGGAAATCACATGGAGGGTTATCAGTGGAAAAGGAGTGGGGGACAGTAGGGGGAATGGTACAGGGAATAAGAAGCATAATCACTAGGTAACAAAATAGGTAAGAGGGAGTTAAGAAAAGAAAAGGAAATGGAGAAGCCAAAGAACTTATACGTACAACCCTCGGACATGAATTAATGGACGGGAATGCTGCTGGGAGGGGGATAAAGGCAAGAAAACTTGGGACAAGTGTAATAGCATAATCAATAAAATAATTTTAAGAAGAGAAAGGAAGAAAAGCCACCTACTGAGTGTTAATTTTGCCCAGCTGGTATTCCGGATCTTCCCAGCTCCTGCAGGTTATGGTTTGGTGGGGCTCACCTTTCCTTTCCTGGTAGTTCACCAAGGAAGGTTGCTTTGTCTGAGGTGCTTCGTCTGAGGTTGCCTCGTCTGGGTACCTAATTAAAGGTACCCAGTTTACAGCCCATTGTCCTCAGAGCAATGTGTTATCCACACACTCTACTCTCTGCAGTTGCACTGGGCTGGTGTGATAAAACCACCTTGTTTTGCATCCCTTTGGTCAATTTGGGAGGTGCACTGAGTAGGAGCAAATCTTGCCCATATTCCTTCCTCCTGTTGGCTGGGCAGCTGTGTGCATGAGGTCCCTGCCCAGCGTGCCCGTGCCCTTTTGACGAAAATCTCTGTGGGAGCCACTGCTCCTCAGCCCACTGCCTGGTTTTCCACACATTCCAACTCTCTGGCAAGTCAAAAGTTTATGTCAGTCACAGCCAGTCACCGCCCACCTTTTCTTCCCACACCCGGTGTTGCCATGAACTTTCTGGTGCTCTGGTATTGTACTTCCTGGTAACTGTTGCCCTATCCCGGGCATATGCGCCCAGGACTGTTTTTCCCCAGTGACTGGCATTCAAGTTGCTCCTGGCATTGATCTCTGATTTGCCTGCCTGAGAGGGGAGGACAACTCAGCTGTTCTGTGATGTCACTGCAGTAGCTGCCATTTTTGGCACCACGCTGGGGGACTTTCCCTGTCCATCTATCTATAAAGCCTCCTTAATGCTCAGTTTTAATTGTCCTCTGCATGTTTTGGCTTCCAAACTTCCAAACTTAAGATTCTGTGGGCTGGTCACTTTGTTTTTCAGAAGATCAGTCAAGTGACCCAGTTGGGTGCACAAGCAAGTAGTTTCAGCTCACACCTCCTTTGCTGCCATCTGTTTCTCTCCTCACATTTATGCTTTAGTTGTGATTTACCTTTTTTAAATTTTGTGTACTAACAAATTGTAACTATAGTCACATTACATACTTTTGTTCTTTAACTTACACCATTATCAACATTATAACATTGGATTATGCTGACTGATTATATACTTAGTTACCTTTACCAGTATACTTTATATTTTTGTGTTAGTAATGAGCTATTTTTACTTTAGCATTTATTGTAAAGCAGTTTTAGGGGTGATTAACGTCCTTAGCTTTTGTTTGGAAAATCTTTTTTCTTTTTTAAATTTTTATTTATTGATGTATAGACAGATGGGAAAGAAAAGAGAAAAATATCAACTTGTTGTTCCACTTACTTTAGCATTCGTTGGTTACTTCTTGTATGTACTCTGATAGGGTATGGGCCTTGCAACCTCAGCACTGTGTGTGTAGCACTATTCTTTGCTATCTTGCAGTATTTGAACTGAGAAATCTGTTGCTAGTCCAGTGGTGATGCTGGTGGTGCCCTTATATGTAAGAATTTTTTTTCTTGATGCTGTTAAATTTTTCTTTAATTTTGAGAGTTTTATTATAATGTGTCCTGGAATTGGTTATTTTGGGTTGAAATTGTATAGAGATTTATAACTCATAAACTTGGCTGTCCAAAATTTTCATAGTTTTGGGAAGTTCTTAGTCATCATTACTTTGAACAAAGCCTTCTGCCTTTTCTATCTCCTCTGATTTTGTGCCTTTGGTAATGATTAGGTTATTTCCTTAGTGGTATAGTTCACGTAGCTATCTTTACTTTTTCATTTCTTTTTTCTTTGTTTACCTCTGATTAAATTATATAAAAAGCCCTGTTTCTAACTCACAGTTGCTTCTGCTTGGTTTAGTTCATGACTGAAGTTTTCTATTTCATTTTTACAATTTCATTCCTTGTATTTTACTTCATTTTTATGGTTTTTATCTTTTTTTAAACTTATTTTGTTATATTATTTTCCTGATTTCATTGAATTGTCTTTCTTTATTCTCTTGTAACTCTCTAAAGAAACAAAGTTTCTTTGTTTCTCTTGTTTTTCTTTTAAAAACAATTACTTAAAATTATTTGTAAAAATTTTAAAAATTAAAATTATTTTAAAATTTAATAATTTAAATTATTTAATAATCTTTAATCTTTAATTTTTTTAATTAATTAATTTTTTTAGAGAGGGGAAGGAAGGGAGAAAGAGAGAAACATTAATGTGTGGTTGCCTCTCGGATTTGGCCTGCAACCTAGGCATTGACTGAGAATTAAATTTGCAACCCTTTGGTTTGCAACCTGTACTCAATCCACTTAGCTATGCAAGCCAGGGCTGATTACTTAAAATTCTTAATGGCAAATCACAGAATCTCCATTTCTTTAGTTGCTAGAAAATTACTGTGTTTTTTTGATGCCATTTGTCCTTAATTTGTTTGTATTCTTTGAGTTTTACCATGTTTTTACATTTGAAATCAGTCATCTCTAGTCTTTACTGTTGGGCTTATAGTTACAAGTGCTTCCTGTCAGACCTGGTAGGGATTCTGAGGCTCTCCGAATGTTTCTGTAGAGATGCCTGTTCTACGTATTTTGTCCCCCTTTGCAGGAATTCTTAAGATGGGATGCCTTCTCTCAGCCATGCAAAACTAAACATGAGAGCCTCATGTTTGGTTTCCCGAGACTGTGCTGAATGCTCAAGTGTGTGTGGTTTCACCTAATCCCAGAGTTGGGGAACTCTTGCTGCAGTTGGTATGCAACTGGCCAATGGCCACACCCAGTGCTTCTTGCAGGTTTACTCATGCACAAGGGCACTCACACAAGGTATGAACCACGGGAGATGTGCATGAGTAAACCTGCAAGAAGCACTGGGTGTGGCCATTGGCCAGTTGGGCTGATCATAGGCAAGGCATGGATTTCCTGATGGATTTTCTGATGTGTCGTGAAGCAGTTAATAGGATTTCATCCAAGAACATGGGCTACGATTAACTTGCCCCATATTGTGCCACACACTCAGTAAGAAACAAGGGATGGGAACAGAAAGAAGAGGGCCTCTAAGATAGTATCCTGCATATATATGGGGAAGCTGGGGACTTGAACAATCTCTCATTTTGCTGGGGCAAAGTGAGACTGAATTGTGCTGCCTTGGGGAGGAGTGGTACTGTTCCTCAACTACTCCAATGTGTCCAAATTAATTTATTTTTTTAATTTTTTGCTTAACAGAGTGCTGGAACTTCTCCAGTGGACTCTTGGACTTCTATAGTGGAAGTCCATGGGTGATTGTCTCAATCAGTGTTCTTTGGGGCAAGAACCATAAGGAAAATAGAAAACATTCCTCCATGAGGATATAGATTGAATTTTTATTAGGCTTAGGAGGTTTGTTTTTGTAGAGAAAATTGAAGAAATCTTAAAAATTATTTTTATTTTACTCTTAATTGGGTCATTTTTTTTTAGTTTTATTTAATTATACTTAAGTGGTAAAAGAAGCAAAAAGCCAGAGCATCTGCAGGTGAGGGAGGAAGTGGTGACTATTTAGAGCAAGTACATTTTTCATTTTCTTATGGTTGAAAAATATTAATATTGCCATTATATTAATGGTCATCAAATAAATACTCTTTATTTGGTGTATTGTGAGTAAATGTCATAAAATATGTACTATTTTAAAAATATTTTATTTATTTATTTATTTTTAGAGACAGAGAAAGGGAGGAAGAAAGAGGAAGAGAAAATGCGTGGTTGCCTTTTGCATACCCCCTAATGGGGACCTGGCCCGAAATGCAGAGCACAGGCATGTACCCTGACTGGGAATTGAATTAGTGACCCTTTAGTTCATAGGCCAGCACTCAATCCACTGAGCCACACAAACCAGGGCAAAATATACTCTTAAAAAAAATATATTGGATATGTTTTGGAAGTGACATGACGTAAATTCATTTTTAAAAAAACTTTTTTAATTTTAATTTTTAAAATACATTTTATTGATTATGCTACTACAGTTTTCCCATTTTTTTCTGCTTTTTCTCCTCACTCTGCCACTGCTTTACAATGTAAATTAAATTTTTTTATTTGCATACTTCCACAAGTATTATATAGTTAATACCTGAACATTAAGGCATAAATACCATGACATATGCTAAGAAATATCGTAAATGAAGAACAATAAAGTACTATGGAAATTCAGAGGTGGGAGGGATGATCTATAGCATTTTGTTGTGTTTGTGTGGTGGGGAAGCAGATGAAGAGGATAAATCACATGATAGCAAAGAAGAAACCCATACAGAATTTTTCTATTTTTATTTATACTAGGAGAGAAGCAGAGGTTTGGGTTGTGTTGGGGGGTGGGCAGTAGTGAGGAGGAGAAGATGAGTAAAGGGAAATTAAGAGAATAGGGAGAAGGTAGTTAGGGCCAGATCTTACTGGATTGTAGTCCAAGCTTGAATTTTATTTGGAGTTCAACAGAAAGTCATTAAAATATTTTTAAACAGAGGCTTGATGTTTTAACTCATATTTTAGTAATTTACTGACCTTTACATGTGTTAATATGTACTCAAGATTTGTTTTCATTTAGAGAAGACAAAACATCGGATATGAAAATGGGTATCAATGAAGGAAGGTAAACAGTATAAAAGAAAAAAGAGAGAGGCATGCCATCCACTAAGGTCACCTAGGGTAAGGACCAGGGTTGATAAGAAGGCAGAGGAGGAGAAGGGACAACATGGTTTAGAGCCCAGCAGGAGGGAATGGGCAAGTTAGGGCAGGTATGCTGGTTTTAGAATTGGAATGTAGCTGTAAGAGTTGTACCAAGTTGTTTGGTATTGTACCTAGTTGTTTGGTATCTGAGCCTGGAGTGTTTTAGACTGGGAGAATACTGTTTTGGTACATAAGTTCATTGGTGGTGGGTACTCTGGTTGGTTTATATCAAGATGTCCTCACAGAGGAGACATTGGTATTTGTAGAGTTTAGATAGCTTTAAGAGGGACTGTCTTCATGATTAAGGCCCCAGAAAATGTATTTAATATACTACATTTATTAAAAATTTAACAAGAAGAATATATTTTGAATATTGTGGACAAAAATGATAAACATTTAAGAAGCTATATCTAATAGCACTATTAAAGGTGAATTAAAAAGAGATAAACTGGCTATAGAAAAGGCCCCTTCTTGATTTCTTTATCTGCTTACTTGCTTTGTAGGCATATAATAGAGCTATTATATTCTTTGGATTTTAACTTTTTTTTTAACTGAATTTCTCCTGCTAACTTTAGCCAAATTTGGTGAATAAACTTCAACTTTCATGTTCATCTGTAATTTTTTTATTTACTGGAGGAGGGAGAGAATATTTGCAAGTCTTGCTTAAGGTTTCAGAAATCTTACAGCTAGAACTTTGATCTTGTTGTGTTCAAAGATGAGTGTTCTTTTTACTTGCTTATAGCTGGTACCAATTCAGTTGTGAGTAGAGAATATAAATGTACTTTGAGAATTATTTCTACAGTCCAAAGTTCAGTTAAGGTAGGTTATTGTAAGCTATGCAGAAATCTCAATAGTGTTTACCATTGTTACGAATTTTGAATTTTGACTATTTTATAATTTGTTGGTAGGAAGATTGCAGATTATATTAAATTTAAAATGTAATGAAATCTTGGTGAAATTTTTCTAATAACCTACAAAAGATGTTGAAGTTGAGTTTAAGAGTAATTGGACCACTGATGGAGAGAAGATAAGAGAGGCTGTGGGAGGCTTTTGGTGTGCAAGAAATGTTCTTTATCTTAATCTGAATGATGGTAATGTAAATTTATGTATGTAAATTATTAAAGTACATACTTTCATAAAATTTCATTTTGTGATACTAATCAAAATGATACCGTTGTGGACTTTCTTGTTTTAACTGCTCTATCTTATGAGATAGCTGTCTGTATGTAACTGGAAATCAGTATGTTCTCTTTGATAGGTTTCTGATAAATCAAGAAATTTGAGAATTTTAGAGATGTAAATAGTATGATCACATTTTAAATATGTGACATAAAAAAGTTAATGTTTGCTATACTTTATTCCCTAGTTTAGGAGCTGTGACTAATGAGAATCAGAGACCATGGATGAAGATGAACTTGAATTGCATCCGCAAGAACCAAACACATTTTTTGAAGGAATAGGTATATCTGTTTTGGAAGGGGGGGTCTACTTTCCATCTGCCAAATATGGAGTTGCTTGTCCAGATCATGAATTGCTAGGTATTATATTGATTCGTACTTAAGTGTCTTGTTACCTTGTTAAAATCTCTTAGAATAGTGACACCATCAACGTCAAAGTCTTAACAGTTATCTCCAGTACTTCTTATATTTTGCAGTTACACTACTAAGTCCAGAGAACAGAGAGCATTGATAGAACACTTTGAAAGTGTTTCTTGTTTAGTTCTGCTTGTGTAAGTTTACTATTGTTGCTCAAATAGATTGCCACAATTTTAGTAACCTAAAACAACACCAATTTGTTTAGTTTTGTAGGTTAGAAGTCCGAATGTAGTATGGTTTCACCTATATTCTGGGTTTATAGTTTCACCAAGTCAGAATCAAGATGTTGACAGCTGCATTTCTTTCTAGTTCCTCTGGGGGAGAATCCTCTTTTAAGACATTCAGACTTTTGGCCAAATTTAATTCCTTGTGGTTTTTTTAAAAATACATTTTATTGATTATGCCATTACAGTTGTCCTATTTTCCTCCCTTCATTCCCCTCCACCCTGCACACCCCCTCCCCCACCCTTCCCCCCTTTAGTTTATGTCCATGTGTCACAAAGTCTTTAGCTTCTATGTTTCCCATACTATGCTTGCCTTCCTCCTGTCTATTTTCTACCTATTGTCTATGCTACTTATTCTCTGTACCTTCTCCCCCCTTCTCTTCCTCCCACTCCCCTGTTGCTATCCCTCCATGCGATCTCCATTTCTGTGGTTCTGTTTCTGTTCTAGTTGTTTGCTTAGTTTGCTTTTGTTTTAGGTGTGGTTGTTAATAACTGAGTTGGCTGTCCTTTCACTGTTCATATTTTTTATCTTCTTTTTCTTATATAAGTCCCTTTAGCATTTCATATAATATGGGCTTGATGATGGTGAACTCCTTGGATTTGACCTTATCTGAGAAGTACTTTCTCTGCCCTTCCATTCTAAATGAAAGCTTTGCTGGATAGGGCAATCTTGGCTGTAGGTCTTTGGATTTCATGACTTGGAATACTTCTTTCCAGCCCCTTCTTGCCTGTAAGGTCTCTTTTGAGAAATAAGCTGACATTCTGATGGGAACTCCTTTGTAGGTGACTGTCCCCTTATCTCTTGCTGCTTCTAGGATTCTCTCCGTCATTTTAATCTTGGGTAATGTAATTATGGTGTACCATGGTGTGTTCCTCCTTGGATCCAACTTCTTTGGGACTCTCTGAGCTTCCTGGATTTCCTGGGAGTGTATTTCCGTTGCCAGACTGGGGAAGTTCTCCTTTATTATTTGTTCCAATAAGTTTTCCACTCGTGGCTGTTCCTCTTCTCCTTCTGGTACCTCTATAATTTGGATGTTGGAACATTTAATGATGTCCTGGAGGTTCCTAAGCCTCTCCTCATTTTTTGAATTGTTGTTTCTTCCTTCTTTTGGGTTTGGTTGTTTCTCTCTTCCTCCTGGTCCACTCACTTGATTTGAGTCCCAGTTCCCTTTCCATCACTGTTATTTTCTTGTACATTTCCATTCACTTCAGGTAGTTTAGCCTTCATTTGTTGCTCTAATTTGTGACTAAAATCAACCAGTGAGACTAAAATCAAATCAGTTCTGTGAGCATCCTGATCACCAGTGGTTTGAACTGTGCATGTGAAAGGTTCACTATCTCTTGGTTGCTTAGAAGTATTGGTTCTGGGGCTTTCAGCTATTCTTAAGCCATTGTGTTTTGCTCTGTTTGCACCTGTTACATATGAGGGGCAGAGCCTTAGGTGTTCACCAGGGTGGGGCAACCCAGTCGCTGGGTTGTAACGTTGTATATGGGGGCAGGGTAAGAGAGGGGCAATGGCATGTGTTCCAGTCTTTCTCGGATTTCGTTCCCCTCTGCTGCTTCTCGCAAGCAAATCTGGTCCCCCCTGCTCCCATGCTGGCTCCCAGGTGTGTGGATCTTGCACCTTCGAGGACCCTGTGGGTCTCTCCAACAAACTCTCTGTGAGCCTGGGAGCTTCTCCTGGCACCTCGATCCCAAAAGTTTTCCAACTGTTGCTTTTAGGCTTAAATTTCTGTCGCTGGGGCCCTAGCCTGCATGGTCTGTCTCACTGCTTGCTCCTTTACCTGGTTTATCTGTGTGTTAGTATGTGACTGTGGTCAGCCAGCCGCCTTGTGCCCTCACTGGGTCTGCCCATTGCCACCCCACACCTGGGATCTGCCAGCTGCCACCTGCGCTCCTGGGTCAGTCTGGCCGATTTTTCCTGTTCGACCCCACTCCTCCAGTCACTGACTGACCCAGCCCCTCTTACAAGTCTGGCTGAATGGTTTGTTGTTGTCAGGCTTCCGTACAGTTCAGTTTTTTGTGTTTTGGTTGTGTTTTTTGTTACTAAAACCTTATTGTCTTTAAACTTGGTTGTGTGAGGAGACACAGTGTTTCCACCTACGCCTCCATCTTGGCCAGAAGTTATCTTATTCCTTGTGGTTTTAAGGTAGAGACTCTTGTTTCCTTACTGACTATTAGCAAGTGCCATTTTTGCTTCTAGAGACTGCCCGTATTTCTTGTGACAAAAATGAGTTGAGTCCCTCTCATCCTTCAAATATTTTGGGCCTTCCAATCCATTATATCTTCTTGACTGCCACCAGAAACCCAGTCAAGATAATTCACCTATCTTATATCCATACCTTATGTAGATCTACATGGTTTCTTTTTTCATGTTACATAACATATTTAAAAGGTCTAGGAATTTGGATTTGGCTGTCCTTGAAGGACCATTGTGTCTATCATTGTCTGCACCTGTCTGCACCTACTACTTTTTCCCTAGAAGCTGCTTTCCTGAGGGAGAAAGATTTCCTGAGTAAATACTTCTAATTTTAACTGTTTTTCTCTTGCTGCCATCTGTGGTGGCAGAGAACTTCCTGTTCAGTCCTGCTGTTTTTTAGTAAGTTGTTCCTACAGAATAACTTTTCTTTTCTTAAATTTTACTTAAGCAGCGAGAAGAAACCAGGCCACATCTTCAACGCTGTACTGAAATCTCCTGAGCTAAGTATCCTAGTTCATTGTTGTAATTTATGTCTTCCACATAACTGCAAGATAGTTATGACATCTGCTGCAACCTAACAAGGATATTATTTTTTTCAGTTTATAGTAACATGTTTCTAACTTGCTTTTGTCCTGACTAGCAGTGTTCTTAAAGGGAAAGTCTCTTTTAATAGTCTTTACATGACAATTAGGTATTGTATTAAGCCCTTGTATAATTTCTCTGCTTTGATCATTTTTTCTGAGTTCTCGCTGGCATGAATTGTAAACATTCATATGGCATTTCTCCTAGTGGTCTATTATATTAGAGTATTGACGTGTATCAGCACTCTACTCTTTGGTATGGAATCTGTGTTCATTTCTATTACTATACCAAAAATTTAACAGTCTTAGTTTAAAACGGCAGAATTCTCTGTGTCAGTTTTTTAAAGTATATTTTATTGATTATGTTACCACAGTTTTCCCAGTTTTTTCCCCCCTCTACTCCTCCTCTGCACTGCACCCACCAACCCTCCATCCTTCCCCACATTAGTTCATGTCCACGGGTTGTACATATAAGTTCCTTGTCTTCTCTGTATTCTTAACAGCTCCCATCTATATTATGCCTACCAACTATGCTTCTTATTCCCTGCATGTTCCCCCTCATTATTCCCCTCCCCACTGATAACCCTCCATGTGATCTCCATTTCTCTGATTGTGTTCCTGTTGTAGTTGTTTGCTTAATTTTTCTTTTCATTTTTTTAAGGTTTAGTTGTAGATAGTTGTGAGTTGTCATTTTTTAATGTTCATAGTTTTTGATCTTCTATTTCTTAGGTAAGTCCTTTTATAATAAGGCCTTGGTGATGATGAACTCCTTGTCTTATCTGGGAAGCACTTTATCTCCCTTTACATTCTAAATGACAGCTTTGCTGGATTGAGTCATCTTTGATATAGGTCCTTGCCTTTCAGGACTTTGAATACGTCTTTCTAGCCCCTTTTGCCTATAAGGTTTCTTTTGAAAAATCAGCTGGTAGTCTTATGTGCACTCATTTGTAGGTAACTGTCTGCTTTTCTCTTGCTGCTTTTAAGATTCTTTTTTATATTTAATCTTGGCTAACTTAATGATGATATACCTTGGTATGTTCCCCTTTGGGTCCCCTTGGGACTCTGAATTCCTGAACTTTTTGAAAGCCTTTTTCCTTCACCAGATTGCGAGATTTTTCCTGTATTATTTGCTCAAATAAGTTTTTAATTTCTTGCCCTTGTTCTCTGGCACCCCTATGATTTGGGTGTTGGAACATTTAAAGTTGTCCCAGAGATTTCTAAGCCTCTCCTTATTTTTCTGAATTGCTGTTTCTTCATTCTGTTCCGGTTGTATATTTCTTTCTTTCTTTTATTCCAGATCATTGTATTGAGTCCCAGCTTTTTTTCTCTTCATTGTTGGTTCCTTGTATATTTTTCTTTATTTTACTTTGTGTAACTTTCATTAGTTCCTTCATTTTGCAACTGAGCTCAATCAATTCTGTGACTATCCTGACTACCAGTGTTTTGAACTCTGCATCTTTGATAGGTTGGTTGGCTGTCTTCTCTTTGCTTATTAGCTCTTTCTCTGGAGTTTTGATCTGTTCTTTCATTTGGGCTATATTGCTTTGTCTTGGTGTGCCTGTTAAGTTGTAGGGAGGCGGGGCCTTAAGGGTTCACCCCATTGAGGCAACCCTCTTTTCTGTGTTGTGGCACTGTTTGTGAGTGAGGATTCAGAGAGGGAACAATGTGGCTTGCTTGCTGGATCCTTGCCCCACTTTCCAACAAACTCTGTTGTGTGAGACTGGGAGTTTCCTCTGCCATGCAACTCTGCTGTAGTTTGCAGCTAGGTTATGGTTAGTTTCCCTTTCAGCCGTCTCCTGCCTTGCCGGTACATAGTCCTCTGCCTTGCTTTGCCATGTGTCCTGTCCTCTTTCCTACTCAGCTCACCCAGCTGACCCTCTTGTCCCTCCTACTGGTCTGGTAAATGTTTATTTAACTCCTTGTTTGCCAGAGTTTTGGGCAGTTTAATTTTCTGGCATTTTTGGTTGTTTATTGTTTCTAGATGGGTAATCTTTTTGGTTGTGTGAGGAAGTGAAGGGTTTCTGCCCAAGCCTCCATCTTCTCCAGAACTATGCATCAGGTTTTTTAGATCAAAAAGCTATCTGGGCTGTTTCCTTTGAATTTTTTTTCTAAAGATTTTATTTATTTATCCTTAGAGGAGAAAGGAAGGAGAGAAGGAAAGAAATATCAATGTATGGTTGCCTCTCATGAATCCCCTGCTGGGAACTGGCCTGCAACCCAGGCATGTGCCCTGACTGGGAATTGAACCACGATCATGTGGTTTGCAGGCCCTGGCTCAATCCACTGAGCTACACCAGCCAGCGCTGTTTCCTTTGAATTTAAATGGCTAAATTCAAGGTGTCAGCAGGATGTTGTTCTTGGGACTTGAACCATTAATCTGACTTAAGCCAATTCAAGTAGTTGCTGAATTCATTCAGTTAAGGCCAGGCTCCCCATTTTTTTTCTGGTTGTCGGCTGCATTTCTGGTCATTGTTCATACTAGGTGTTTGTATTCATTCTCATGGTATTCATAACTTAAGCAGTAGTGAATTGAGTCTCCCTCAAACTTAGAAGTATGTTCTTTTCTTTAAGATGAAACTCCCTTAAGGTTTGTACAACTTACTGATATCTGCAAAATCCTCATGGCATAAACCATAATATGAGATATTCACAGTTCCAGTGATTAGGGCATGGATATCTTTCATGGTAACTATGATGAAATGGGTTGGCTAGGAATTCTGCTTTTCATAGAGCTCTTCATGTGGGTCCCTATTACTTGCAGAGGCACTGTTAACCCATTATTAATCTGTAATATTCAGCTATTTTCCTCTAAATTTTTTCATCTGTCATATGATAAAATTCTCATCCTAAACTTACACGTAGATCATATCATTTCTCTATTCTCCACTGCCAAGAGATAAAGTATAAACTCAAGGTCCTCTACTTTTACAAACTTGTTTGTCATAAAGCTTCCCAAAGTGAGCCTTTGCATCATGCAAATGAGATCTGGCCTTAGCCCCCTCAACTGCTCAAGGACAATTGTATTTATAAACTAACAATAGAAAAAAGTATTTGTAATTTCATGATTCTACATAATACTGTAAAATGATTGTACTATATTTTGTATAGAATTGGTTTATTATTTTATAGATATAAGTGAAAATTTCTTACAAGTAAAAATTTTAATGATTTTATTCATTGAGTTTTATGTGATCAAATTGGAATATATATACTTACTGTCTTTTACTGAGAAAGATGAAGATTAGCAGCATGCTTCCTAAATCCTGAGTGAGTGAGTGTGTTGGTGTATGTGGGAGGATAGTCTTACTGGCTCATGTTTGCTAAGGTAAATGCAAAAGTTGTAAGTTTGTCTTCACCTGAGCATTGTGAGTTTTAAAGACAGACTGTAAGTGCTTTGGAAAGAAATTCAGAGTGCTTAATGAGCTTAATCTTGTCACAAGTAAGCTTAGGTCATAGGCTGAGTGGGCTAAGCTCTTGCATTTTAGCCCTCATTGTTAACACTTTAGGCGTTTATTCATCTTTGAGCAAGTCACTTAATCTGCTAGTGCCTTGCCTCCATTTTCAAATGTCCTAATAATACTGAAACCTCTCATAGTTTTTCAGAACACTTCTCATACATTTCCTTCCATTTGATCATCACAATAATCCTGTGAGGTGAGCACAGCAGATATTTATTCCTGTCCTCACTTACCTCACCAGGGAACAAACTCAGAGGTTAAATGACTTGCCCAAGATCACAAAATACATAACTGTCTAAACCCTTGTCTGATTTAGATCTTGTAACCCACTCTCTTGTCACTATGGGCTTCCACATTTATATGTTTAAAATGGAGATTTAAATAATTTCTTTCTTTAAAAAATTACATACTGATTTTTTTTATAGAAAGAAAGGGAAAAAGAGAGAAAGAAACACTATTGTTCCACTTACTTATGTATTCATTGGTTGAATTTGTATATGCCCTGACCGTGAATTGAACTTGCAACCCTGGCTTACCAACTGAGCTACCTGGGCCAGGGCAAAAGGGTCTATTTCTTGATGTGAATTATTAAAGACAAATGATTTTAAAGCATTTTGTAGTTCATAGAAATGAAAGAAAACATTTTCATTATTCTATATGTAATTTAAGTGGGTATCAACTAACTTAAAAAATAATAAACACCTTTCATTATTTTTTGGTCCTTATCAGTAACTTTTGTTTATTGAAGAACTGTGTGTTTCTCTCATTGCCTGACCGTTGACACAGTTATTCAGTTAGGTACCTGGTTAAACTCAGTCACTCTGAGTCTTAACCAGGAGACTAAACAGCTGTAACCAAGATCCCTGATTTGTTTTACCCTGTTTTTTTGTAAGAATATCTGATTTTGGTTTCCACTCACGACATTCATTAAGAGTAGTATTTAAGTGCCACATGCTGTGCAAAAGAACTGTATAATCTTGATGGACTCATTTAATCTCAGTGGGCCCCTATTTATTCCCCCTGACCTTTATTCCTAACTGAAGAGTGAGTAGACTTTATGTTCTGGGGTAACTGCTTGGGGAATTGGAGTTTGGGGAAGTGGGAAGAGCCTGAAGAGAGAGCATAGTATTCTATCTTGGTGACACTGGGACAGGCTCTGCTCCAGCCGGCCTCATCTTTACCACTTTTTAGGAGCTGTGCTTTTATTATTTGTCCATAGAGGTCCTAACTATTTGCCTTTTCTCTTTTCCTCCTTTATTGTGGCTTTCTGTCTCTCTTTAATTTATGTCCCAATCCTTTTATATCCTAATTCTGGTAGTAACTTTTACACTTTCTGTCATATTTATAACTCAGCCATTTTATATCTGAAAGTCAGAGGGTAATTTCTAACTATTCAGTCATTGATAAGGGATATAATGTAGATGGAGTGGTAGATTATATATAAAAACTGAAAGAAACAAGAAATCCAAGAATGATTAAAAAACTGATGTGTTGAAGGAGTTGGGGTAAAAAGGCAATCAAATATGAAAGAAAATGGTTTAAAAGTTTGAATTTGCGTTACTTGATTACTTTTCATCATTTTTTAAGATTTTATGTAGTTTTCTGAGAAGTTTTTATGTTGATGTTCTAATAAATTTTTTTCATGAACAATTGTCTTTAACTGTCCCACATTTACTGATTTTCTGTATTTCTTTACTTCAAAATTGATTAGGGTTGAGTAAAACATAGTCATTGTGTTCAAAATTTCTGTTTTATGAATTAAAAATAGACTCTTTTCCTTTAATCTATTTTAATGCTTAAGAAAACTGAGGATGTAGCTCATTTTCCTGGTATGAACTAAACAACATTTACATCCTTTTAGATAGTCATGAGTGCCTACCTGAAATTTGTCATTTTAATTTTTGTTTTGTTTTTAAGGAACTGATGCTTCACATGTGGATGGTGATCAAATTGTTGTGCAAGTTCAAGAAACTGTTTTTGTTTCAGATGTTGTGGATTCAGATATAAGTGTACATAACTTTGTTCCTGATGATCCAGACTCGGTTGTAATTCAAGATGTTATTGAGGATGTTGTTATTGAAGATGTTCAGTGCTCAGATATCTTAGAAGAAGCAGATATATCTGAAAATGTCATCATTCCTGAGCAAGTGCTTTATTCAGATGTAACCGAAGAAGTTTCTTTAGCACACTGCACAGTCCCAGATGACGTTTTAGCTTCCGACATTACTTCAGCCTCAGTGTCTATGCCAGAACACGTCTTGACAAGTGAATCTGTACATGTGTCTGACATTCGACATATTGAACACGTTCATGATAGTGTAGTAGAAGCAGAAATCATGACTGATCCTCTGACAACCGATGTAGTTTCAGAAGAAGTATTGGTAGCAGATTGTGCCTCTGAAGCAGTCATAGATGCCAGCGGGACCCCTGTGGACCACCACGATGATGATAAAAGCAACTGTGAGGACTACCTTATGATTTCCTGTAAGTCTTGGGGTACAATGATTGTCAAAAGTATTCTTGAAGGCTGACTTTTCTTACTACATCAGAGTGATACTTTCATGACATAATTTAAAATTAAGATAAATCTTGTAAGACTATGAGCATTGTTGTTTTAGTTGGGTCCTGTAAGATGAGCCATAAAAAAGAAAAGTGAAATGGTACAAAGTAAAGAGTTATTCCTATATAAGAATGGAATACTGATGAGAAAGGTAAAGAAATTATGAAGGTGTGATTAGGCTGTTATCTACCTTATGAGAATTACCTCTGAAACTTACAAGGATTTCAGCTTGGAAAAAAGCTTGTTCTTATTATATAGTCAATTCTGTATTTACTGTTTTTCTTCCAGAATGATGTCTGCTTTTTCTTCAAAATAATGATTATATATTTTAAAAAATCAATTAGCTCTTAACTTTGGAATTACACTGTTTCAATGCCTTGAAATAAACAACTATATAGATTTCATATTGATTAGTAATGTAAAATTAGAGGTTTTATATGGTGTTCACTGTTCCTTATGGGATACTGGCTTTCTTGATTGTTTTTAATTTTATATCAATTAGGACATAATTAGAATTTTGTTTAAATAGCAAGTGTCATACTAGTTCCATTAATAAATCCCATAGGTGTCTCTGAGCTTTCTAACAACCATTTTTTAAATATGTTCTCTACAATAATAGGGTTTCAGTTTGTTAGTTGGACCTATCATCTACCTCCTGGTTTAAATAACTTGGTTACTCTAAACTACCAACTTATGGGGCTATTAGTTCTTTGGAATCAAGTTAAATATTTTAGTATCAATTAAAATACACATTTTTAAAGATGAATTTATCTAAAAATAGCAGTGTTTTAGGTATCCTCTTATTGTTGGAAAACTACTTTTGTTAATGTTTATAATTTAAAACCCAATTGGGGAGGATCCTGTCAGTTGGGAAGGATACCCTTTATCCTTCCTCCCCAATTGATAGGTAGAGTGTGGGTAGAGAAATTACGGCCTAATCTGATTTATATATAACAGAGAAAATGGAGAAGCTATTGAGTCATTTTTTTGTTTTTATATTTATACCCACAATTTCATTTATTAGTATTTTTAATTGTTCAGTTACAGTTGTCCCAATTTTTTCCTGTTATTCTCTCCCAACCTACACACTCCCACCTCCCACATCTGTCCTTTCCTACTACCTGCCCCATTGTCTTTGTCCATGGGTCCTTTATACATGTAACTTAAAGACCTTTCTAATAACTTTTTGTGGTGTAAGAAATGGAAATATATCAATTTCTGAAATAATCTTTATTCAACATATAGAACAAAGAATCATATTAATTCTCTTTAGAAATTTTTGTACTTCATTAGATTTTATATACCTAATATTGTTTATAAAATGTTTAGAGCCCATCTTAGTGAATTTCTTCCTTTTAAAGATCTTAAACAAAACAAGATTTAAAGATCTAAAACAAAAAGATTTTATTTTCTACAGTGTTGTCATGTATCTGGACACAAATGCTCATTGTTGCAGCATAATTGTATACAGAGTCTTACAGTCTGCATACTACTGTTGCTTTCAAGTTGATTATATCTTTCTTGAGGACAAAATCTATTACATCTTTTCCAGTTAGGTATATTTTGCATCAAAATATGCATATTTGTATGAATTATTTGTTGAATTAACAAATGTACTATCTTTATAACTGAAGTTCTGTGGACTCCATGCCTCCTGTAGTGCCATGACCAGTTGACATACTAATATGACTTTGGTTATAATGAATATTCAGTGAAAAGAGATTCAGTGAGTGAATAAATTAATGAAGCCCGAACCATCCTATCTGACAAACTCAGGATCAATATAATATATAGTTTGTTTGTTGCATTTGGTAGTTATTAGAATATAGGAGATGGTAAAATACTTACTTCACATACTTTACATTTAAGATAGAAAAGTTTATTCATTTCTTTTTCTATAGGTGATTATTAGATATTGTAATTTATCATTTAAGGTCCCTCCAGGTTTTGTGTGGGGAGGGTCAACTGGTAAAACAGTAAAATTTTGGAGTTTTAATAATTAACAAGATAATGTTTCTGGAGAGTAAATAAGAATATTTTAGCAAAGATATCTTGATTAATTTTTAAAATTTGTCCCGATAAAGTTTAGAAACATATTTTATCAGACTGTAATTTTTTATTACTAGAGCTTATTTAGACCATATTGCAGCAGAAAGACATTTTTACAGGAGACGTTACAAGGCAGTAAAAGGAGATGGAAATTAAATTGTTAAAGTACAAGATAGAAACTGAAAAAGAAAAAAACAACTGTTTGAAGTAAAAGGAAGTGTGGCAACAACAGTACTGTGACTGACTGTAATCAGTCTTTGTGACCAGGCTTTGAAAGTTGCACAATGAAATGGTTAAAGAAAGATATAAACATGATTATGGAGAAATTGATAGGTAAAGAAGATAAATAGGAGATAACATCCCTATGCAGAAAAGAAGAAAACTAACATGGCAAAGTTATGGGAGAAAATTTTATCTGACAATTACTTAAAATCCTCTCATCTGTAGACAAAATCAGAACACTTACAGAAATGGCCAAAATAAGAACTGTGGAAACTAACTTTCAGCATTACAGGGAATCCGTTATTACACACAAAAAATGTTAAATCGTTGTAACAACATTGAGCTTTGTGGCCTTTTAACTGTTCACCTCCACTCCTCCCAGAGATGTGTGAGTGCACCCTCAAACTGATAACCTATTTTACCACGATAAACATTAATATCCTGACAGCTACTAGAGAGGGCACAATGGTGCCAGAACTCCTTCAAGTCCCATTTCAAGAAAATTGTCATAATTTGACCTAATTGTTCTTTGGAATACCTCATTTGTAAGGCTCTCTCCATTTTTATGGAGATTGTGGGTTTGCTAGTGAACAGATCTTTCTCTGGAGTTTTTGGAAAAGATCAGAGATAATTATTGAACATCACTGCTAACTAAGGCCATAGATACACAATTAGGGAAAACAGTAAGTGTTATAAATGTAAAGCTTAGGAATATCTGTGGAATGAGATGTCCATAAGGGGGAGGTTTGAAAAAATGGGATATAGTCTGATGACTCTTGAATATGAAAATTCAGGGGCTGTGCCTATGGTAGGAAGAAACTTGGCAAGAACCTAACCTCAAAACTTTGACTAATCTTGAAGTTCTGCCCAAGCAGGAAGTGAAAGCCAGTGTGAAGTGTAAAATGCCAGGCTAAAATGTGCTTCTTGGCAAAATGGAAGAATTACTTGTTGTGTGGAAATCCCAGTCAGTAGTTGACCATTTCTCTTATTACTCAGTGGGCACACAAACAAAGAAAACAAACTTTATGGAATTAAACAAAAGTTACCACGTGAGCAGGGATGCCAAGCTGAGCATATGGGAGGATCTGATTTCAAGCATTACTATATTATATTTAAGAATCTTTTGTTTTCAACAAAAATTATGAGACAGAGACATATGATATGGCTCACACAGAAACAACATAGTACACAGAAATTCATTCTGAGAATCCCAGATAGTAAATGTGCTAATAAACATTTTTCAAGCAGCTGTTTTAAATTTTGAAATGATTAAAGGAAACCATATGTAAACAGTTAAAGGAAAGTATGAGAATACTGTCTCAAAATTTAAAGAATGTCAATAAGAAATGTGAAAAGAACTGACTAGTAGTTCTGGACTTGAAATTATCTAAGTGAAATCGAAACTTCATCACAGGAACACAAAAAGTGCTTGATCAGACCACAGAAAGAATAAGCAAACTTGAAGGTACATCAGATAATACTATGCAGTCTGAGATGGAAAAAGGTATGAATAAAAACAAATGTTGGTACATTGACCTGAAGAACACTATTAAGCATGCCAACGCACATAGTCCCCAAAGGAGTGGAAGGAAAGGCATCAAAAGACCACTTCAAGGAAAATAAAAGAGTATTTTAAAAATCAATAACTGAAAACCTTGCAAATTTGATAAGAAATACTCATCTACACATATCTTCTGTAAGAAGTTCAGAGAGCATGTTTGTTAAACTATTAAAAGATAAAGAGAAAAAAACCTTGAAACCAAGTCACACAGAAGTGACTTACCACATAAAAGTGATCCTCAAAAAGTGAAGTTGTTTTCTAACTACTTTAGGTGATGGTAGGTGAAAAGAGAATGAAATGATATGTTCAACATGTTGAAGGGAAAAAAAGCCTGTTACCAAGAATTATATGTCCAGGTAGAGCTAAAAAATAAAGAAGTGAAAGTGTTTTCAGGTAAGAAAAAAACTGCATTGATCCATATTGCATTATCACAGACATAGAATTCAAGATAGACATAGAATTCAGAGTCTAGAAATAAGTCCATCATCTGTGGTTGGTTGATTCTTCACAAGGGTGTCAAGACAGGTCAGTGAGGAAAACAGTCTCCTCATCCAGTACGTAATGCTGAAATAACTGGATCTATACATGTAAAGAATGAAGTTGGTTCACCCCCTAAAAATATAAAATAAACCTCAAAACACAATAAAGACTGAAATGTAGGAGTTAAAATTCTAAAATTCAGAAGAAAACATAGCTTTAAGTATTGTTGCAGAGAACTTCAACAGATTTGTAATATTTTTGTTTCAAATACATTGTCAAGAATAAAAAAAATTGAAAAATATTTGTGAAGTATGTATGTAAGGGTCTGAGATATATATGAAGAACCTCTACAAATGAAAAATAAAAAGGCAAACAACACACTTAAAAGTAGGTCAGAGATCATAAGAATAGACATTTTTCCAAAGAAGAAAGGAAGCACATGAAAAATGCACATCATTAGTAGTATAAAAATGTAAATCAAAACTATAATGAGAAATGGGAATTTTAAAAATGGCAAATAACTGTTGTTTCGAAGAACGATGAGACTTTGGAACACTCATAAATTGCTAGTGGGAATAAATTGTGTAGCCACTTAGAAAAATTTGGCAATTTCTGAAAACATTAAACATGGAATTACAGATGCCACTATTCATTTGTGATATTCAACTATTTGCCCAGGAGAATTGAAAGCATGCATTCACACAAGTTTTTACACAAATGCTTATGGCAGCATTATTAATTCTAATACCCACAAAGTGGAAACAACCCTAATGCTCATCAGTTTGTGAATTAGTTTTAAAAATGTGGTATTACCTTACTATGAAATATTATTTGGCCATCAGAAGTGAAGAACTAGTAACAGGCAACATGGATGAACTTTAAAAGTAAGAAATAGCTCCAGCTGGTGTGGCTTAGCTGATTGAGGTCCAGCCTGCAAACCAAAGGATTCCAGTTTGATACCCAGTCAGGGCACATGCCTGAGTTTAAGGCCAGGTCCCCAGTAGGGGACACTTGAGAGGCAGCCACACACTGATGTTTTCTTCTCTTTCTGCCCACATTCCCATCTCTAAAAATTTAAAGAAAAAAAGAAAGTGTGAGAAATACATTGAATGTCTAGAGTTAGGTATATCGGGAAAGAAAAACGGGGTGCCTAATCTAATTGTTGGATAGGCTGGGGAAAGGGGTTAGCTAAAGAAGACAGGTGCTGTTCTAGAATGATAGAAATTTTCTGGAAGTAGGTAGGGATGATGATTGCACAGCTGTAAGTTTCCAAAAATCTACTGAGTTGTACTTCACATTAGTATAAAGGAGTAAGTGTTATGGTATGTGAATTTTATCTCAATATTGAAAAAGAATGATGAATGATCTGAGGCAATTCATTGTTATAAGAAATTGACAATGATAAAGCAACCAAGTCATAATTACAGTTATGTTAGTTAACTTTAAGGATAGTCAGTTATGTGGGCGCTCGTACCAAAATACACAATGACACAGGATAGTGCAGCAATGTATAAAATTTTTGATGAAAGTATATCCTGTTTTACAATAAAAACTTTATTATAAAGTTTATTTATAATAAATAAACACTTTATTTTTTGTTACTAAATTATAGATAATTCTCAGGTATCCAGGACTTTAGAGAGACTAATTTCCAGAGCAAACAATCAATAGAAAGGATGCAAAAATGAAGACATTGGTAAAATGACTGGCAGTACTTTATTTCAAATTAGACCAAACAGCACATTAAGATTAGGTGACATATTGTCTAAAAAATACTAACTGCAAAATATTTCAGATAGCATAATTTATAAGTGGGATTCTTTTTTAATAACAAAAGATGATAGATACTGTCTTTAAATGATTTCAAATGTATTATTTTCAAAATATTGCTTAGATCATCATGCTTTTTTAAAATTTCTTTACTTTTTTTTGATTTTTAAAAATTTTTATTCAATTATTTTTAAGTGCAGTATTCTTTTACTCCATCCCATCCCACCCCACCCCTCCCCGTGCTCCCCCTCCCTCCCATTTCCACCCTCTCAGTTGTTGTCCATGTATCCTTTATATATGTTTCTCTAAATCCCTCCCCTATGTCCCACTTAATGCTCTCTCTTCTGGTCACTGTCAGCCTGTTCTCTGTTTCAGTGTCTTTGGTTATATTTTGCTTGCTTGTTTGTTTTGTTGTTTAGCTTCCTGTTAAAGGTGAGATCATATGGTATTTGTCCGTCAATACCTGGCTTATTTCACTCAGCATAATGCTTTCCAGTTCCATCCATGTTGTTGCAAAAGGTAGGAGCTCCTTCTTTTTTTTTACTGCATAGAATTCCATTGTGTATGTGTACCATAGTTTTTTAATCCATTCATTTACTGCTGCTCCCCTTAGGACCCAGCAATTCCACTGCTAGGATTGTATCCTAAGAACCCTAAAACTCCAATCCCAAAGAACATATGCACCCCAGTGTTCATAGCAGCACAATTTACAATAGCCAAGAGTTGGAAGCAACTTAGGTGCCCATTGTCATGCTTTTTAAAATCTTTTTTTTTTTTTTTTGGATTTATAGATGTTGACTTCAACACCAGCACTTAAACATCTGACATATGAATGTTGAATAGTTTTTTATGCCTGGCATTGTTGTAGACTTTTGGGATCCAACAAAATAAATGCAAGTTCTTTCCCTTCACAAAGACTTCCTTCATGTAGAGGTATAGTTGATTATAGACAAAGGAAAGAAGGCCAAGGATTAAATCCTGAGTTTTGCTACATCAAGTGGTAGAAAAGAGGCACTGGCAAAAGGTTGAGAAGGCATGGACACTATGGTAGGAGGGAACCAAGAGGTTTGGTCACATAATCCAAGTGAGGAAAGTGAGTTACAAAGGGCAGTGAACATCTGTCAAATGCTGCTAGGGCAAGTGAAATGTTTCCTGAGAATTGGGGGTGAATAATGTTGGTGAACATTTTTTTGTGAAGTCATGGGTAAAAGCCAAATGAGAGTTTAGAGAATGTGGAATGAGACAAATCAGAGAAAGCAGTAGTTTGCAGGAGATAGGAATCAAGAAAGCATGGTTTTGTTGTTTTAAGAGGGTGGAGAGAAAGCCTGTTTGTTCATACAGTCTTGTAGAGTCTAGATAAATTAACATCAAAGATAATTGATGAAAGAGGATGTATAATTTAGTGCTTAAGCACAGGAATTGGTTTTAAATAGGAGCACAATTAGGTTGTGGAAACACAGAGTGAAGACAACATTTCTGGATTTAGTTGTTGCTGGGTGGACAGAGTGAAATGTAGTGAATTATCTTTTACAGTGATTTAGTTCTCAGGGAATTGGGAAGTTAACCTCAATTGAGTAGGTTGTATTGGAGTCTTAAGAAAATGTGAAATAGAGTTTTTCAGGTATTTAAAAATGGGACTGTATTATTATGGAGTTTCTTTTCTCAGTTAAGATTTAGTTGCATAAGTAAAAGTATAAAAACTATGTGGTTCTTCAGGTTAAGTGTAATGAAATGAGGGACTAGCATAGGAATTGGAAGAATATACAAGAAAATAGTTACAGTGATCAGCTGTACAATTTAATAGATTTTGTTGGATTTGGTTTAATTTTAAAAAATGCCATAATTTGTATTTACAAAGTTATATTTACTTTCTTCATTTCTTTTACTTGTTTATATACATAAATATCTAATATTTTACATTTAATTGACAGTTCTGGGTGATAGGATTTGAGTACAGTAAGGTGAATCATCTCCACAAAAACTTGTTTTTTAAAGTAAAGTTGACCCTGGCTGGTGTAGCTCAGTGGATTGAGCGCAGGCCTGCGACCCACACGATCATGATTCGATGCCCAGTCAGGGCACATGCCTGGGTTGCAGGCCAGTTCCCAACAGGGGACTCACGAGAGGCAACCATACACTGATATTTCTTTCCTTCTCTCCTTCCCTTCCCCTCTAAAAATAAATAAATAAAATCTAAAAAAAAAAGTAAAGTTGAAGCATAGAAGAATTAAGAATTGCTTAAACATAGGGCATTTTATGTGGTATTTTGGCAGGGAGTGAAAGCGGGAAGTAGTTTGGGAAGTTGCTAGAATGATTTCTGATTTACTTGGTAGGAAAAGAACAATGTGTGAGTATGGTGTCTTGCTGTGTCTGTCTTTGTCTTTGTCTTTGTCAATCTGACTAAGGGTGTTTGGTGGGAAACCTGGGGAGAAGGAAATCAAATATACCTTTTGTTGTGTTCCTGGGATGGCAGTGGTGTATAAAGTAAAAATAGTCTGATTTTCAGAGATTAAACTAAGTGAATGGAGAATCAACCCATATACTTGAGTAGAAACAGTGAGAATGATTAAGAATTTTATGTCTGTGAGATGAAATAGATAAAACATTTCTTATCTTATCATTTGTTTTCTTTTTTGCAAATTACAATGAATTTATTCTAAATCTTAGAGAAATTACGTTTTATATAACTAGTTAAAAATGAAAGTCTGAGTATTAAAATAGGCATCTTTCTCATTCCCTCCCCTAAACTCTTATTTTGGAACTCTTATTTGAGGCAGATCACATACCATCCAAAAGCTTTTATTCTCTTATCTGGGAAAAGTGAGGCAAAATATTTAGAACTATAGCATGTGAAGTATTAGAAGTGCTAAGGTGTAAAAAAAGGTAGGTATTAGAAGCAGTCTTAATTTTCAGAAATTGTGTTTCTCTTTTTAGGAGAGGACACTCTTGTTTGTTATTACTATGTTTCTTTTTAAAGGCAGTTATGCAGAAATCCTCTTACCTGGTGACAATAAGTTCATTCCTGCCTTTTTAAAATATCTGTTTGTAAATTTTAATGGCAGTTTTGACATCTTGTGAGAATGTGAATAGTGACACCTAAAGTTTAAAATTTTTTTAGTAAGTCACTGGTAAAATTTTTTCATTAAGTGATTTTACTAGTTGAATTAATAAGACATTTTTGAAGTGAAGATTTCAAGGTGAGTTGTACTTTTCTCTTGTGGTAGAATAGCTTTGCTTTTCTAGGATAAACATTGTATTTGAGATATTTTTAAAATTAAAATTACCATTAGATAATTTTAAAAACAGAAGTAATTGGAAAGATGTATGACAAGCTGTAGGTAAATAATGCGACATTTTGCAGGATGCAAATTATTAGATTTTCCAGTGCTCAGAAATTTTATTTTATAGTTACTTACATTTCTGGGGACACTTTGTAAAAATATCCTATGTGTAGTAGACACAGCACTTCACATTTTTCAGTACTTGTTTAGGAACACTTTTTATAACGTCAGAAGTAGGCCAGCCCCAGCATATAGTATTAAATCCAGAGATTAGTGTTCTAAAGAATTTATAGACTTGTTTTGGATTTTCATATCTGGTTTGCTAGTAAGATCTTTATCCTGTTAAACAGTCTCAGTTTGACAGTTCAGAGCCACCTTAAGGAAAATATACTTCAGTCAACTATATGTGTTTTTAAAATATTTAACTTTCAAAAAAATGGCTAAATATACATCAGAATAGAATTAGTGACATGATGCCTATTTCTGCCAACAGAATATAAAACACAGTCAAAATAATTTAGATAGTTAAGGTCAAGGTTTAGGAAACATGTATGTAGTTATGTAGGTATTCATGTATTATTTCTAATTTAAAGAATGTAACTATATGAGTTGTAAATCATAAATGAGTTGTAACTGTTTATGATAAATTCTTGATGAGCTGTTAAGCTTTTTGAACCTTGATGCTAATAAGCTTTCTCTATATTAGTTCTTTCTCTTCACTTCTGTGTTTACCAAAGTGTTTGCTGCCTTTTGTGTGTATGCAGTTGAAGCTGCCAGTTAGGATTTCTTCTTACTTTTTGCATTACAAACTCCTGCCTTGCTGTCTACCCCTAAACAACATACCTATGTTCCAAGTTGGTATTTAATTTCTATTGTCTGATTTCAAAAGCAATACTGATTTTACTTTAACTTCATCTTCTCTCCCAGTTTCATCATCTTCTTTTTCTGTCATTGTCTTGATCGAGCAATTCACCATGTCCTCCCTATTGTTCATGTAGACTATGAACATGTAGTCTACATGAACAATGTATTTTTATAATTGAACAATAATCTCTTTGAACTAGCAATCTGTTCTAATTACTGCTTCTTTCCTTACCTTATTAACAACAACAACAAAAACGTTAAGAAGTGTATGCCTTACATAGAATTCTCAACCTGTTTTAGTGTGACACTCACATACAGCCTTTGCAAAAACACTGTTACCAAGAACATCAGTGATGTTTTGTTACTGGCCCATGCGGATGTTCCTTCTTGACTTTATACATGAGTTGCATAATGAGTTTTTCATGTCCGTAAGTAAGATTTCAGGATGCTATTTAGAAATATTTTGTGCTTTTTATTTGGCATAGGTTTGGTCTTGATTCCTGGTAAGAAACTAAATTAGATACAGTGTCACTGTGTTTTTACTTTTTAATGCTGGTTTTTGAAATTCTAAATTCATTTTAAGGTTCTACGTAGGAATCTTCTGTGTATGTCTATATAAGATTGTCGATTTAGACAAATGTAATTTTTGAATATTTTGACATGGCGAGGAGTTTGCAGGTGTATTTTAAAGATGTAAAGTTTTAGGTTTATATAAGCAAGAGTTTAAGCCAAGACAAATAGTAGTCAAAACTATTACCAAAGTGTTGGCTGAGTTGTACTTGAGTCATGAACGTAACTTATCTTTTCTCCAATAATAAAAACCTTCTCTAGTTAGTTACTACCAGCTAATAGCCTCCAGCAACTTAAATCTTGTAGGGTATATATGTTTTTAAAATATCAGAAGTTGATTGTTAGTTGTGACTCACATGAATTAAATTTTAAATTCTGGCTTTGCTAGCTACTGGCTATGTTTGTTATGTCAGATAAGACAGTCATTCAACTTTTTTAAACTCCAGGTTCCTCTGTTGTGTACAGTGTTGGCATGTATTTTGACACTTTTCTCATAGACTTAGTATAACCCGCAAGTAGTAATCAATAAATATTAGCTGTATTGCTGTGGCTGGTGTTGCTCAGTGGATTGAATGCGGGCCTGCGAACCAGAGGATCTCAGTTTGATTCTCAGTCAGAGCACATGCCTGGGTTGCAGGCTGGTTCTCTGCAGGCCAACTCCTAGCAAGGGATGCACTAAAGGCAACCATACATTGATGTTTCTCTCCCTCTTCTTCCCCTCTAAAGATAGATAAATAAATAAATAAACAAACAAATATCTTTAAAAATAAATATTAGCTGTATTATTGTTATTATTACATTTTAAAAATAATTATCTATTATCTGCTTTTCCAGTGAATTACACATCTCGAGTCCAAGACTTTCTCATATTTCTCATATTTGTTATCTCACTACCTAGCCCAGAGTCTGACTTACAGTTGTGATTATTTGTTAAACTGAAAAAAAATGTACAGCCAAAAGGATAATAAAATACATCTATCCATAGGAACATGGAAAAGGGAAAGGAAAGGCTTGATGAGGGTATTCAAGACAAGTAAAATCATGAGTCTTCTTTTCTGATATTTGGTTTTCTCTACTATATGTTTTTGGTATTTTTCTCTCTCAGGCCAGTTGTATCTAGAGTAGGGAGAACATTTCTTCAGTGGTTGTCTGTTATGCTTACCAGTAAATCTAACTTTTGTGGTAAGGTAAATTGTATTGACTAAATTTTCAGTAGTCTTAATTAAACTATATTTTGTGTCAGTGGATGACCATAGTGAATGAAAAAGGTTTCTGTTATGTGGAAATTGTATTTTTGGTGTTTATTCTGATTCAGTCTATTTTTTGGATAATACTTTTTAGTTTAGTTAATTTTTCAAACCCTAAGCATAATGCTGTGTTATACCCTTGGCTACTTTTATAAAGTGTGAAATATAAAATGTTTTATAGTCTCTGAATATCTCCCTTTTCGAATTGTCGTTCTCTATTGGTAAGTAATGGTAGGTTTCTTATTATTTTTCCTGAAAAAAATGTGTGTATATGTAGTTTTGTGTTTAAACAACTTGATGTGTGCTTTTGATGCATACATTAAATATTGCAGTGTAGTTTCTGAAAATAATATTTTTATACTTAAATAAATATAATATAAACAATAAGAAAATATTAAGGAGAAGTAAACATTAGTACTAATAAAATACTTATGTTAAGACCAATATTTCTTAATTTTATTACCAGAATATTTTCCCCAAGATTTTTGAGATCGTAATAATGCTTATACCTAATGAATATAATTATATCTTGGGATAAAATAATCATAATAATTTTATTAACTTTTTTAAACTTTCAATTTTCTATTAAAAGACTATCATGTGTTTTCTTTAAGTAAAGTATCTTTTACTTTACTGTCTCATCCTACTTTTAGAGGACTTTCAAAATATATCCACTACTTTTTTTTTTCCAATTTTTTTTATTTAATTATTTTTCAAGTACAGTTTTCTGTCTATTACTCCCATCCCATCCCACCCCCCATCCTCCCCCCTCCCTCCCATTTTCCACCCTTCTCAGTTGTTGTCCATGTATCCTTTATATAGGTTCCTCTAAATCCCTCCCTTATTTCCCCTGAAATTCCCTCCCCTCTCCCCTCTGTTTCCACTACTTTCTAAATCCAATTTTATATGAGTCGAGTTAGAGATTGTGTTTGTGAAAAGGACTTTTGAAAATGGTAATATTTTGTTTTAGGTATCTGCTATTAATTTATGGTTTGTTTCTTCTCATTTTAGTGGATGGTTCTGGCAAAATAGAGCAGAATGGTTCCTCTGAAATGACCATAGACACAGAGTCAGAAATCAGTTCTTGTAAAGTGGATGGCAATTGCCCTGAAGTCATTAAGGTGTACATTTTCAAAGCTGACCCTGGAGAGGATGACTTAGGTAAGAGAAAACCTTCAGTATGTTATATATACTAATTAAACACCTCAGCCTAAAGATAACTTTTAAAATAGATTTCTAATGTACTTATGTAAATTGTTGGAAGAGGTAATTATTTGTTAAAATGATACCAGTGATAATTAACTTTCCATATGAATTCTTGGAGCTATCATTTTTTGTGCTAGGTGGCACTGTAGACATTGTGGAGAGTGAAACTGAGAATGAGCATAGAGTTGAAGTACTAGACCAGAATAGCAGTATTGGTGTGCCAAGAGAAAAGATGGTTTATATGACTGTCAGTGACTCTCAACAAGAAGATGAAGATTTAAGTAAGTAGGTGGACTTTTTCTGGGAGACTTTTATATTTCTGTATCTTCTTAATTTAAATGCTAGCATATTTGAAGAAAGTAAGAACTATTGTAGGCATATTTTATATTCTTTATGTGAAATTATAAAGAACCTCAGTCACTTTATGTGTATCATATCACTTGAAAAAGAAATTATGGTAGAAGCAAAACAATTATTCAGCAAATCTATAGACTTTGCTCAATGAAAATAATGTTTTAGGTATGTAGTGTTTGAACTTTTTTCTATTTGTTAACAGAACTGAAATAAGAGGTCATGTCTGATGTCTTACAAACTTGGTCCTAAAGTGTCTTACTAATTTTTGTAATTAGCTGTTGCAGAAATCTCTGATGAAGTGTATATGGAAGTGATTGTTGGAGAGGAGGATGCTGCTGTTGCAGCTGTTCATGAACAGCAAATTGATGACAGTGAAATGAAAACTTTCATGCCAGTAGCATGGGCAGCAGCTTATGGTATGTTATACAGCAGCTCAAACTCTTTGAGGTTCTTGAATATAAACTTATAATTGAAAATAGTTTATATAATCTTTAAGAAATAGGAAGTGCTAGTACAGTGAGTTAAGAAAAAGAGGAGGAAACTTACATAGTTTTTTTCCCCATTTAATTTTAACAAGAACTTTATGTCTGTCTTATATAAAACGTACATAGTCTTTCAACCAGCATTTCTATATCTTGATTATAACTGGCCTGTGAGTTTACAATTTGAATCACAGTAAAGTATGTTCATGGGGCAAAATGACGTTAGATTTGAAGGTAGTTATTTCTTACAGTCTTCTCTATATATATGGCCATAAAATCCATTATGTAAATGGAGATTTATCATTCTTGAGTATGATGATCTTACTTTTCATTCCTGTAGTTAATAAGTTAATGAATAATGTATCATTTTATTTTTTAATGCACATTCTTAGGTAATAATAATTCTGATGGAATTGAAAACTATAATGGCACTGCAAGTGCTCTCTTGCACATAGATGAGTCGGCTGGGCTTGGCAGGCTGGCTAAACAAAAACCAAAGAAAAGAAGAAGACTAGATTCCAGGCAGTACCAAACAGGTGAGGGCAGAACTTTCTTTTTTGAATGATTTACATTAGATGTCTAAATTTAGCTTTAAATCTGTATGGTGAAATTGATACAGTCATACTGAATGAAGTTTCTAGACCAGACTCTTGCTTTTTTTTAAGAGATTTTATTTATTTTAGAGAGAGCAAAGGAGGGAGAAATAGAGGAAGAGAAACATCAGTGTGTGTTTGTCTCTTAGCATGCCCCCAACCAGAAACGTGGCCTACAACCTAGGCATGTGCCCTGAGTTGGAATCGGGCCAATGACCCTTTGATTTGCAGGCTCACTCTTAATCTACTTAGCCACAGCAGCCAGGGCTGGACCAGATTTTCTTTATTACTAGATTGCTATATGTTGTTTGTTGAAATAAGGTATGTTAATATAATTTAGGTGCACTTGTCCAGTGATGTGTAGAATATACACTTTATATTCTTGAAGAAATCAGAACAGAACTTGTTCTCTCATGCTTTTTTCTTTTCTTAGCAATAATAATAGGCCCTGATGGACATCCTTTGACTGTCTATCCTTGCATGATTTGTGGGAAAAAGTTTAAATCCAGAGGTTTTTTGAAAAGGCATATGAAAAATCATCCTGAACACCTTACCAAGAAGAAGTACCGCTGTACTGACTGTGATTATACTACCAATAAGAAGATAAGTTTGCACAGCCACCTGGAGAGTCATAAGCTAACTGGCAAGGTAGAGAAAGCCATCGAATGTGATGAATGTGGGAAGCATTTCTCTCACACTGGGGCTTTGTTTACTCACAGAATGGTGCATAAGGAAAAAGGAGCCAACAAAGTGCACAAATGTAAATTCTGTGAATATGAAACAGCTGAACAAGGGTTATTGAATCGCCATCTTTTAGCAGTCCATAGCAAGAACTTTCCTCATATTTGTGTGGAATGTGGTAAAGGTTTTCGTCACCCATCAGAGCTCAGAAAACACATGCGAATCCACACAGGGGAGAAGCCGTACAAATGCCAGTACTGTGAATATCGGTCTGCAGACTCTTCTAACTTAAAAACACACATAAAAACTAAGCATAGTAAAGAGATACCATTTAAGTGTGACATTTGTCTTCTGACTTTTTTAGATACCAAAGAGGTGCAGCAACATGCACTTACTCACCAAGAAACCAAAACACACCAGTGTGCGCATTGTGACCACAAGAGTTCGAACTCAAGTGATTTGAAACGACACATAATTTCAGTTCACACAAAGGACTACCCCCATAAGTGTGACATGTGTGATAAAGGCTTTCACAGGCCTTCAGAACTCAAGAAACATGTGGCTGCCCACAAGGGTAAAAAAATGCACCAGTGTAGACATTGTGACTTTAAGATTGCAGATCCATTTGTTCTGAGTCGCCATATTCTCTCGATTCACACAAAAGATCTTCCCTTTAGGTGTAAGAGGTGTAGAAAGGGATTCAGGCAACAGAATGAGCTTAAAAAGCATGTGAAGACACACAGTGGCAGGAAAGTGTATCAGTGTGAATATTGCGAGTATAGCACGACAGATGCCTCAGGCTTTAAACGGCATGTTATTTCCATTCATACGAAAAACTACCCTCACCGTTGTGAGTACTGCAAGAAAGGGTTCCGAAGACCTTCAGAAAAGAACCAGCACATAATACGGCATCACACAGAAGTGGGCCCACTCTGACATTTCTACAGATGTTTGGAGAGATCCTGTCCTTGAAGTAGAAAATTGATTTTAAAGCCCAGTAGTCTTATTCACATACATTACATTCGTTTATACTTTGTACAAATAAAATATTGCTTCTAGTTGACTTTTTTAAAACATTATGTCATAGGGAATTCTGGTTTTTTTTTTAATGAGGACAAAGTAGCAATGATCAAGTTCTTTTATTTAGATAATTCCTGATCTTACGTTGAATAAATCTCAGAACTTCTAGTATTTATTTAACTATTTACTTTATTCACTTTGGTGGTACTCTTCTCAGACTACTTAAAGATGAGAAATGATAAAATTGGGGACTCTAAAAGTGATTGTTTTATTTCCTTATGAATTGTTTATGTTAGGTATATCTCCTGAGTGGGAGATACTACTCTCAGGTGTAATTATAATATGAAAATCATTTCCTTCTTTTAGTATTTTCAGATCACATGACAATGATGCTACTGAAGAGAACTTTGGTAGACTTTTATTTAATTTTTATTTGGTTTAGCAGACAAAATATGCTTTCTCTGACTGACTTTGTAAGTGTTTACATGCTGTCCATATAACACGCTTAAAAAGTCTTACTGAAATGTTTTGATTACTCCTGTTTTCTTCTGTCTGTATTGCTTTTCTTGGAAATACTTGTGTTCTTCAAATGAGATTTACTGTGAACAAAGTTTTGAAAATTTTGATATAAACTGTGGTCATAGGATTTTTTGCAACTGGATGTGAAAATGTATCCTAATTTAATATGTGCTTCTCTGGTGCTTGTTTTACATATATATACACAATGCCGATTTTGTCAGTAGTGAAAAATATTAAATGTACAACAAATGGGAAGATTCAGGGATATAAGAAAAACCGTTTTTGCAGAATTTCTATTCAGAGAGATTAAAATTCAAGTGTAGCTTCAGAAAGACTCATATTTTTAAAGACTAAAGGTAATCTTTTATTTTGACTAACTTTGGTAATTTGAAAAAAATTATTTCTACATAAAATATGTTCTTAATGATTTTAGTGTCATACCTTCATTACTGGTTTTGAAAAGCTCATGACTATCCAGACGTTAATCTCTTGTTTCTCAATGAGAAGTCTGGAAAAAGATACGTCTTTTTACAAAGTAGGGTGTACTTAGGAAGTAGTGACTTCGTGTACTAGAGAATTGATGCAAATTCTACTTGACAGATTCACCCTGCTTTTTTTGAGCAGTTAGCAGAGTTGAGAAGATTCAACACAGAACTTTTTTTTTAAGAACTTATTTTTTTAGGTGAGAAGGTAAAGGTATAATGTACATATTGAAAAATGTGAGGCTTTATTTGGAATCATCAAGTCTTACACAGTTTTTTCTTTTTATTTGAAAGTTAACATAAACAGTGAGTCATAAATGTAGATGGAAAATTAATTAAAATAGTACTGGGTTTTGTTAATACAGGTTACTTAAATTGGCTAGGACACTTAAGGAGATTTGAAATTTTTATTCTTTCTAATAGCCACAATGCAACTCTATTAAGGTGCTGCCATCTACTGCTGTGATGTGTTTACCTTTTCCCTTAATTTGTGCCACTAATACTCATATTCAGAAGTTATATTTATTGGGTAAGAAATCTAATTATTTGGTGGTTATGAGAACTTATGAAGGCTAGATTAATTTAGTTCTAAATCAGATGTTTTAGACACCTAGTAATTTAAACTACTAAAGCCAACCAAAGCCACAGAAAGGATTTTGGTACCTCTTAAGCTCTTTTGGCTCTCTCATATATCCCCTTTTTAGTATTCATCCATGGTCTTGTTCTTAAAAACTCTTATTTTTATGTGTAATAATTTTTAAAAGATCTCCCAAGAAATTGTTTTCCCTGGAGTAATATAGAAGGAAATGTTTAAATGAAAGTTTACATTTAAAACAAGATAGCTATTTATATTTTTAAAATGTACTTAACAAAACATGTTACATACTTTATTTTCTCACAATCTGAATTCATGCACAATATTTTGTTTTGTTTTTAGCACAGTATTGAAACCTTTAAAAGGTATTTTAAGTATTTGGTCTAGTGAATATAAAGCCTTTAACAAAAAAATTGTAATCATTCTTATTGTTATGTACTGATACTAGTTGTAGGCTATTTTCTTTCTTAAAACAATTTGATTAGCAAAGCTAAGAAATTGGATGTTTCTGTTTAATGTTTTAAAGAGGTCCAGATTTATACAAGAACATAACTTATTGTTATATAGATGTAGCTTGTTAAATATTATGTCTTCCTCTGTACACATTGTAAAATACTTAAATTCATACAGAAAAATATGACACTATTGTAAATGTGTACTTGAAATTAACATGCAAAAATAAAAGTTAGAGTATTTTTATGTAAATCACTGTTCAGTGTATTTGATGCTAGTTAACAATTCAATTTCCCTGATATGTTACTTTATTAGTGTTTTAAGTTTTTAATTCTTTTTCAAGTACTGTTGTTGCCATTTTGCCCCATGACTCACACAATTCACCTACCCCCACTTCCAAAACTCAGTTCTACACCCCATTCACTTTGTGGGCCCCTTATGCATGTTCCTTGACAAACATTCCTTTTTGTTCCGCTTGCTATTCCTGTCTCTCATCCCCTCTAGTTACTGTAGGCTGGTTCTTTGTGGCTCTGGTTCTGTTTTGCTTTCTGGTTTGTTTTGTTGCTTAGGTTCCACTTATAGGTGAGATCATGTGTAATTTTTCTTTCACCACCTGGAGTATTGTACTCAGCATAATGCCCTACAGTTTCATCCATGCTGTCATGAAGGTTAGAAGTTTTCTTTTCTTTTCTTTTCTTTTCTTTTCTTTTCTTTTCTTTTCTTTTCTTTTCTTTTCTTTTCTTTTCTTTCTTTTTCTTTCTTTCGCTGTGTAGTATTAGATTGTGTAAATGTACCACAGTTTCTTGATCCATTTATTTACTAATGGGCACTTAGTAAATAAATGGAAGCACTTTAGAGTGCTTCCAGCAGTTGGCTATTGTAAATTGTGTTGCTATGAACATTAAGGTGCATACATTCTTTTGGATTGGTGTTTATGGATTTTAAGGGTATATTTCCAGCTGTAGAATTTCTGGGTCAACAGGCAGTTCCGTTTTTAGTGTTTTGAGGAAATGCTATACTCTTTTTCTGTAGAGGCTGCATTTGTATTACAGTTTACTGGGGTACCGTTTTCTCCATATCATTGCTAGCACCTGTTTGTTGCTTTGTTTATGATGGCTCTTCTGACTGGTGTGAAATGGTATCTCATTGTGGTTGTAATTTGCATCTCTGTGATGGCTAGTGATACTGAGCATACTTTCATATTATCACTAGGCTCTCTCTGTTTTATGCTTGGAGAAGTGGCAGTTCAGGTGTTTCTCCACTTCTTAATTGGATATCTGGTTTCCTGGAGTGGAGTCATGTTAGTTCTTTATATATTTTGGAGATCAAATATTTGTCTGAGGTTTCACTAGCAAATATTTTCCCCCTATGGTGGGTTACCTTTTGTTTTACTGATGTTTTCTTTAGTTGTGCAGAGGCTTTTTAATTCGATGAAGTCCCATTTGTTTATTCTTTCCTTTATGTCCCTTGTTACGTAGAATATGTGGGGGAAAATAACTGATATGTGAAATACCTGAGATTTTCCTGCCTGTGTTCTTTTCTAGGACTTTAATGGTGTCATGACTTGTATTTTACCCTTTTCTACATCTTGAGTTTATTTTTGTGTATGGTGTAAGTTGGTTGAGTCATCATTTTGCACACAGCTGTCCAGATCTCCCAACACCCTTTGTTGAAGAGGCTATTTTTACTATTCCCCCTTTGGTTGAATATTAATTGACCATAGAGACCTGGGTTCATTTCTGGGCTCCTTATTCTGTTCTATTGATCTATGTGTCTGTTTTATGATAGTGCCTGGCTGTTTTGAACACAGTGCACTTCTAATACAGTTTGATATTAGGTATTGTGATCCTCATACTTTGTTCTTTGGAGTCTTTTACAGTTCCCTGTAAATTTTTGAGGTACTTGTTCTATATCGTTAGTATATAACCTGGATATTTTAACTGGGATTGTGTTGAATCTATAAATTCCTTTTGGGTAGTATGGACATTTTATGATGTTAATTCTTTCAGTCCATGAACTCACTGTGTTCTTCCATTTGTTTGTGTCTTCCTTAATTCCTTTCCTCAGTATTGTGTAGTTTTCTGAGTACAGGTCTTCTACCTCTTTGGTAAAGTTTATTTCTAGGTACCTTATTCTACTTGTTGCTATAGCAAATAGGAGTTTCTCCTGATTTTGGTACTTCTTTGTTGGTGTAAAAATGCCTTCAATTTCTGAATATTGACTCTGTGTCCCACTGTTTTGCCAGATTTACTTACTAAGTTAAGTAGGTTTTGGTGGAGTCTGTAGAATTTTCTATGTATGCTGTCACAAGTAGTGACAGTTTTACTTCCTGCTTTACACTTTGGATGCTTTCTATTTTATTTTCTTGTCTCGTTGCTGTGGTTCAGATTTCCAATACTGTGTTGAATAGAAGTGGTAAAAGTTGACATCCTTGTTTTGTTCTTGATCTTAGTTGGAAAGCTTTTAGTTTTTGCGCATTTAGTACAATGTTTGCTGTAGCTTTCTCATATCTGGCCTTTATTGTGTTGAGGAATGCTCCCTCCACTCCCACTTCAATGAATGTTTTATCATAAATGGGTGCTGTACCTTATCAAATGCCTTTTCTGCATTTTTTGATACAATCGTGATTTTTGTCTTCGCTTTTGTTTGTGATGTATTATGTTTTTTGATTTGTGGATATTGTACCATTCTTGTATCTTTGAGATAAATCCCACTTGATCATGATGTATGGTCTTTTTAATGTATCGCTGGATGTGATTTGCCAATATTGTGTTGAGGATTTTAGCATCTATGTTCATCAGTGATATTGCTCTATAGCTTTCTTTGTTGTGTCTTTATCTGGTTAGGATGATGTTGGCCTCACAATAAGAGATTGGGACTCTTTCCTATTCTTAGATTTTTGTAACAGTCTGAGAAGGATAGGGGTTAGCTCTTTCTTAAATACTTTGTAAAATTCTCCTGTGAAACTGTCCAGTCTAGAGCTTTTGTGCGCTGGGAGCTTTTTTGTTGTTGCCTTGATTTTGTCAGCTGTTATTGGTCTGTTCAGATTTCTGTGTCTTCATTCCGTCTTTGAACATTATATTTTTCTAGAAATTTGTCCATTCACCTAGGTTTTCTAATATCTTGGCATATAGTTCTTCATAGTAATTTCATACAATCCTTTGTATTTCCGTGCTGTCAGTTGCAATCTCTCTTCTTTCATTTCTGATTGTGTTCATTTGGGTCCTCTTTCCTTTTTTCCTTGATGAGTCTGGTTAAAGTCTTGTTGATTTTGTTTATCTTTTTAAAAAACAGCTCCTGCATTTATTAATGCTTAGAATTGTGCTTTTAGTTTCGCGTCATTTAATTCTGCTCTGATCTTTGTTATTTCCTTCCTTCTTCTTGCTCTGGGCTGTCTTTGTTGTTGTTCCTCAAGGTCTTATAGGTGTAGGGTTAGGTTGCTTGTTTGAAATGTTTCTGTCTTTTTTAGGTAGGCCTGTGTCACTATGAACTTCCCTCCTAGGACTGCCTTTCCTGTGTCCAGTAAGTTTTGGATTGCTGTGAGTTCGTTTTCATTGTTTCCAGAAACTTTGATTTCTTTCTTTTTTTTTTAAAGATTTTATTTATTTATTTATTTTTAGAGGGGAAGGAGAGAGGGAGAGAAACATCAATGTATGGTTTGCCTTTTGTGCATCCCCTGCTGGTAGTTAGCCTGCAAGGAACCAGTTTGCAACCCAGGCATGTGCCCTGACTGGGAATTGAACTGCGATTGTCTGGTTCGCAGGCCTGCGCTCAATCCACTGAGCTACGCCAGCCAGGGCTGATTTCTTTCTTGATCTTTTTCTTTACCCACTCATTGTTTAATAGCATGTTATTCAATCTCCATGAATTTGAGTGTTTTGAGTGTTTTCCTTGAGCTTGGTGTAAAGTTTCAGACCCGTATGATTGGAGAAAATGTTTGATGTGATTCCAGTTTTTTTGAATTTGCGGAGGCTTGTTTTGTGTCTGATCATGTGGTCTATCTTTGAAAATGTTCCATGTGCATTTGAAAAGAATGTGTATTTACCTTCTTTGGGATAAAAGACTCTATATATATCAGTTAAGTTTATTTGATCTAGGATGTTATTCAGTGCCACAATATCTTTGTTGATACTTTATTTGGAAGACCCATCGATTTGTAACAGTGGGTTGTTAAAATCCCCAACTATAATTGTGTTGCTGTCAGTATCATTCTTGAAGTTTCTCAACATTTTCCTTATGTATTTGGGTGCTTCTATGTTGGGTGCACATGTGTATGTACAATGTTGGTGTCTTCTTGATGGATTCTCCCCTTGAATATTAATGAAGTGACCTTCTGGGTCTCTTTTTATCACCCTTGTTTTGAAATCTGTTTTGTCAGATAGGAGTAATGCTTCCCTGGCTTTTTTTTCCTGTTCATTTGCTTGGAATATTTTTTCTAACCCTTCATTGTCAGTCTGTGTAAGTCTTTTCTTCTGAGGTGGGTGTGTTATAGATAGTGTATGTATGAGTCATATTTTGTTATCCATTCAGCTATTCTGTGTATTTTGATGAGAGCATTAACCGATTAACATTTAAGGTTATTAATGATAGGTATTTATTCATTTTCCTCCTTTGTACCTATGTTCCTTTCTCTCTTTTTCTTCCTCTGCTCCTTATACTAGTATCTTTATCATATCTTGCAGTGCTGGTTTGGTGGAAATATATTCTTTCAGCCTTTTGTCCTGTAAACTCCTTATTTGGCCTTTTTTTTTTTTTTAACCTAGATGGAACTTTTTTTTTCTTTTTTAAAATTTAATTCTTGTTCAAGTACAGTTTCTCTCTTATATTCCCAGCCCTGCTCCCCTGCCCCCGTGCTCCCCACCTCCCTCCCATTTCTGCCGCCCACCAGAGTTATTGTTCTTGTGTCCTTTATACTTGTTCATGTCAGTCCTTCCCTTTTCCCCTGTGATTCTCTCCCCTATCCCCTCTCGTCCCTGTCAGCCTCTTCTGTATTTCAGTGTCTTTGGTCATATTTTGCTTGCTTGTTTCTTTTGTTGTTTAGATTCCTGTTCACGGTGATATCATATGGTACCGCCTGGCTTATTCTGCTCAGCATAATGCTTTCCAGGTCCATCCATGACGTTGCAAAGGGTAGGATCTCCTTCTTCCTGTCTGCGGCATAGAATTCCATTGTGTAAATGTACCATAGTTTTGTGATCCAGTCATTGACCAATGGGCATCTAGGTTGCTTCCAACTCTTGGCTATTGTAAATTGTGCTGCTATGAACATTGGTGTGCATAGGTTCTCTTGGATTGGTGCTTCAGGGTTCTTAGGATATACTCCTAAGAGTGGAATTGCTGGGTCAAAAGGTGCGTTCATTTTCAGTTTTCTTAGAAAATTCCATACTGTTTTCCATAGTGGTTGTACTAGTCTGCAATCCCACCAACAGTGGACTAGGATCCCATTTTCCCCACAACTTCTCCAGCACTAGTTGTTTGTTGCTTTCTTTATGATGGCCATTCTGATGGGTGTAAAGTGGTATCTCAATATGGTTTTAATTTGCATCTCTCTGATAGTTATTGATATCGAGTATCTTTTCATGTGACTCTGGATCCTCTCTGTGTCCTCCTTGGCGAAGTGTCTGTTAAAGTGCTTTGCCCATTTTTTAATTGGGTTGCTCATATTTGAGTGGAGTCGAGTGAGTTCTTTGTATATTTTGAAGATTAAACCTTTGTCTGAGGTATCATGGTAAATATGTTTTCCCAAACACTTGCTTCTTTTTTTATCTTGATACTGTTTTCCTTAGCCGTGCAGAAGCTTTTAATTTTGATGAGATCCTATTTGCTTATTCTCTCCTTTATGTCCCTTGATCTAGGGGACATATCAGTAAAAATCTTGCTGCGTGGAATATCTGAGATTTTTCTGCCAATGCTGTCCTCTAGGGCTTTCATGGTTTGACGGCTTATACTTAAGTTTTTTATCCACCTTGAATTTATTTTGGTGTATGGTGTAAGTTGGTGCTCAAGTTTCATTTTTTTGCACATAGCTGTCCAGTTCTCCCAACACCATTTGTTGAAGAGCCTCTTTTTAGGCCATTTTATGTTGCTACCCACTTTGCCAAATGTTAATTGACTGTAGAAACGTGGGTTTGTTTCTGGGCTCTCTATTCTGTTCCATTGGTCTATGTGCCTGTTTTTATGCCAGTACCAGGCTGTTTTGATTACAGTGGCCTTGTAACATAGTTTGATGTCAGGTATTGTGATACCTCCTACTTTGTTGTTCTTTCTCAACATTATAGCTGCTATTCTGGGTTGTTTATGGTTCCCTATAAGTTTTTGAAGTGTTTGTTCTATGTTTGTGAAATATTCCATTGGTACTTTAATAGGTATTGCATTGAATCTGTAAATTGCTTTGGGTAGTATAGATATTTTGATGATGTTAATTCTTCCAATCCATGAGCATGGTATATGTTTCCATTTGTTTGTGTCTTCCTTGATTTCTTTCTTCAATGTTGTGTAGTTTTCTGCATATAGGTCTTTTACCTCCTTGGTTAGGTTTATTCCCAAATATTTTTTTTGTTTTTGCTAGGTTGAATGGGATTTTTTTTATTTCTGCTTTCATTGTTTCATTGTTGGTATACAAAAATGCCTTTGATTTTTGGATATTGATTTTATATCCTGCTGTTTTGCCAGATTCATTTATTAGTTAGAGCAGTTTTTTGATAGAGGCTATAGGACTTTTCCATGTACACTATCATGTCATCTCTAAAGAATGCCAGTTTTGTTTTCTCCTTTCCAATTTGTATACCTATTACTTTCTTTTCTTGTTTGATCCCTGTGGCTAGAACTTCTAATACTATATTGAATAGAAGTTGTGAAAGTGGGTACTCTTGTCTTCTTCCTGGTCTTAGTGGGAAATCTTTTAGTTTTTGCCCATCGAGTATGATGCTGGCTGTAGATCTTTAATATATGGCCTTTATTATATCGAGGAATGCTCCTTCTATTTTCATTTTTCTGAGTACCTTTATCATAAGTGGGTGTTGTACCCTATCAAAAGCTTTTTCCCCATCTATGGATATGCCCATGTGGTTTCTCTCTTTGCTTTTGTTTATGTGATGTATTACATCTCCTGATTTACAAATATTGAACCATCCTTGCATCCCTGGGATGAATCCCACTTGGTTGTGGTGTATGATCTTTTTGATGTATTGTTGGATGCGATTTGCAAATATTTTATTGAGGATTTTAGCGTCTGTGTTCATCAGAGATATTGGCCTGAAGTTTTCTTTCTTTGTTGTGTCTCTATGTAGTTTTGGAATTAGGATGATGCTGACTTCATAAAAGAGTTGGGGAGTTTTTCTTCCTTTTGGATTTTTTGAAATAGTCTGTGAAGAATCGGGGTTAGTTCTTCCTTAAAAGCTTTGTAGAATTCTCCTGTGAAACCATCTGGTCCAGGGCTTTTGTGCAATGAGAGTTTTTTGATTACTTCTTCAATTTCATCTACTGTTATTGGCCTGTTCTGGTTTTCTGCTTCTTTATCATTGAGTTTTGGAAGATTATGTTTTTCTAGAAATGTGTCCATTTCACCTAGGTTTTCAAATTTCTTGGCATACAGTTCTTCATAGTAATTTCTTACAATCTCTTCTATTTCTGTGGTATCAGTTGTAATGTCTCCTCTTTCATTTCTGATTGTGTTTATTTGGGTCCACTCTTTTCTTGATGAGCTTACTTAAAGGCTTGTCTATTTTGTTTATGTTTTCCAAAAACCAGCTCCTGGATTCATTGATCCTTCAAATTGTGCTTTTAGTCTCTATGTCATTTAATTCTGCTCTGATCTTGGTTATTTCCTTTGTTCTACTTGTTTCTTCGCTGTATTTGTTGTTGTTTCTCGAGTTCTTGGAGGCGTTGGATTAGGTTGTTTGTTTGAAATGTTTCTATATTCTTTAGGTAAGCCTGTATTGCTATGAACGTCCCTCTCAGGACTGACTTCACTGTGTCCCATAAGTTTTAGGTTGTTGTGAATTCGTTTTCATTTGTTTCATGAAACTTTCTTCCCTAATTTCCGTCTTGACCCTTTCGTTGTTTAATAGCATACCATTCAGTCTCCGTGGTTTTGGGTGTTTTGGGTTTTTTTCTGTGGAGTTAGTTTCCAATTTCAGTCCCTTGTGATCAGAGAAAATGCTTGGTATGATTTCTATTTTTCTGAATTTGTTGAGACTCACTTTTTGTGCTGTCGTGTGCTCTATCTTTGAAAATGTTCCATGTGCATTTGAAAAGAATGTGTATTTAGCTTGTTTGGGATGAGGGCTGTATATATATCAGTTAGGTCCAGTTCATCTAGGGTGTTGTTTAATGCTGGAATATCTTTGTTGATATTTTGTTTGTAAGATCTGTCCATTTTTGTCAGTACGGTGTTAAACTCCCCAAGTATAATTGTGTTGCTATCAATATTTTTCTTGAGGTCCTCTAGGATTTTCTTTATATATTTGGGTGCTCCTATGTTGGGTGCATATATATTTACGGTGTTAATATCTTCTTCGTGCATTCTTCCCTTGAGTATTATGAAGTGACCTTCTGGGTCTCTCTTTATGGCCCTTGTTTTGAAGTCTATTTAGTCTGATATGAGAATTGCTACCTCAGCTTTTTTTTTTTTTTTTGTTCATTTGCTTGGAAAATTTGTTTCTGGTCTTTTTTGTCTGTGATGGTCTTTTGACCTGAGGTGGGTCTCTTGTGGGCAGCATATGTGTGGGTCATACTTTCTTATCCATTCAGCTATTCTGTTTCTTTTAATTTGTGCATTTAATCCATTTACATTTAAAGTTATTATTGAAAGGTAGTTATTCATTGTCATTCATGTACCTGCATTCCTCTTTGTGTCTCTCTTTTCCTTCTTTTCCTTAAAGCAGCCCTTTTAGTAATTCTTGGAGAGCTGGTTTGGTGGAGGCGTATTCTCTTAGACTTCTTTTGTCTTGGAAGCTCTTTATTTGGCCTTCTATCTTGATTGAGAGCCTTGATGGGTAAAGTAGTCTTGGTTGTAGGCCTCTGTTTCTCATTATTTGGAATATTTCTTGCCATTCTCTTCTTGCTTGGAATGTTTCCATTGAGAAGTCAGTAGCCAACCTGATTGGGATCTCCTTGTATTTTACTTCCTTTTTCTCCCGTGCTGCCTTTAGGATTCTCTGTTAGTCTTGGAGTTTTGCCATTTTAATGATGATGTGTCTTGTAGTAGGCCTCTTTGGGTTCCACCTGTTTGGGACTCTTTGTGATTCCTGGATTCGTATGACTTTATCTCTCATGAAACTAGGAAAATTTTTGATTATTACTCTTTCAAGTAGATTTTTCTATCCCTTGTTCTTCCTCTCCTTCTGGTATTTTTATTATTTGGATATTATTTCATTTCATATTTTCTTGCATTTCTCTTAACCCTTCTCATTCTTTCTGATTCTCTTTTTCATTACTTGCTTCTTCTCGGAGATTCTTTCTTCCTTGTCCTCTATCTCGCTTACATGGTCTTCTGCCTCATTGATCCTATTCTTCATACCTTCTAATGTGTTCTTCAGTTCACAAATTGTATTTTTCATTTCCTCTTGGCCTTTGCTGATGGTTTATGTTTCCTTTTTCATGTTGGTATAATTTGCGGAGAGTTCATTTTAGCTCCCCTGCAGTTTTTGGGAGCTCGTTGTAAGCTGTTTGAATTTCCTGATAACCAGTGCTTTGAATTAAATAGCTGATAATTGACTTGCCTGTATTTCATCGAACATTTGTTCTGAGACATCCTCCTTTTTTTTCATTTGGGGATTGTTTGTTTTCTCATTGTTAATGATATTCCTCTTGTTGCCCTCAGCTTCTTAAATTGGTGTGTTCTGGTTCCATGGGTTTATGGTGTGAACTTCTATTGTAGGATATCTGTGAAATTCAGTGGTGCAGTCTCCTGCAGGTATCTTGGTGTTCTCTGCTTCTACCCTCTCCTTTTTTTCTGTTTCCAGCGGGTCAAAACTTTTCTTCTGGTCTCACTAGCTGTAGCAGCCTGAGGGGCTATTAGTGTGGCTTTCCTCGCTTCTCAGTGAACTGAACCGGTCTCACCAGTGTCCTCCCAAGATCTATACTGGCGTCGGTCTCCAGTGCCCTATTGAGAGCAGATTTTTCCCTAGGATTCACAGTCCTGGCCTGGTGTGAGGGTGCGGGCTTCCAGCCAGGCTTTTCTGGTCTTGCAGGCTTGGTCGTGGACCTTTTCCAGTGCTATGGCAGAACGCACAGCTCAAGTGTTAATTGTCTCAAGCTGGCAACCAGGGCCTGGCTCCACGGGTTATCAGAGCTCTCTGGTTTGCTTCCTAATGCCCAACTCGCCTCTCTGCCACTGCAGGCAAACTGATTATCTCCTGGTTTTTTCCAGTCTGTGCCCTGCCAGGTAGGGAGGGTGCTGATGACTGGCTCTCTTCCAGGATTGTTTTTGCCCTCCCTCTGGTTCCAGAGACCAAGGTAGATTGGCCGGGGCCATGGCACAGCCCAGTGGACGGCCTGCAGCCCCTGCGCTGTTCCCTGGTACCTTGTTGATCTGCAGTCCTCTCCTCTCCTCAGCCTCTGGTCATTCAGTGTCTGGTACACTTTCTGGAGTCTTACCTTCCTATATGCTGGGTCCTGTTGGCTATCCACTGCGCTCCTCCACAGGTCAGCTGGTTTTCTCTTTGGTGCATGGGGGGAAACGAAATCCTTTGTCCTACTCCTCTGCCATCTTAAAACACTCATGGCCTTCTGTTTTAATTGGGAGTCTTGCTGGTTATTGTAGTCTTGGTTGCAGGCCTTTGTTTTTCATTACTTGGAATATTTCTTGCCATTACCTTCTGGATTAGAGTGTTTCTGTTGAGAAAACTGCTGCTAGCCTTAAGAGAGCCCCTTTGTATGTTAATTCTTGGTTCTCACCTGTTTTAAAATCTTTCTTTGCTTTAAAACTTGGCATTTTAATTTTTTTCAGGTTAGGCACTTGGGGGTTCATCTTGATTGGTACTCTCTGTGCCCCCTGACCTCGTTCTTTTATTTTCCCTCTCCAGCTGTGGAAGGATTTCTGTGGTTATTCTTTTAAACATGGCTCCTATCCCTTATTCCTTTCTTTTGTTATTCGTATGATTTGAATGTTATTGTGTTTCATGTTATCTTGGTGTTTCTTTCCACCTTGTCTTCTGGCTTACTAATTCGGTGCTTTATACAGCCTGCTTGTAATTCCTTCTGGTGTCTTTTTCATTTAAGAAACTGTATTTTTCATTTCTTTTTGTTTTTTTTTTATAGTTGTTTCTCATTTAGTTCCTTGTAGTTGTCTTTGAGTTCCATGAGCATCCTTGTAACCATTCTTTGGAAATTCTATATATGATAGTTTGCTTACCTCCATTGGTTTAGCTCTTATAGTGGGGAGTCTTGCATTCCTTTTGATTGCAGGTTCTTTTTTGTCTCCCCATTTTAGGTGACTCTTTTTGTTTGTTTCTGAACTTTCTGATGTTTCACTTTGCTAGCTTTTTGTAGGGTGAAATTTCATGATAGGAATTCTGTGAGGTTCAGTGGTATGGTCTCTTTGATATTCTCTTTGATATTCTCTAAAATCCTGTCTGGATTTTCTAGATATTCTTGTCTGGCTTTTCTTTTTTGTGTGTGGGCTCTCTTGTTGAACTTGGGAGTTTTACCCGTTGGTGGTTCCTTTGTTGGTGATGGATGTTTTCCAGAAGGTATACTGTTCTTCACAGTTCCCACCTATGTAATTGTGCAGGGAGAAGGCAAAATGGATTAGGACCGCAGGAGAGAATTCTGGGGGATTTAAAATACCAACATGTGTAGAAGACATAGGAAATCCTTTGGATAAGTACAGTGTTAACTGTGATATTTTACCCAGCTAGCCATTTTTCATAAAATGTGAAAAATAAATGACTGTTATTAGAGGGGGGAAGGAGTATGAGCTGGATCTAGAAATAAGCCCTTGTGCCAAGGTTATATAATGAGAGTAAAGGATAGAAAATAGACATAGCATGCGAAAGAATAGGGTTCACCACAACAGTACTAAAGCTCCGGAAGATGTTGAAATAGGCTACTGGGGAGTGGTGCTGTGTAGTATTATGGTTATATGGAACAACAATTATTTGCAGTAATACTGGAACAACAATAATATGACAAGAAATATATGTGATATTAATAACAACAATAGAAAGTACATGTTTAAGAGTAGAGTGATAGTGGAACACAAGTGAAGTAAAAGAAGGAAAATTAAAATACGATATGAAAGAGCGAACAAGGAAACAGCCGAACAATGCAATTAATCAAACAAAACAAAGAGAACTAAGTGGAAGTTTTCTACAATAACGGAATGAAATTTGTCTCCGTTTCTGAGTTTTTGGGGTTAGCCTTGTGTTCCTTCTTTGGATCTGTCTCTGGACCCTTTGCAACTTCAAGTCTTATTTTCTCACTTGTGGGGAATGGGAAAGCCTCCTGCTGACTTTAAACCCACCAAAAGGGTGTGCTTTTCTTTCTGGGTGCTGCAGGCTTTGCTTTGTAGCGAAGTTCCCTTTGTTCGCTTGTTCCCTTTGTATGGTTTTATGAGGATGGGGCTTGGTCTGGGCTGCTATATTTACAGTTGTCCATCCTTCAGCCCAGGTACTTCATGTGTTACTGGGCCCCCACTGCTCATCTGCACCAGGCTGGTGCCTGTAGCACTAATTAGGAGCAGCTCACACACCACCTTCTCCCTCTTGGCTTCTGTAGGTGCTGTGCACTCCTAAAGTCTCTCTTGGGTGGTTTTGTTCCCCCACAAAGTTAAATCTTTCTGGGGACAGTTAACTCCCTGAGCCCTGCTGCCCTCTTAATGGTCCATGCGGTATGCCTCCTTCTTCTCTTCTCTAGCCAGACATGGTGAGAGGCAGCATTGGTGGGAGAGTTCCTTAAACTGTCACATCAAGCCTTTTTTTTTTGAGTAAAGTTCTCTTGTTTAAGTCTACCGTTTTTAAGAAGTACCCAGCTTTTTACACAATTCAACTTTCTAACCAGACTGAGAATTACCTGGGTCAGAGTCCATTATAGCTCAATTGTTCTTCCTTCTCCAGATGTCCCAGCTCCCCAATTCCTGTTAATGGCCTTGCCAGCATTCAGAGTCCCAGCAGGTGAACACTACCTCTGTGCATCTCCCACTTTGTCTTTATTCCCCTCAGCCTTTTCAAGCATACAGGTCTAGATCCTGGTGCTACTCTGTTGTCTGTGTTTGGTAGGAGAAGGAGCTACTGATTTGGCTGGGCTCCAGGCATCTTGTGACAGGTGGCAGGACAGGTGCTGAGGCAGCTTTAGTCCCCGAGCTGGTCCCACAGCCCTTACAATGCAATCTCCTTATTGTTTTTCAATGTCCTCTACAGTTTTGGCCTCCAAACTTCATATGAGCTGGGATTCCATTGGCTGTTCACTCTGTTCCTCAGAAGATTGGCTAGGTGTTACACCCGTGTATAGGGGTGGAGGGCTCTACCCTTACCTACCTCACTGCCATCTTTCCAACTTGATTTTCTGTTGATTCTGGGTGATAGTTGTTTTGTAATTTGCTTGTAATTTATGCTGTAGTTCAGTGAGGTAATAAGCCGTGTTTACCTCTGCCTTCGTCTTAACCAAAGTGTCTCTGTTAGTTAATTTTTAATGTTTTAGTATCCAGTTCTTGTCCAGTGTACAGAATCACACTCCTAATCTGACTTTTCAAGTCACACAGCCTATATAAACAGAATCATAGCAAAATAAATAAGTAGTCCTTGAATGAATTAGCACAGAGCTTGGTGCAGTTCAGAAGGCTGCTGTTTCCTACCTATGTTAGTTTCATTAGTGAAATGACAGTAAATATATTATCTCATACAGTTGTTGAAGTGATTAAATAAAACTTTTAGAAAAATGTCTGGCAAAGTAGGAACTCAGCAAATGTTCTTAATGGGGAAAAATAGTTCATTTGTCTATAATGGCAAGAGAAATTATTAATAAGCTGGTGGTCCTTCTTCCAAGAATATCAGTCTTGCACATTTGTGCAGCATATTTCAGTTTCAAAGTACTTTGTTATCCATTTAGTCTCTTTCTGTGTACATCATGACTGTCTTGTTAGGTAATTAGGACTTACTGTGTCCATTTTGCTGACAAGAAACATAACTAGATTGGTTAAAACAGTTGCTCCTAACATTTTGTCTGGAACACGTGAAACACATATCTCGACCCTTTGACAGGCATTATATAATTGATATGGAAAGGTATCTCTAGTATTCTTAATGAGAAATATTTAATTCCAAATTTACTATTTACATAAAAAATCCTGTATGTGCCTATTGCATGCATGAAGTTGTCAAAAGCCACATGGGAAAATGTTAGTAGTTAACTGTGGAACTTCAGAAAAGAAGTCTTTAAAATGTGCTCAGATTTATTTTTTACTGAATTTATTGCAGTGATATTGCTTGACAAAATTATATAAATTTCAAGTGTATGATTTTGTAACACATGATTTGCATGTTTTAGTGTGTATTCACCACCCCAAATCAAGTCTCTGACTATCCCCTTGTATTCCCTTTAACCCCCTCTAGCCTCCTCACTCCCAGCAATTACCACAGTGTTGTCCATGAACTTCTCTTTATTTTTTGGTTCAATGCCTTCACTCACCAACTTAGCCCCCTCATCCCTGATAGCTGTGAGCCTTTTCTCTGAGTCTGTCACTATTTTGCTTGTTAGTTCATTTTGTTCATTAAAATCTACAAGTGAATGAAATCCTATGGTTCTTGATTTATTTCACTGAGGAAAACGCTCTGCGGGTCCATCCATGCTATGAATTAATGGACAAGATTTATTTTTCATGACTCAGTAGAATCCCATTGTTACCCACTCATTCCCTGACAGCACTTGGGCTGCTTCCAAAACTTGGCAGTTGTAAATAACACTGCAGTGAACATAGGGGTGCATATATTTTGAATTAGATTTTTTTGTTCAGATAAGTTTCCAGATCCAAAATTATAAAGCAGTTTTATTTTTAATATGTTGAGTTGCCTCCATGTTGACTTCCACAGTGGATGCACCAATCTGTATTCCCACAAATAGTGTATGAGTGTTCCCTTATTCCACATCTTTGCCAGGACTTGTTGATCTACTGATAAAAGCTATTCTGACAGATACTGTGAACCTCATTGTGGTGTTAATTTGGTTTTTCTCTGATTATTAGTGATGTTGAATATTTTTTCTTAATATTTATTGGCTATCTATCTGCCCTCTTTTGAGAAGGGTTTATTAAGGCCTTTTACCCATTGAAAAAAATGGGTTATTTTTATTGGCATTTTATAAATTTTGGATATTAAACCCACATTTAAATGTATTGGTGAATATGTTCTCCATTCAGTATGTCTTTGCATTTTGTTGATTGTTTCTTTGTTTTGCAAAACTTTTTAGTTAGAATCAGTCCTTTTTCTTTTTTATTTCTCTTGTCTTCTGGAGACATCAAAAAACAAATACTGCTGACAAACACACGAAGTTGTAGTTTCTGTGTTCTCTTCTAGAATATGGAGGGTTTTGAGTATGACATTAACAAGTCTTTAATAAGTTTTGAGTTTATTCATGTGTATGGTACAAGTAGATGGTCTAGTTTCATTTATTTTGCATATCTGTCCAATATTTCCAACACCACTTATTGAATAGACAATCTTTATTGTATGTTTCTGCCTCCTTTGTAAAGTGTTAATTGACACATAAAGATGTGGGTGTATTTCTGGGCTCTGTTTTATTGATGTATATGAATGTTTTTAATGCCAGTACCATTCTGTTTTGATTTCTTCAACTTTGTAGTGTAATTTGATATCAAGTTGCATGATTTCTCCAGCTTTGCTTTTTTTCAAGATCACTATTGCCATGTGGGATCTTAGTAGTTCCACACATAAACTTTTAGAACATTTATTTGAGTTCTGTGAAATACACCTTGATATCTTGATAAGAATTGCATTGAATCCATAGATTGCTTAGGGTAGTTAGGATAACATGTTAATGATGTTACTTCTTTCATGAACATGTTACATGCTTGCATTTATTTGTATCTTTTTCATTTTTTTCCCTTCAGCATGTTATAATTTTGCAAGTACAGATCTTTTACATTCTTGGATGAATTTATTCCTAAGTTTCTAGGCAGGTTTTTTTGTTTTGTTTTGTTTTTTGAGAGCTTGTGAATGGATTGTTTTCTTAGTTTCCATTTCTGATGGTTCATTACTGGTGTATTAAAATGCAGCTGATTTCTCAATATTTATTTTGTATCCTGATGCTTTACTGAATGGACTTACCAGTCTCATAATTTTTTGGTGGACTTTTAGGGTACTCTATATACAGTATCATGTGATTTACAAATAATGACAGATATACTTCCTTTTCAATTTGGATGCCCTTTATTTCTTATCTGATTGCTGTGGCAAGGACTTTCAGTATTGTCTTAAATAAATTTGAATAGTGGAAATGGGCATCACTGCCTTCTTTCCAGCCTTAAAGAAAACACTTGAACTTTTTGCCCATTGAAGATGATGATGACTCTGAGTTTGTCATATGTGGCCTTTATTATGTTGAGGTATATTCCCTTTATTCTTACCTCTCTGAGAGTTTTTATTACAAATGGTACTGGATTTTATAAAATGATTTTTAATATGTAATCATGTAAATGATTTCTCCATCTATTTACATGAGCATTTTATCTTTGCTGTGTTTTTATGGTGTGTCACCTATACTGATTTGCGGATATTGTACCTACATTGTATCCCCACAATAAAGTGAAAGTGCCTCCATTGGTATTCACATTGCACGAGGAAGGTTCTCAGCAAGTCATCAGTTCAGAGAAAGGGGTGTTCATCAAACTGATAACCATTTAAACTTGGTGCCACTGCTGGGTGTGAGACCACTTAGCAGATGTGTCTAGGTGTACCAAGTCTAGTTGCCACCATAAAGGGTGCTTGCACACTTTATGTTGGGGTAGGTGTCTTTAAAGAATCATCAAGATGAGACCAGCAGAATTTATTTGTCCCAGATAGACAAAGAGTTAGCGGTATGAAGGAAAGGCTCTAATCTTAGGGTGTGCCTGAAAAAAATTGGCTCTTGATTTAGAACCACGCAACTCAATATGTATTACATTCTGATAGGAGAAGATGGAGCACTGCAAGGTGGAAATGCTAGGAGTTGGAAGGGTAGAGCCAATGAGTGGATTTCCTGTGAGTGGGAGGTGCCATTCAGGCTTTAGAGAGTGCAAGATGTGTGGTCCTCACCACAGAGCCACACCACTCAATCTGTCCAGGATTTTCCCCAATGTTAGCAGACCAAACCTCTAGCATTTGGGTGGGTGTGGTTGCTGAAGCTAGAGACTGGAGGGTGGGTCTGGCAGATCTTCCATGAGGTGGAAATACCAGTCAGGTTCAAGGGAATGTGGAAGAAATGATTCCTTCCCCCAAACCACACAACTTAGAAACTGAAAACCCCCGAGTCTGCTCAGATTTCTACAGCCTAGCCAAGGCAGCTGACTCCTCACCAAGGCGTAAAGTCTGGATGTGGTACAAGAGGGATTCCAGAGGGTGGGCCTATTGCTTTTACCCAGGATAATGCCCTTTAGAAAGAATTGCTTCACCCAAAGGAAAGTGTCTGCAATGTCAGAGAGGGGTTTAGCACATGGATCCTTGGACCTGTTATTCAGCTATCTCTCCATAGCCACAAACTTCAGACTTTCCTTACAATTTACTTCTGTCTAAAGAAGACCTTTTTGAATAGAGGTAATTAGGCAACCCATTTGCTCTTTGATGTAAGGATATAACTTTTTATTGATTTGGGAAATTTTCATCAACTATTGTATTTAGTTGAATGGGCTCTTTGTTCCTTTTTTGCTTTTTTCTTGTTCTGATGCCTGTTATTTTGCTCTTTCTGGAGAAGTCAGATAGCTCTCACAAGTCATTATTTTTTTAATGCTCTAATCTTTTTTTCCCCTCTGCATCATTTCAGTATCAACAATTATTTCTTAAACTTGGCCACCTATTGCCTAAGGTTATGATTTGTTCTTTAGCTCTTTTACTGAATTATCCATCCCCAGAATTTCTGCTTGGTTCTGTTTTTAAGTTTCCATGTCTTTGATAAAGTAGTTATCTAATTTATTGATCTTATTTTTTTTAACTTTTTAAAATTTGGGTACAGTTTTCTGCCTTAATATTACTGATTTTATTTTTGATTTCATTAAATTGCCTATCTGTGTTTTCTTGTATGTGTTGGAGTGTTTTTAAGAACTGCCTCTTTAACTTTTATCTATCTCACATTTCCAGTATGTTTAATTGTGCTTATTTATTTTTTCTCCGAGTGTTTCATTACATTGGTTATTCATGGCATTTGATGGATTTTTTTCTGCATGAGTAGCACTTCTATAGTCAATTGATAAGAAGAAGCATTTCTATTCTCTTCTAGTAATGGTGCTGAAGCCCAAGCTTTTTGGTTCTCTTGCCTGCTCTGGCCATCAGATCTCTTCAGGTGGTAAAACTGTACTATTGTTCTTTGATGATGTGGGTATCTCCTTGTGTTCTTGTTCCCTTAGTTCCAGGTCAGAAATTCTGTGGGTGACTATGGTAAGGTACGGGGTTTCAAATCTGAGAAATCTTAGGGCTATTCACTGCAGCCAGATGCTGCTGGCAGTGGTGGAGTTGAGGTGAGCTAGGAAAGGCTTGTTGCTGCTTTTGTTACTTTGTTTTCCCAGTAATGGTTACTAGTCAACCACAGTGGCCTCCCCTCTGTATCTCTGCCTAACTCTAATATTAGTCATAGAGTGTGATTATTGCTCAGGGGAAGAATGTTTCTGTAGTGCCAGTTTTTGGTTTTGCAGACTCTGCAACTTGACACTCACTACTGCAACTACTTCTGGGGCCTGCTGTAAGCTCTGGGAAGGTGAGAAGAGAGAGTCATGCCCTATGGCTTAGTTTTTCTGTATACAAAGGAAAATGTGGTCACCATTCTTTGTTTTCTACCTGACTAGGTCACTCGTCTTTGTAGCAGCTAGCACTGCCCACTCCTGCAGGAAAGGTTATGGTATGTCTATTCTCTTTCCAGATGACAAAAGTGTCAGTGACACCCTGATTTCTCAGCCTTCTCTGGGCTGAGACCTGCAGTGAGCTTTAGATTGTGAGGTCCCAGCTTCATCCCTGGCACCTTCATCCCATCACACCTTCAACAGTGTGATGGCCAGAGGGGAGGGGGTGATGGCTCAGAGGAGGTGAACAAAAAGTTGGGGAAATGTGAATGTCTATAATAGGGTCGACAATTAAAATGAAGAAACAACAACAACAAAAAACCCTTCCAATCATGCATTGCCTTTAGGGGACCCATTTTAGCTACAAAGACATACAGATTCAAAGTGGAAGGATAGAAAATGATCCCCCAGGCAAAGAGCATCCAGGGAAAAGGAAATGTAGCCATACTTATATCTAACATAGATTTCAAGATAACAAAGGTAACAACGAGGCAAAAGATAGATGTATTAGAAAACTAAAGAGTACATGGAGAAGACATGATACTTTTTCAGTATATATGCATCTAATTAGGAAGCAGCAGTTAATTATGAAATACATAGAGCAGTTAGTAACAGGACCAAAAGGAAAAAAGGACAAAAACACAATCATAGTAGGAAACTTAAATACTCTGTTTACAGCTATGGTATGTTATCCAAACAAGTCAATAAAATATTAGGCTTAAGTGATACATTAAACTAAATAGAAATAATTGACAATTACAAAATATTTCATTCACCCTGGCTGGTGTAGCTCAGTGGGTTGAGCGCGGGCCTGCGAACCAGAGGATCGCGGTTCGATTCCCAGTCAGGGCACATGCCTGGGTTGCAGGCTGGTTCCCTGCAGGCCAACTCCCAGCAGGGGATGCACGAGAGGCAACCATACATTGATGTTTCTCTCCCTCTCCTTCCCCTCTAAGGATAAATAAATAAATAAAATCTTTTAAAAAACAAAAACAAAAATTTCAATCCAGAACACTGGATTATACATTTTTTTCCAGCACACATGGAACAGTCTGAAAACCCTATGTTGGGACCCAAAACTATACTTAACAGTAAAATTATACCAAGATGTATTTCTCCCACAGTGATTTAAAGTTGAAATCAAATCCATCAACATGGAGAATAAACATTAAAAGTCAAAAAATTTAATGATCAAAAGATATGAAAACAAATGAGAATAACAATGTGTCATGTCAAAACCAAAAGTGGCAATAAAATGAAAATTTAGGTGTTTACAGATGTATCTCAAGAAACAAAACTGTTCTAAATTAACTAATGTATCTTAAAAAACTAGAAAAAGAAGAAAAAAGCCCACCTAAAGTAAGGACTGAAATAGATATAATAAAAAATAGAGCAGAATGAAATAAACTAGGCATCAGAGAGATTATGTAAAAAATAATTCAACAAAGTTTGCTTTTTAAAATACTAATAAAATTGAGAAATCTCTGGGTGGACTTACTAAGGAGGGAGCTTTTAGAAAAAGAGTAGACTGAAACCAAATCAGAATTGAAGAATGAAAAGTCACTACAGGTATCACAGAAATACAAAGGATTACACTAGATACTAGGAGTGATGTGCCATCAAATTAAATAACATAGAGGTAAAGGATAAATACCTAACAATATATAACCTTTGTAGACTAACTCATAAGGAAAGGGAAAATCTAAAAAGACCAGTCAACACTGAAGAAACGGACACCATCTAAAACCTTTTCAAAATAAAAATTCAAACCCAAATGGCTACACTATTGAATTCTACCAAATATTCAAACAAAATTTGGTGTCCATTCTCAAACTCTTCCAAGAAAATGAGAGGAGAAGCTTTCTCACATACTTCATGAGACCAGCATTTCCCTGACCTGGCAAGGATAATACAAAGAAAAAAAAAAAAACTATAAACAGGACTTCCGCCAAGATGGAGGTATAGGTGGAAACACTGTGCCTTCTCCCACAACCAAGTTTGAATACAACAAAGGTTTGGAGAACAAAGACACAGCCGAAGAATAGAAAATTGAACTATAAGGAAGTCCGACAACAACTAACTGTACAACCGGGACAGTAAGAGGGGCGGAGCCAGCAATGGAGCAGGGTTGGGGCAGGAAAGATCCCTAGACCTAGGCGTGCAAGTGGCCCAGACCCAGTCAGGGTGTGGGGCAGGTTGACCGCGGTTGCACATTCGCGCACACTGAGACGGACCACGCAGGCCCCAGGGGGCGAGGGTTGACAGTGGTGGCACACTTGCATGCAGTGGGACGAAACACGCAGCCCTGGTGACAGTGGCAGCTGCCGCACCTGTGGGGGCCACGGAGGGAGGCAGCAGATGGGATGCCATTGTTCCTCTTTGACCCCGCCCCCACATACAGTGTCACAACCCAGAGACTCAGTTGCCCTGCTCTGGTGAACACCTAGGGCTCTGCCCCTCATACATAACAGGCTGCGAACAGACCAAAACATGGCTGGAGAAGAACTCAAAGTCCCAGAGCCGATAACTCTCAGTGACCAAGAAATAGCCAGCCTCTCAGAAGCACAATTCAAGACACTATTTATCAGGATGCTCACAGAACTGGTTGATTATAATCACAAATTAGAGGAACATATGAAGGCTAAACTAATTGAAATGAAGGGAGATGTCCAGGAAACCAATAGTGATGGAAAGGAAACTGGGACTCAAATCAATGGAATGGACCAGAAGGAAGAACGAAACATCCAACCAGAAAGGAATGAAGAAATGAGAATTCAAAAAAATGAGGAGAGGCTTAGGAACCTCCAGGCCATCTTTAAACGTTCCAACATCTGGACTATAGGTGTACCGAAGGGGGAAAGAAACAGCCACGAGTGGAAAGCTTATTTGAACAAATAATAAAGGAGAACTTCCCCAGTCTGGCAAAGGAAATGGACTTCCAGGAAATCCAGGAAGCTCAGAGAGTCACAAAGAACTTGGACACAACGAGGAACACACCAAGGCACATCATAATTACATTAGCCAAGATTAAAATGAAGGAGAGAATCCTAGAAGCAGCAAGAGATAAGGGGACAGTCACCTACAAAGGAGTTCCCATCAGACTGTCAGCTGATTTCTCAAAAGAGACCTTACAGGCAAGAAGGGGCTGGGAAGAAGTATTCCAAGTCATGAAAGGCAAGGCCCCACATCCAAGATTGCTTTATCCAGCAAAGCTTTCATTTAGAATGGAAGGGCAGATAAAGTGCTTCCCAGATAAGGTCAAGTTGAAGGAGTTCATCATCACCCAGGCTGTATTATATGAAATGTTACAGGGACTTATCTAAGAAAAAGAAGGAAAAAATGTACAGTAAAATATGACAGCAAAATTACCATTATTAACCACCACACCTAAAAGAAAAACAAAAGCAAACACTAGAACAGGAAGAGAACCCCAGAAATGAAGATCACACAGAGGGTTAGCAACAGGAGAGTGGGAGGAGGAGAGTGGGAAAAGATACAGAGAATAAGTAGTATAGATGATCGGAAATAGATGGGGGAGGGCAAGAATAGTATAGAAAACGTAGAAGGTAAAGAACTTATTACACATGGACATGAACTAAAGGGGGGCAATTAGGGTGGGAGGGGGTGTGCAGAGTAGAAAGCAGTGAAGGGGGAAGGTGGGACAACTGTAATAGCATAATTAATAAAATATATTTTTTAAAAAGCACAATGAGGTGCCATCTCACACTTCATTCACTGCTGGTAGGAATGTAAATTGATACAGCCAGTGTGGAAGTTTAACAAATTAAAAATAGTTACCATATGACCCAACAATCTATTTTCTGAATATGTAACCAGATATTCACGTGATCGGTTGTGAAGTGGAAAGGCAAGATCAGTGCCTAGTGAAAATAATCAGTTCATAATGAGGGAAGTTAGGTGGTGTCACCATGGAACAGATGCTATTGCCCAGGGTACAAATGTGAAGAAATGGAGACGAAGATAAGGACAGCTGGCCATAATGGAGGCTTTTACTGTTGTATGATACATGTATGTACAAAACATGTATTCTCTAACTATCGTAACCTGGCTCCCCTACTACATTTGAAAAGTTGAGAAACAGCAAAAAGTGTATCAGAGCACCCCTGTAAAATGAGTTAAAATTTAATTATCTTGAGGGCTGTAATCACTAGGGATCAAAACCCCTTATCTTGGCTGACTGCTGAGTGGGAAAGAGACAAGTGAAAAGAGTTATGGCAGGCTGTCCCTCTGGGATTCATGTCCAGGCCTCTAGGTGCCTACGATGGGACTTGGAGGATGAAATAGGAAGGACAGCAGTTCTGCCCACGTTGTGGAGGAGAATTTGACTTAGCATCCATGGTTACATTGGGAAGTTTCTACCCATGTCACTAAATAAAAACAGGCAAGAAAGAAGGAAGAGCATGGCTTACTGACATAGTCTCAGGAAGACAAAAGGTGCACTGTGGCAGGCGGCTCTACAGTAGAATCACCTTGGGCAATCTTCCATGCATTTGAAGGGGCATACTCAAATGCACTGGAGCTGTAGCAGGAGAGAGGCTTAACCGTGTGCTGTTTACATTCAGGTGGACAGAAACAAAGTAAATTTAAGTGGAGAGGAGAAAAAGAACTTCTGAGTCTAGAGCTGGGCATCAGGCAATTAAGAGTTCTGATATTATTAAAACTATATAATCTTATTAACTAATGCAACCTCAGTAAATTAAAAAAAACATACATTAAAATGGTGATAGAAAATAATCAATGAAACAAATGGTCCTTTGAAAAGGAAAACTATTGTCAAATCTTTAGGTGACACATCAAGAAAAAAAATGTGTTTAAATAAATAAAAATTAAAGCCAAAAAGGAAATACACAGCTGATGCCAGAGAAAATTAAAGAATATATAAGAAACTCCTCCAGACATTATAATTCAAATTATTTTATAACCTGGGAAAATGCTTAAATTTCTAGAAAACACAAGTTAGCAAAATTGAATAATAAACATATAGAATGTATGATACAAATTGTGATTGTTAGAGAGGTTGAGAAAGTAATTTTTAAAGAGCCTCAGAAGTCCTGGACTAGATGTCTTCCCTGGAAGACTTTCAGGTGGCAAAAGACAAATGTGATCTCACCTATAAGTGGAGCCCAATCAACAAAATGAACAAGCAAGCAAAATAAAAATGGACATTGGAAAAAGGACAAACAGAAGCAAGCAGACAGAAATGGGGAGGGGATAATGCAGGAAAATAGGTGAAGAATCATAAGGAACATACATAAAGAACACATGGAAAAGTCAAAGGGATGTAGGATCGATGGTGTTGGCCATGGGTGGACAGTGGGTAGTTGTGGCAGGAAAATGGAGACAACTGTACTTGAACAATTTTTTTTAAAAAAAGAAAAAAGGACCCAAAGACATAAAACCAGAAATGAAAGGTGATGTGACAACAGGGATACAAATGTTGTAAGACAGTACTATGAACAACTGCTTGGCACCAAATAGGACAACATGGGCATAGTGTATACATTCCTCAAAATACAAAATTCTTTAGAAATGAAACAATGTCTGAAAACCTAAAGAGATTGGAAGCAACGAGAAAAATTGAAGCAACAGTGAATGTATTCTGAGGAAAGAGCTTCACAAAAGTCATGTACTAGATGACTCTACAGGTTATGACAAACATTGAAAAAAACACCACAAAACAAACACTGACTGTCTTGAAAATATTAAAAAATATTTCAAAATACTGAAAAGAAAAAGTCAAGACTTCAAAACTACTTTCACAGGGCTACCATTTTCATAATGCTAAAATGAGATAAAAGCACTACAAAGGGAAAAATGTGTATGCCAATATTTCTCATGAACACAGGTGCTAAGACCATCAAACAAATAGTAGCAAACCTGAGCCAGCAAATCAATGCAAAGATTGTACATGACAACCAAGTAAGGTTTATTTTAGTAATGCAAGATTCGTCCAATATATGCATATCAGTAAGTGAGACACAGCACATGAACAAAAGATCAAAATGACATAATTATAAAATAGATGTACAAGAAGCATTCAGTCACATTAAGCATCCCTTTACAAAATTTTCAGCAAACTGAGAATAGAGAGGTTATTTCTCAGCATAACAAAGGCCATTTATGGAAAATCTACAGCCAACATTATATTCAATAAGTGATGACTAATAGGAATTTCCTTGTAGAAAAAAAATAGCCCTGGCTGATGTAGCTCAGTGGTTTTAGTGCAGGCCTGCAAACCAAAGGCTCACAGGTTTGATTCTCAGCCAGGGCATATGCCTCGGTTTCAGGCCGGTTCCCAGCAGGGGACTGGGAGGCAAGAGGCAACCATACATTGATATTTCTCTCCCTCTCTCCTTCCCTTCTCCTCTAAACATAAATAAATACAATATTTTTAAAAATAAAAATAAATAAATATACATTTAAAAAAGAAGTGTCTTCTTTTGCTACTCTTGTTTGATATAGTACTGGAGGTTGCAACCAAAGTAATTAGACAGGAAAATGATATAGAAGGCATCAGAATTGGAAATGAGAATGTAAATGGCCATTATTTGCCAATGACATAATACTGTACACAGAAACCCTTAAGAACTTCACCAATATACTACTAGATTTGATGAATTTGGCAAAATAGCACCATAAGAAATAAATATACAGAAAAATGATGGCACTTTCATACACCAATAAGTAATGCTCAAGTGAAAGAAACAAGCAAAACTCATTTATGGTAGCAATGACAAAAAATTAAGGTACCTAGAAATAAAGTTAAAGAGGTAAAAGGCCTGTACTCCAAATACTATAAAACATTTAAAACTGAGTAAAAGGAGGCAGGCACATACACGATAAAGTTTACAACATGTTCATGAATTGGAAAAATTAAAATGATTAAAGGTTCCATACTGCCCAGTGCATCCTGTAGATTCCATGCATGCCTTATTAAAATACCAATGATATACAGACTGAGAAAAGTATTTTAAAAAATTTATATAAAAAATATTTGGTATACTATCAGCAGTTTTGAAAAATAAGGAAAAAGCTGAAGGGATGAAAATACCAGACACCGAAGTTTACTACAAATCTGTTGTAATCAAAACTTCCCAATATTGAGCCCTGGCTGGCGTAGCTCAGTGGATTGAGCGCAGGCCTGCGAACCAGACGATCGCGGTTCGATTCCCAGTCAGGGCACATGCTTGGGTTGCAAGCCGGTTCCTTGCAGGCTAACTACCAGCAGGGGATGCACAAAAGGCGACCATACATTGATGTTTCTCTCCCTCTCTCCTTCCCCTCTAAAAATAAATAAATAAATAAAATCTAAAAAAAAAAAAAAGCTTCCCAATATTGGCACAAGAACAGGTATACAGATCAACAAAATGGGACAGCTCGAAAATGACCCACACTTTTAAAAAATATTTTTAACTTTTCTTTTTTTATTGTGGTTCAAGTACAATTGTCTCCATTCCCCCCACCCCACCACTTACCCCACCCCAACCATCTCACACTTTTATTGACAATTGGTATTTGGCAAGGGAAGCAAGAGTACACAATGGAGTCAAAACAATTGCTTTAATAAATGACGTTAAGAAAATTGGATTGATACATGAAAAAAAAAATAGAATAGACCACCAAATTACATTATACAAAAGAATAAATTAAAAATGGTAAAGAAGGAACTGTGTCACAAACCATAAAGTTACTTAAACAAATATAGGCATTTAAGTATCAGATACCTTGTTTAGAATATTTTAGTCAATATGTTGCCTAGGACAATGAAAAAAAGGAAAGTATACATCAAGTCCAAAATTTCTTCAAAGTAAAAGAAACCACCAATGTAATGAAAAGGGAATCCACTGTCTGGGAGAATGTATTTGCTGATGACATAACCGGTAAAGAATAAATTTGCAACATAATAAAGTACTTCTACAACTTACCAGCAAAAGGACAAATAATTCAATTAAAAACTAAGTAAATGACCTGAAATAGACACTTGTCCGGAAAAGACATAGAGATGGCCAGTTGATGTATTTTTCAAAATGCTCACTGTCCCTAATTATCAAATAGATGTGAATTAAAGCCACGAAATAGCACCTCACACCTGCCAGAATGGCAATAATAAATCATCAAACAAGTGCTGGCAAGGATGTGGAGAAAAGAGAATTCCAGTGCATTGTTGTTGGGATTGCAGACTAGTGCAGACATGGAAAAGAGTGTATTGTTCCCTGAAAACACTGAAAGGAACTTACAGATTTTTACAAACATTGAAAATGCAAATGCCTTTTGACATAGAAATCCACTTTGGTTACCATATCCTAAAAATACCGAGACACTAATCAGAAGGAATATATGCACCCCTATATTCCTAGCCACATTGTTTACTGTTCCCAAGATCTGGAAACAACCTAAGTGTTCATTGGTACATCAGTTGGTAAAAAGGCCAAGGTACATTTACATAACAGAATTGTAGGAGCTGTAAAGCAATGGATTTTTACCCTTTGTGACAGCACCTTGAGATTATTATGCTAAACATAATATATGCAAAATATAGTTATATTATGCATATATATTTAGTTGTGTTATTACATACAGTTTATAGATATACTATATGTATATTAAATATAACTATAGTTATATTTAGCATAATATATGCTAAAGTAATAGAGGAAAACAAATATTGCATGATCTCAAATGTATATGGAATCTAAAGAATAAAAAACTGATTACATAAAATGAGAGGCACAGGTGCATGGAACAGACTAACAGATGTTAGAGTGGAAGGTGGTGGGGAAGACCGGAAGAGACTGACAAAAAAACATATATGTCTCTATTCATAACCCTTCACCACATAGAACAGTGTGGTGAAGGCCAAAAGGAAGGGAAAGACCTGGGGAGTGGCTGATGAGGGGGAAATGTGGAGATGTCTGTGATGGAGTCAACAAGAAAAGTATTTTTTTAAAATTAAAATAAAATAGACTTTTCTGCCAAGAGAGAGACATAGATATGCTTTATGTCCTTGCACAACCAAAAGGAAGGATGACCAAGTTAAAAAGAAAGAAGCAACCATAACTCCCAAAAGTTGAACTGTGTGGAAGCCTGACAGTCAAGGACTTAAAGAAGAAATATTCATACAGGCTGGTAGAAGGGGCAGAGATAGGCAGCCAGGATGGAGAGGATATGTGCCAAGTTGGCAGCTAGTGGACCATGTGGTCCCACATCTGAATTCTGATAAAGTCGGGGGAACCACTGTGGGCAATATAGATCATCCAACCCAGGGTTCCAGTGCAGGAATAGAAAGCTTCAAAACCATTGGTTGTAAAAACCTGTGGGTGTTGTGGCAGCAAGAGAAACTGCCAATCTCACAGGAGAGTCCACTGAGGAGGCCTACTACCCAGGAATCAGCACTAGGGAAGCACCTCAAAGGGTCCACTTCACTTTTGGAAAGTAGGGTAAGTAACTGAAGCAGAGCAAGACCCAAGCAAGTGTCACTTCCCTCTCTGAACAACAGCCTACATACAGCACCACAATGCAACAAAGTGGATTGTGCCTGCCTGGTGGACACATAGGGCTCTGCCCCTTACAACATAGCAGGTGTGATGAGACAAAAAAAAATATGGCCCAAATGAAAGAACAGATCAAAACTCCAGGAAAAGAATTAAGCACCAGGAAGATAGCAAACCTATTAGAGTCCAGGTTCAAAAGACTGGTGTTCAGGAAGCTCACAGAAATTACTGAATTCGATCCCAAAATGAAGGAAGCAATTAATGCTATACAAAGTGAAATAGAGGAATGCATAAAGGAAACGGGTGAAGGAATTAAAGCCTGGGCTTAAATCAGTTATTTGAAAGAGGATATAAACCATAAACTGGAATAGAATGAAGAACAGAAGTTCAGAAAAAAAAAATTAGATGCTTGGGGACTTCTAAGGCAACCTTAAATGTTACAACATCAGAATCATAAGGGTGTCAGAAGGAGAAAAGGAAGAGAAGAAATGGAGAAATTGTTTGAAAAGTTAGTAAAGAAAAACTTCCACATTTTGGCAAAAGAAACAGACATAGGAAGCTCAGAGAGTTGGAAAAATTCGAACCAAAGAAGAGCACTCCAAAACACATCATAATTAATTTTCCCTTGATGAAAAGTTTTCCCACCAAGATCAGAAACAAGAAGAGGGTGTCTGCTTCTACCATTTCGATTAAACACAGTATTGGATATTCTGGCCCTAGCATTTAGAGAAGAAAAATATATAAAAGTCATCCAATTTGGAAAGGAGGAAGTGAAGTCATTGTGTGTAGATGAAATTATATGGTAAATAAAAACATTGTATAGATGTCATCAAAAAACTACTTGACCTAATCACTGAATTTGGCACAACAGCAGGATACAAAGTCAATAATGAGAAAACAAAAGCATTTTTATACTCCAACAATGAAATATTAGAAGTCAGAGACAACAATCTCAGTTGCCATAGCAACATGAATAAGAACGTGTCTAGGAGTAAACCTAACCAGAAGATAAAAGACCTGTATTCACAAAACTACACAACACTGAAGAAAGAAATTAAGGAAGACTCAAACAAATGGAAACATGTACTGTGTTAATGGATTGGAGAATTAACACCATCAACATGACCAACAGTATCCAAAGCAATTTTTAGATTCAGTGCAACCCCTACTAAAATACCAATGACTATTTCCCAGACATGGAACAACATTTCAAAAATTTACATGAAACCATAAATGATGCCAAATACCCCTGGCAATTTTAAGAAAGAAGAACAAAGCAGGAGAAATCACAATACCTGATATGGAATTCTATTGCAAGGTGACTGTCATCAAAATAGTCTGGTACTGGCATAAGAACAGACCAATAGAACATAATAGAGAGCCCAGAAATAAACTCATATCTCTATGGTCCATTACTATTTGACAAATGGGTAGAAGAACAAAATGGAGTAAAAAAATGCCTTTTCGACAGGATTTCGAGAGATCTGGACCACTTCACGCAAAATAGTGAAACCTGACCACCAACTTACACCATACACAAAGATAAGTTCAAGATGGATAAAAGACTCAGAAAGGAGCTTAGAGACAATGAGGAAAAAGGTCAGAGACATGGGAATGTGGAAAATAGTTTAAAAACCACAATTTATAAAGTTGGAGAGGAAATAATATTATAAGAGGGATAAAGAATATTTAGTCCTTGAGCTGACTAAAGGAAGGGGAAATGCTTTTGAGAGGATCGATGGAGTAGAAACAGAATAAGGAATAGGAATAAATTGTAGCATGGGGAAACAAAGTTTAGACTTCCAGCCAAGATGGAGGTGTATGTAGACACAGTGTGCCTTCTCACACAAGCAAAAGAAGGACAAAAAATTAAAAACAACAAACAACCAGAACTGCCAGAAAATTGAACTGTATGGAAGTCTGACAACCAAGGAGTTGAAGAAACATTCATCCAAACCAGTAGGAGGGGCAGGGATGGGTAGCCAGATAGAGAGGACTCGTGGCAAGACAGCAGCTGGAAGACCAGATGAGGCAGTGGCTTACAGACTGGGCAGACTGTTTATCTTACATTCACATGCAGATAAATGAGGAGGAGCAACTAGGAAGTGAGACACTGCACAACCGGAGGTTCCAGTACTGGGCAAAGAAGCCTCAAAGCCTCTAACTGAAACACCTGTGCGGGTTGAGGTGGCAGCAAAAGAAACTCCCAGTCTCACAGGAGAGTTTGATGGAGAGACCTACAGAGTCCTAGAATGTACGCAAACCCACCCACATGGGAATCAGTACCAGAAAGGACCAAATTGATTGTGGGGAGCTGGGGAAGTGACTAATAATCAGCAAAGAGTGGAGCAAGTGGCACTCTTCCCTCTTGGACCCCTCCCCCACATACAGTGAAACAACAAATTGACGTGTGTTGCCCCACCTTAGTGAATATTTAAGGCTCCACCCTTAATATGTTACAGCAGCACTGAGACAGGGAAAAAAAAGTCCCAAGTGAAAGAACAGACAAAATTCCAGGAAAAATACAACTGAGTGATGAAGAGAGAGCCAACCTATCAGGTGCACAGTTCAAAACACTGGTTATCAGGATGCTTCAGGAATTCACTGGGTACTTCAACAGCATAAAAAAGACCCAGGTAGCAGTGAAGATTACATTATGTGAAATAAAAATCTACAGGGAACCAACAGTGACAGGAAGGAAACCAGGACTCAAATCAGTGGTTTGAAGGAGAAAGAAGAACAGAATGAAGATACAAAAACTCAAAAATTGAGAGAGACTTAGGAGTCTTCAGGACGTCTTTAAATGTTCCAACATCTGAATAATAGGGGTACCAGAAGGAGAAGAGGAAGAGCAACACGTGGGAAAGTTATTGGAACAAATAGTAAAGGAGAACTTCCCCAACCTGGCAAAGTAAATAGACTTTAAGGAAGTCTGGGAAGCTCAGAGAGTCCCAAAGAAGTTGGACCCAAGGAGGAACACACCAAGGCACGTCATAATTACATTAGCCAAGAATAAAGATAAAGAGAGAACCTTAAAAGCAGCAACAATAAAGGAGACAGTTACCTACAAAGAGTGTCCATAAGACTGTCAGCTGATTTTTCTAAAGAAAGCTTGCACCCAAAAAGGGGCTAAAAAGTATTCAAAGTCATGAAAGGTAAGGCTCTATACCTAACATTACTCTATCCAGCAAAGCTATCATTTAGAATGGAACGGTAATTATGCTTCTCAGGTAAGGTCAAGTTAAAGAAGTTCATCATCAAGCCATTATTATATGAAATGTTAAAGACTTTTATCTAAGAAAAAGAAAATAAAAATATAAACAGTAAAATGACAATAAACTCACAACTATTAACAACTGAACCTAAACAAAAACAAGAACAAAAAGTAAGCAAACAATTAGAACAGGAACAATCACACAAATGGAGATCACATGGAGGGTTATCAGTGGGAGAGAGGGGGAAAAGGTACAGAGAATAAACAGCATAAATGGTAGGTAGAAAATAGACAGGGGGAGGTTAAGAATAGTATAGGAAATGTAGAAACCAAAGAACTTATATGTGACCCATGGATATGAACTAAGGGATGGGTGGGTAATGTGGGTGGGAGAGGTGTGCAAGGCAAGGGAATAAAGAGAGGGAATGGGACAACTGTAATAGCATAATCAATAAAATGTATTTAAAAAATTTTACAACAAAAAAAGGACAGGAAGACAAAATGGAGTAAGATAGGGAACGGTGCAATATGGGATTTGAAATAATAAAAATAACAAAATATGAATACAACTAGTAAAAAAGAAAAGAGTGGTAAACTCATTGGAATGCAACTGAAGCAAAAGAAGAAATATTAAAAGGTTATGTGAAAGGAAAAATAAGTTCTGAAGGAGAGTGAAGTGAAATTCATGTGAACTCCTTAGTGTTCACCTGATTTCCTTGTTCCACCTCTGGTTTTTATGAGTTCAGGATCCCAGAGTGGGTCATCCAACTTCTGGTAACTACCTTTATTATATTCATCTGTCCCTAGAAGGAGCTTTTGTTGCAGTTGAAAGGGTGGGACCCATGGTTTTCCCTGGAAGGCATTGTTCAGTTTTCTGGGAAAATTGTGGATGTGTTCTTCCATTTCCTGCATCACCTGTCTTGCCTGCATCACCTGTCTTGGTCTGTCTCAGATAATTTCCAGTAATGCATGGTTTCTGATTAATTAGCTGTTTGCTTCATCATAGAGGGCAATCTGGAAGTCTGGAAGTCTGGAGCTAACCTTAGTGGGGCTCCCTTCTATGTTACTTTCTTTTTTTGCCTTTTGCCTTTAAGATTCTCTCTTGACTTGAAATTTTTTCATTTCAGTGATGATGTGTCTTGAAGTGAGCTCCTTGGTTTGCTCTTTATTGGGACTCTCTGTGATTCCTGAATTTGTGTGACTTTTTCTCTCTTCAAATTTCAAATGATAGGAAAATTTTCTATCATTACTTTTTGAATCAGAATTTTTATCTTTTGCTCTTCTTCTTCTTGTTCTGGTATTCCTATAGTTCGGATATTATTATGTTTCGTATTGTCTGACATTTTTCTTAATTCCTCTTTGTTTTTTCTGAGCCTCTTTTCCTTTTCCTGCCCTTTCTGTGAGTTTTTTTGAACTTTGTCCTCCAACTCGCTGATCTGATCTTGTGCTTCATTGATCCTGCTTTTGATTCCTTCCATTATATTCTTCAGCTCTGAAATTGTATTCTTCATTTCTTGTTGGCCCTTGCCGATAGTTTCCATTTCCTTTTTCATGTTGATATAGTTTGTTGTGGGTTCATTGTAGCTCTTTTGTAGTTTCTGGTAGCTCATTGTGAGCTCTTTGAACTTCCTGATAACCAGTGCTTTGAATTCAATATGTGATAGCTGACTTGCCTCTCTTTCATGTAGCATTCTTTCTGAGGCCTCCTATTTTCCTTTCATTGGGGAGGTTGTTTGTCTTCCCATTGTTTGTGAGACTCCTCTTGTTAGCTTCATCTTCTTAAATTTATTTTTTTCTCGTCCTGGATTTATGGTGTGAACTTCTGTGGTAGAATACCTGTGAGATTCAGTGGTGTAGTCTCCTTGATCTCCCCAGCTTGCTGGTCTTGGGCTGTGCTTTTTGTTGGCTCTTAGTTTGTCCCTGGGTTTTTGTTTTTCTTGGGTCTTTTTTTATGGGTCCTTCTCATCAGCTGGTGAACTGATGGTCCCTCTGTCCACTACCCATTTTAATTTGCTCTGCTGGTGAGGGTGGGTTGCACTGAAGCTAGTTCTGCTGTGTTTATAGGGTTTTGAGGATTCTTTTGCTCTTGTCCAGTTGTTTGCCCTGGGTAGTTTCTCCACTGTTTAGTTATATTTCCAGATAGGTCTTGGGTTGAAATTTGTGTGGTTTCTACTTCCTCCTTCACCTTCCTCTGTTGTTGTTGGGTTTCCTCTTCCTTTGGGTATCCTGGTGTTTACCACTTCCACCTACTCTTGTGTGTGTGTGTGTGTGTGTGTGTGTGTGTATTCAGCTGGAGGAGAAGGCAAACAGGTTTATGACTGCAGGAGAGTATTTTATAATATTTACAGTAGCAGCCAGTAGAGAAAAGATAGGTGATCCTCTGACTATGTACAGTGATAACTGTAATCTTCAACCCAACTAGCCAGTTTTTAGAAAGGATGGAAAGAAGACAGGGCTCTTATTGGGTAGGGAAGGTTTATGATTTGTATCTAGAAAGGAGGGAGGTCAGATTCTGAAGTAAGGTGAGAATAAAGGGTGGTAAATAGGTGTAGTGTGAGCGAGAATAGAGTTAACCATTACAGGGAGTTAACCATTAACTATAGTTCAGGCAACAATGAAGTGGGCTAAGATCTGGGGTGGGGGGTGTTGAGTAGTATTTACAATAGAATGTAATGACTATTATTTATGATAATATTAGAGCAATAATCACATGACAGAACCTATGATATACCAAGATTGGGGAGTATTGGACCTTCAATAGTGTGCTAACTGGGCAAGGGAAAGGAAAGGACAGTAAATTAGCAATACACTATGATTGAGTGGACAGGGGAAACATGTCAAGTGATACTATATATCCAGCCAAGGTAAAGAAGACTATACAGAGAGAGGAGGAATAAAGAGATACTATTAAATAAAAGATGTAAGAACAATGAAAATATAATGAAAAAGCCCAAATATACAGTAACTTGTAGTTTTTCTGTTATAGCAAAGTGAATTTTTTCTCTCTGTCTTTACTGTTTGGATGCCCCCTCTTTGAGTCCAACTCTGGTCTTTTAGAAGTCGTTTGTCTCACTTGTGGGTGAGGGGGGCGCAAAGAAAGAAAAAAAAAGGCAGCAGAAGGGAGGAAAAAGTAGGTTTGGAAAGAAAGGAAAAAGGAATAAAACAAGAAAGAAGAAGAAGAGAGGGTAACAGTATTGAAAGATAAAACAATAATAAAGTTAAAAACATAAAAGATTATTTAAAAAACAAACAAACAAATAAGAAACCCTCTTGTTGGTTTCCAGCTGGCCAAACCTTCTCTTCTGGTCACACTAGCTGCAGCCATCTGAGGGGTGATTGATGTGGCCTTTCTTCTCAGTTAGCTCAGCCAGTCTCACAAATTCTCTCCCAAGATCTAGAACGGAACCTCTCCCCAGTGCCCCACTGAGAATCAACTTTTTCCAGGATTCACTGCCCTGGCCTGGGGTGTGGGCATGTGCTCCCGGCCAGGCTTCCCTGGTCTGACAGGCCTGGGCATGCACCACCTTTCCCAGTGCTATGGGGGGTGCAAGGACGACTCTCAATTCTCCCAAGCCGGCGACGACAGACTCCATGGGTGATCAAAGCTTTCTAGTTTGCTTTCTGATGCCCGCTCCTCTCTCTGACACTCCAAGCAAACAGATATCTCCTGGCGTTTTTCAAACTGCGCCCAGCCAGGTAGGGAGGGAGCTGATGACTGGTTCTCTCCCAAGGACCTTGCTGCTAGCTCTCAGCTCCCAGAGTCCTCGGCAGACCCTGCACACCCAGCCAAGGCCCAGAGCAAAGGGGAATGCAAGGGTGACTCTCAATTCTCCCAAGCTCCATGAGTGACTGAAGCTCTCATGTTTTGCTTTCTCATGCCCACTCCTCTTTGACTCTCCAAGCAAACAGATCTCTCTTGGTGTTTTCCAAATTGTGTCCTGCAGGGTAGGGGGAAGGGTAGGGAGGGAGCTGATGACTGGTTCCCTCCCAAGGACCTTTCTACCAGCCCTTGGCTCCCAGAGATCAAGATAAACTGGCCTGGGCCCTGGCACCGCCCCACAGAGGGCCTTCAGCCTCCGTGCTGTTCCCTCGGAGCTTATCGACCTGCAGCTGTCTCAACCATGTGGTCATTTAGTGTCCACTCCAGTTTCTGGAATCCTACCTTCCTATATGCTGGGTCACTGTTGGCTATTCGCTGTGCTCCTTCACAGATCAGCTTGGTTTTCCTCCGGTGCTTTGGGAGAAGTGACATCCTTTGTCCTACTCCGCCGCCATCTACCCCACCATTTTTACTTCTCTTATTTTATTAGTATTTTTAAATTTCTCTTCTATCTGTTTAATTTTCTTTGTTTTATTTGTTTGTTTAATTGCATTGTTTGTTTTACTTTTTCTCTCTTTCATAGTATATTTTAAATTTCCCTTCTTACTTCTCCTGTGTTCCAATAGCACACTACTCTATATTGTGTACTTCCTATTCTTGTTATTTACACCTTACACATTCTGCCATATGATGGTTGTTCCTTATTATTATAAATAACTGTTGTTCAATTTAATTCATATAAATAATACAGAGCACCCATCCTTAACACATAATAGAGTTATGGATAACAATATTCTCTCACACAATATGCCTATTTTCTATCCTTTACTTTCACTATATCTCATAATCTGACTTTCCACCAGCTCAGTGTTTCCTGAATTCAAATCACAATACATCCCCCATATAACAAGAGACTCGTCTCTTTTCCACCCTTTTCTAAAAAGTGACTAGTTGGATGACATATCACAGTTAACACTGTACTTATCCAAACGAACTCCTGTCTCTTCTCTGTAGGCTGGTATTTTAAGTCCCATAGAATATACTCCCATCGTCTTAATCCGTTTTGCCTTTCCCCTCCAACTGATCACATAATAGTGTAGGTGATAGCTGTGAACACCAGTACACCTGCTGAAAGAGAGAACCCACCAACAAAGGAACCGCCAACAGGTAATAAGGATGACGCTGAAGGAGTGGGAAGAAGCCACAAAAAAACCTTCATTGAGGACCAATTTTGAATTGGAACAACATGGTGGAGAAATTTCCCAGAACAAACAACCAAACAATAGAAAAAGAGAAGCCTGAAAACCTTGGACAGAGAGAAGAATCAGCTTCAACACAACCTGTCTGCACCTGGCAACAGCATACAAGATGTGGTGGGAATAGTCACCCTCAGTTAATGAGCTGGAGAGAAGGACACACCAAAGAAAGATCCAACAGCAATCAAAACCCAAATACATTCAGAGAGCCAAAATAAACAGCACCCCAAGAGCAGGAAGTTCAGGAGATCAAGGAGACTGCACCACTGAATCTCACAGTTTCCTAACACAAAAGCTTACACAAAATACCCAGGGAGTCAGAACAGATCATTTTAAGAAACAGAAACTAACAAAGAGAGTCTCACTAAAATATGAAGATGAAAAATAAAAACAACCAAAGGAAAGGAGGAATCCTCAGAAAGAATGCTAAATGAAATAGAGGCTAGCCAACTATCAGATACTGAGTTCAAAAGAATAGTTATAAGGAAGCTCAATGAGCTCACAGAAAATAGCCAATAACTACAGAGAACCTATGATGAATTCACTGCAAACTGTATCAGCATGAACAAAGGAAATAAAATATATCAACAAGAGTCAAGAGGAAATGAAAAAACAATTTCTGAACTGAAGAACACAATAGACAAAATCATATGTGTGCTAGATGGAGCAGAGGATCTAATCCATGAGCTACAGGACAAGGTAGGAAAAAACTCCCAGAAAGAGCAAGAAAAGGAAAAACAAACAAACAAACAAAAAGAATGAAGAGGCTTTAAGGGAACTTCAGGACAACATGAAACTGTAATATCTATACAGTAGGGATACCAGAAGGATAGAAAATCTGTTTGGAAAAGTAATTATAGAAAACTTTCCTAGTTCAAGCACAAAATTTAAGAAACACAGAATCTCAATCAAGAGGAACCCGGAAATGACAAAATTCCAAGGCAAAGAGAGAATACTAAAGGCAGCAAGATAAAAACAGAAAGTAATACACAAAGGATCCCCAATAAGGTTAGCTGCTGACTTCTCACTGGAAACATTCCAAGCAAGAAGAGAATGGCAAGAAATATTCCAAGTAATGAGAAACAAAGGCCTGCAACAAAGACTCTCTATCCAGCACGACTCTTAATTAAAATGGAAGGCCAAATAAGGAACTTCCCAAACAAAAGAAGCCTCAATGACTACACCTTCTCCAAACTAGCTCTTCAAGAAATGCTAAAGAGAGTACTTTAAGAACAGGAATTAAAAACGAGAGAGAGAGGAAAACAGGTAAAAAGGAAGGGAAATTGCAATGAATAAGGACCAAAAATAACAACCTTAAATGTAAATGGATTAAATGTTCCAGTGGAAAGACACAGAATAGCTGAATGGATAAGAAGTCATGACCTCATATGCTGCCTATGAGAGACCCACCTCAGAACAAAATACCTAACAGACTGAAAGTGAAGGGATGGAAGAAAAAATATTCCAAGTAAATGGACTGGGAAAAAATTAGGGTAGCAATATTCATAGCAGACAAAATAGACTGCAAAAGAATAGCCATTAAAAGAGACCCAGAAGGTCACTTCATAATACTCAAGGGAAGAATACATTACAAAGAAATAAATAGTGTGTGACAGAAGATGGCAAGGTAGATGAGAATGGAGTTCAGCTGTCCCTGTGCCCAGCTGGAACACCTGGCTGATCATCTGAGGAACAAGTGAAGAGCCAATGAAATCCTAGCTTATATGAAGCTTGGAGGCCTTGCAGGAGACATTGAAAAACAGACAGTGAGAATATTGCCCTGGGATGGTAAGGTCCCTGGGATCTGCACAGGAACCATGGCTGCTGCATCTCTCAGCCCAGCGCCTGCAGCAGGATATGGGGAGGAGAGTTAGATCATCAGCTCCCTCCCCTACCGAGCAGGGAGGGCAGCAGGCTGCAAGAGGGACCAGGATGCTGGAAGTTGCTGGGAGGAATAGAGATGAAGTGGGAGACACACAGAAGCAGTACACATTCACTGAGACTGGATGCTGGCAGCAGAGAAATTGAAGCACCAAGTGACACCTGGAGAAGGGAGGAGTTTGGCTGTGTGGGACCCTGCCTCAGGTAGTCTTCAGACTAGTTGGAAAGTTGGGCCGTGTGAAAAACCATGCACTTGTTAAGAATGGTGGGTAGCTACTTTGTAAGGAACTTTCCAGCAGCGGTTGGCTCACCCTGAGTGTGATTTCACTCTCACACCCAGTGTGATGCTGCACGCAGCCAGTGCCTGAGTGGCCAAGTGTGGAACTGTGCTTCCCAGCTTGTCTCAGTTTGTGCAGCTAAGTGGCTGATTTGAGCCTGGCAGCTGACAGAGGAACTGGCCTGGAAGCCAGGAAACTGAATATTGCAACCCAGACCTGATTCCTATTCTCTCAAAATCATAGGAAGGGAGAAAAACAAAGCCCAGCCCCACTCTTCCTGTGGCATCTAGGAAGACCAGCAGAACTCAGCGAAACGGTTTAAAGTCAGCAGGAGCCTTATTATTATATTTTCTTTTTGGTTCCTCTCTCTTTTGTTTTTCTGTTTTTTTCCTCTCCCAAGTAAGACAGTAAGACATGAAATTAAGAAGGGCCCAGAAACAAATCAAAAGGGGGAGCAAAGGCTAACCCCCAAAACTGAGAAAGTGAGACAAATGTCACTTTCCTATCCCATAGAGCTGGCATTTTATTGTTTATGTGTATCATTATTATCTTTTCATTATTTTACCACTTTTATTTTATTAATATTTTTATTTCTCTTCCTTGTATGTAGTTTTCCTAACTTTATTTGTCTGTTTAATTGCATCGTTTGACTGGTCTTCCTTATTCTCCCTTTATGGTATTTTAATTTTTCTTCTTTCCCTTTCCCTGTGTTTCAATGACACACAACTCTTGATTGGGTACTCTCTATTCTGGTTATCCAAATCATATATTTCTTGTCATAATATTGTTGTTCCAGTACTTTTGTATATAATTGTTCCACACAATTGTACATACTACACAGCAACCCTCCCTGATCTTAGCCCACTTCACTTTATTTATTTTTATTGTTTTTCAAGTAGAGTTTTCTGCCTTTCCCACACCTCTCCCTACCACCCCAGCCCTCCCCATCGTCCTCCCCTCATTTCTGACCCTCTTGTTGTTGTCCATATGTCCTTATAATTGTTCCTGTAAGCCTCCACCATTTTTGCCTTTATACCCTCCACACTCCCTTCTGATCACCATCAGCCTGTTCTCAATTTCAATGTTTGGCTATACTTTGGTTGCTTGTTCATTTTTCTATACTTGGCTAGCTTGTTAATTTTGTTGATTAGGTTTCTGTTAATAGTGAGGTCATATGGTATTTTTCTTTCATCACCTGGCTTATTTCACTTAGCATAGTGCTCTCCAGTTTCATCCATGCTGTTGCAAAGGGTAGGAGCTCCTTCTTTCTTTCTGCTATGTAGAATTCCATTGTGTAAATGTACCGTAGTTTTCTTTAATCTATTTTTTAACTAATAGGCACTTGGATTGCTTCCAGCCCTTGGCTATTGCAAATTGTGCTGCTTTGATCATTGGGGTGCATTATTTCTTTTGGATTGGTGTTTCTGATCTCTTAGAATATACTGCCAGCAGTGGGATCGCCATGTCATAAGGCATTTCCATGTTTAGTTTTCTGAGGAAATTCCACATTGTTTTCCATAGTGCTTGCAAAGCCTGCAATTCCACCAACAGTGCACTAGGGTTCCCTTTTCTCCACACCCTCTCCAACATTTGTTGTTTGTTGCTTTGTTTATGATGGCCATTCTGACCAGTGTGGAGTGGTATCTCATTGTGGTTTTAATTTGCATTTCTCTGATTAGCCCATGCACTTTAATCCTGAGCATTATCATTGTTGTGGTTACTTCTTTTATTTCACAGTAATCCTGCTTGCTGTCTTTTAATCTCACTATACCTCATTATCTAGCCTTGCACAAGCACTCTGTTTCCTAGATTTAGGTCACAATCATCTTCCCCTCTAACAATAGTTTTATCTGTTTCACCTTTTTAAAAAAGTGGCTAGTTGCATGAAATATCAGTTAATGCCAAAGAATTTATTATCTCCTCTTAATTTGCTGGCATTTTAAATCACATAAAATACTCTTTCATTATCTTTATCCCTTTTGCCCACTGCCTGCCACTGATCATGTACAAGAAGAGGTGGGAGCTGCAAACATCAGTATAACTTCTGGAAGAGAAACACCATGAACAAAGAAACCACCAAAGGATAAAAAGCAAAGTAGAACAATAGAGCCCATACACACAGAAGAAAGGGCAATCCTAGATGGTCCAGACAAGGATCAAAGAGACCACACCACTGAACCCTATAGAATTCCTACCATAGAAATTCACTCTATCAAGAAAGCTAGCAAAGCAAAACATCAGTAAGTGCAAAAATGAACAAAAAGAGTCACCTAAAATGCAGAGACAAAAAAGAACATGCAACCAAAAGGAATGCAAGACTCCCCTTAAAAAAAAAAACTAAATAAAACGGAGGTATCAAAACTCAAATACAGAATTCAAATTAATGGTTTTGAAGATGCTCAAGGAACTCACAGACAACTACAAAGAACTGAGTGAGAACTACATCAGCGTGTAAAAGGAAATAGAAACTAGAAAGAAAAAAACAGAAAGAAATGAAAATGAAAATCTTGGAAATAAGAAAACACATTAGAAAGAATTACAAGCAGGCTGGATGAAGCACATGATCCAATCAGTGAGTTGCAGGACAAGATAGAGAAAAACACCAATATAGAATAAGAAAAGTAGAAGAAACTAAGAAAGAATGAATATGTGCTAACACGACTGCAAGACAACATGATATGCAGCAATATTTGCCTAATAGGGATACTAGAAGGAGAAGAAGAAGAGCAAGGGATAGAAAACCTGCTTGAAAAAGTAGGATGGAAAACTTCCCTAAATGGACAAGAGAAAAAGTCACACAAATCCAGGAAACACAGAGAGTCCCAATTAAGAAGAACCCAGAGAGGTCCACTTCAAGACACATCATGGAAATGGCAAAATTCCAAAACAAAGAGAAAATTTTTAAAAAAGATTTTATTTATTTATCTTTAGAGGAGGAGGGGAGAGAGGGAGAGAAACATCAATGAATGGTTGCTTCTTGTGCATCCCCTCCTGGGAACTGGCCTGCAACCCAGGCATGTGCCCTGACTGAGAATCGAACCGCAGTTGTTTGGTTCTCAGGCCCATGCTCAATCCACTGAGCTACACCAGCTGGGCCACAAAGAGAGAATGTTAAAGGCAGCAAGGGAGAAACAAGAAGTAGCATTTAAGGGAGCCCCAATAAGGTTAGCAGCAGACTTTTCAATGGACACAATTGAAGCCTGAGAGAATGGCAAGAAATATTCCAAGGAATGAAAAGCAAAGACCTGCAACCAAGATTATTCTATTCAGCAAGGTTCTCAGTCAAGGTAGAAGGCCAAATAAAGAGCTTCCCAGGCAAAAGAAACCTCAAAGAATATACCTCTATGAAACCAGCTCTGTAAGAGATGATAAAGAGACTGCTTTAAATAAGGAAGGGAAAGACTGGGAGAGAGAAACACAGGTATGAAAAAAATGGCAATGAAAAAGTACCTGTCAACAATGACCCTAAACATAAATAGATTACATGCTCTAATGAAAAGACACAGAATAGTGGAATAAATAAGGAAGCATGACCCACAAGCTGCCTACAAGAGCATGACCCCATATGCTGCCTACAAGAGACCCACCTCAGGGCAAAAGACCTACACAGACTTAAAGTGAAGGGCTGGAAACCAATTTTTCAAGCAAGTGGACAGGAACAAAAAGCTAGGGTAGCAATACTCATATAAAAATAGACTTAAAAAAGGGGGCCATAAAAAGAGACCCAGAGGGTCACTTTGTTATACTCAAGGAAATAATTCATCAGGAAGATATAAACATTGTAAATATATATTCACCTAACATGATGGTACCCAAACACATAAATAAAATCTCAGAGGACTCTAAGAAAGATATTGACAGGAACACAATTATATTACAGAATTTTAACACCCCACTGTCAAAAATGGACAGATCTTCCAAACAAAATATCAGCAAAGATGTGGCATTGAACACTGTCCTAGATGAAATGGACTTAATTCATACATATATAGCCTTTCATCCCAGAGAAGCAAAATACACAATCCTTTCAAATGCACAAGCAACATATTCAAAGAGAGATCATATGATAGGACACAAAACAAGCCTCAACACATTCAGGAAAATCGAAATCAAATCAAACATTTTCTCTGACCACAAGGAACTGAAACTTTAAACCAATCTCATGGAAACCACTAAAAAACACTCAAATTCATGGATATTAAATAATGTTAAACAATGAATGAGTCAAGAATGAGATCAAGGAAGAAATCAAAACGTCTCTGGAAACAAATGAAAATTAACTCACAACAACCCAAAATTTATGGGACACAGTGAAGGCAGTTCTGAGAGGGAAGTTCATAGGATACAGGCGTACAAACACACACACACACACACACACACACACACACACACACACACACACTAGACAAGCTAACCCTACACCTATGAGAATGGGAGGAACAACAATAAAGACAGCCCGGAGCAAGTAAAAGGAAAGAAACAACAAAGATTAGAGCAGAATTAAATAATATGGAGACTAAAAGCACAATTCTAAGGATCAATAAATTCAGGAGATAGTTCTCTGAAAAGATGAACAAAATCAAGAAGCCTTTAAGCAGACTCATGAAGAAAAAGCCAGTCAGAAATGAAATGGGAAAGATAACCACTGATTCCACAGAAATAAAAAGGATTGTAAGAAATTACTATGAACTGCATACCAAGAAACTTGAAAACTTAGGTGAAGTGGACAAATTTTAGGAAAATGTAGCTTCCAAAGTGAATGAAGAGGCAGAAAGTCTGAATGAACCAATAAAAGCTGACAAAACTGAGGCAGTAATCAAAAAACTCCCAACACACAAAAGCCCTGGAGCAGACAATTTCAGAGAATTCTACAAGGCATTTAAGGAAGAATTAGCAATTATCCCTCAAAGACTATTTTTAAAAATCCAAGAAAATGGAAGACTCCCAAACTCTTTATATGAAGCCAGCATCATCCCAATCCCAAAACCAGATAAAGACACAATAAAGAAAGAAAACTTCAGGCCAATATCGATGATGAACATAGACACTAAAATCCTCAACAAAATATTGGCAAATTGCATCCAGCAATACATTAAAAAAATCATGCACCATGATCAAATCATACACTTGTTCCTCAGATGATTCATCCCAGGCATGTAGGAGAGTACAATTTTTGCAAATTAATTAATATACATCACATAAACAAAAACAAAGACAGAAATGACATGACCTTATGAATAGGTGCAGAAAAATCATTTAATATGATACAGAACCAATTTATGATAAAAAAAACACTCAGCAAAGTGAGAGGGAGAACTCTTCAACTTGAAAATGCTGTTTAAGAGACTACAGCCAACATCATACTAACGGGGCAAAAACTTAGAGCTTTTCACTAAGATCAGAAACACATGTATGTCTGCAATCACCACTACTATTCAATACAGAACTGGACATCCTAGCCACAGCATTTAGATAAGAAAATGGAGTAAAAGGCATTCCAATTGGAAAGGACTGAAGGCAACTTTGTCTCTGGTTCCTCCAGTGCTCTGAAGTAGGGACTAAAGACACTATTAATTCTCAGTGTCCTGTGGGGTTCTGAAAGATGGAGCTAATACACCATTCAGTCTCAGCTTGTTGCAGTGCTTCAGTGGAGGGTCTGAAGGCAGCTTTTTCCCCCTAGAATTCTGCAGAACTGTAGTACAAGGACTTAAGACTCCATGTGTTGTAGCAGCCTCAGGCTCTCATGGAATGACTGATAAAATTATGTGGTCTCTGGCATGTTTAGTGTTATGACAGAAGGACAGAATGCACCTTGATCTCACACCTTTCTAATACTCTGATGAAGTAAGAAAAGTACCATTTAGTTTCATCCTCTTGTATCACTCTGCTCACAGTACAACAGAAACCATTGGTTCTCCAGTTCCTCCAACACTCTGACTGAAGTGCTAAAGGTACGAAACTTTTTTTCAGCCTCCTGCCTCTCTGTGTATAAGACTGAGGAGAATATTAGTTTTCAGAATCCTGTAGCACTCTGACATGGGAATGAAATCAACAATGAAATCTCAGAATCCTGGAATGCTCTGAGTGAGGGTTTTGAGAATCATTTTGGTCTCAGCCTCAGTAAGCATTCTAATGGAGAGGCTGAAGGCACAGTTGGATCTCAGCCTTATCCAGGGCTCTCATGAAGAGATTGAAGACTATGTTGTATCACTACCTCTTGTAGCACTGGCATTAAGGTATTGAAGACACCATTGGTTATCAGACTCTCGAGGCACTCTGTATGAGAGACTGAAGTTATCATGGGTTCAAAGCCTCTTGCAGCACTCCAATGAAGACTGAAGTCAACATTCTGTCTCAGGACAGTGGAGCGCTCTGATCGAAAGTCTGAAGACTGTCAGTCCTCAGCCTACTGGAGTCCTCTGAGGGAGGGGCTGAAGATAAAAGCCCCTCTGAGGGAGGGGCTTTTTGGTCAAAGCCTACTACAGCATTCTGACTGATGAACTAAGACAGTGTGGGCTGGTAGCCTTGTGATGAAGGGGATACTGCTGTGTCCATTAGGTCTAAGCCTCCTGCAGAACTCTGTATGAGAGCCTGAAGTCATCATTGGTTTTCAGACTCATTGACACCCCTGATGAGACATTGAAGTCACAGTGCTGTCTCAAGATCCTGGAGCACTCCAATTAAGGGTCTAAATACTCCATCTTCTCTTAGCTTCTTGTAATACTTTGTGTCAGGACTGAAATCACTGTTTTGTCTCAGCAGCCTGTAGTGGTTTGACAACGGCACAGAACACAGCTTCTTGTCTCAGCCTCCTGCAGAATTTTGATGGAGTGACTGAAGGCACAGTTGGATCAACCCTCCTTCAGTGCTATGATTGCTGGTCTGTAATCGTTCGGTCTCATCTTCCTGCAACAATCTGACTCAGGTACTGAAGACAGCTTTTGTTCAACCCCAGGCAGCATTCTATGGATGGAACTGAAAGTCACATTCAGTATTAGCCTCTTGTAGTGCCCTCATTTCTGCATATAAATGGTTTTGGTATTCAATTTTCTGTAATGCTCTGACAGACAATGAAGGTACCAATGTTTTTCCGTCTCCTGCAGCACTTGTATACCACTGAACACTATTGGTTCTTTTCACCCTGAAGTGCACTGATGAGCAAGAGAAGGCATTTTGTCTTGCTCTCTGCAGCATTCTGATGTACAGAAATAGGAATGCAAGTGGTCTTATCTTCATGCACTGCTCTGCTAAAGAGACTGAGACATCCTGTAGTCTCTTCCTCCTGCTCACGTTATTAGAGGAGTGGAGACATAGTTGTACCTCAGACTCTGCAGGGTTGTCATGCAGGGACTGAAGTCTGTTGGACCTCAGCCTCCTGCTGTGCCCTAATGGAGGGATGAAGGCACCATTTGTTGTCAGATTTATGTAGCACTGTGATGAACAGACAAACGATACCATGGGTCTTAGTCTCCTGTGCAATGTTTTGATGGAGGGACTGACAGCACAGTTGGCTCAAGCCTCCTCCAGGACCCTTAGACTAAAGCTGTCATTGGGTCTCAGCTTCCTTAGACACTTTGACTAAGGTAATAAATGCAAATTTTATTTTTAGCCTCCTGCATTTCTCTGTATGAAAGATGAAGACAGTATTGGTTCTCAGCTTCTGTAGTGTGCTCATGAGAGACTGAAGTGACCACTCTGACTCAGGATCTCAGAGTGTTCTGATTGAGGATCTAAAGACTCTCCGTTCTCTTCCTCCTGCGGCCGATGGAAGAATTGAAGGCACAGTAGGCTCAGGCCTCCTACAGCACTCGAGTCCTCCAGCCTCCTCTAACACACCTCCAGCATCCTGAAGACTAGCAGTTCATAGCCTCCTGCAAGACTAAATGAGGGGAGGGGGGAGGAGAAAGATGGCGGCAGAGTAGGACAAAGGATTTCGCTTCCCTCCACGCACTGGAGAAGGACCTGGCTGATCTGCGGAGGAGCGCAGCAGATGCCCAACAGGGACCCAGCATATAAGAAGGCAGGACTCCAGAGAGTGTTACGGACACTGGGTGACCAGAGGTTGAGGAGAGGAGATGACCACGGATCAACAAGGTACAAGGGAGCAGCGCGGAGGTGGTGGCAGGCCCTCCACCAGGCCATGCCAGGGCCCTGGCCGGCTGCCCAGTCTCTGAGAGGTGAGGGTGGGCAACACCAACTCTGGGAGAGAACTGGTCACCAGCAACCCCCGCATCTAGCAGGGCGTAGATTGGAAAACACCATAAGAGATCAGTTTGCCAGTAGTGGCAGAGAGAGGAGTAAGCATTTGGAAGCAAACCAGAAAGCTCTGATAACCCGTGGAGTCAGGTTGCCTGCCTGGGAGAACTGAGAGTTGCCCAAGCATTCCCTTTCCAGAGCATTCCCTGCTTCACGAGGCCTCTGCCGGTTCTTGAAGAGTCTCAGGGAGCCTCGGGCTGCTGGCAGGACCTCTGGAATTGAGTCAGTTGCCAGCTCCATACCTACTCAGCCGGCGCAGACTGGGAAGTACCAGGAATCAAGTGGTGGCTGTCGGCTTGGGTAACTGTGTCGTCTGCACCTCCTGGGCCCGGCAGGGCCCGCGCCGGCCCACAGCTCGAACAACAACCAGTCCCTGAGCGCGCCCCTGGCTTGAGCAACTGCCAGTCGCCTGTGCCAGCTGCCAGTCGCCTGTGCCACATGGGGCCTGTGCCAGCCTTCAGCCTGGGTGAGCCCTGGGGCGTGGGACCTGCACCAGCTCTCGAACAGTCTCGGGGAGTCTCGGGCTGCTGGCAGGACCTCTGGAATTGAGTCAGTTGCCAGCTCCATCCCTACTCAGCCAGCGCAGACAGGGAAACACAGGGAGTCAGGCTGTGGCCATTGGTTTGGGAAAATTGTGAGTTGCCCTGTGTGTTCAGCCACAGCAGAGGGAAAGGCAAGCACCCAAGCCTACGAGAACAGGAAAGCCTGGCTGGGAGCGCGCACCCTAACGCCAGACCAGGGCTGGAAAGCCTGGAAGAAAATCCGCTCTCAGTAGGGCACGGGAGAGCAGAGCCAATATCGATCTTGGGAGGACACTGGCGAGATCAGTAGAGTTCATCAAGATGTGAGAAAGGCCACACTAATAGCCCCTTAAGCTGCTGCAGCTAGTGAGACCAGAAGAAAAGGTTTGACCAGCTGGAAACCAACAAGAGGAGTAGGTGGAAGCAGAGAACACCAAGATATCTACAGGAGACTGCACCACTGAATTTCACAGCTATCCTACCTCAGAAGTTCACACCATAAACTCAGAGAACCAGAGCAGATCAATTTAAGAAGCTGAGGCTAACAAGAAGAGCATCACAAACAATGGGAAGACAAAGAAACAATCTCCAAATGCAAGAAAAGGAGGAAGTTTCAGAAAGAATGTTAGATGAAATAGAGGCAAGTCAACTATCAGATATTGAATTTTAAGCACTGGTTATCAGGAAATTCAAAGAGCTTACAACAAGCTACCAGAAACTACAGGGGAGCTGCAATGAACTCTCCTTAAACTATACCAACATGAAAAAGGAAATGGAAACCATCAGCAAAGGCTAAGAGGAAATGAAGAATACAATTTGTGAACTGAAGAACACAGTAGAAGGTATGAAGAGTAGGATTGATGAGGCGGAAGACTGCATAAGCAAACTCAAAGACAGGGTGAGAAGAATCTCCCAGATGGACCAGGTAATGGAAAAGAAAATCAGAAAAATGAGGAGAGTCTCAGAGAAATGCAAGATAATATAAAACATAATAATATCCGAATAATAGGAATACTGGAAGGAGAGGAAGAAGAAAAAGGGATAGAAAACCTAGTTGAAAGACTAATAATGGAAAATTTTCCTAAGTTGAGGAGAGAGAAAGTCACACGAATCCAGGAATCACAGAGAGTCCCAGGCAGGTGGAATCCCAAGAGGCCTACTGCAAGACACATCATCATTAGAATGGCAAAACTCCAAGACAAAGAGAGAACCCTAAAGGCAGCAAGGGAGAAAAAAGAAGGAACATACAAGTGATTCCCAATAAGGTTGGATACTGACTTCTCAATGGAAACATTCCAAGCAAGAAGAGAATGGCAGGAAATATCCCAAGTAATGAGAAACAGAGGCCTACAAGCAAGGCTACTTTATCCAGCAAGGCTCTCAATCAAGAAAGAAGGCCAAATAAAGAGCTTCCAAAAAAAAAAAAAAAAGAAGTCTAAAAGAATATACCTCCACCAAACCAGCTCTACAAGAATTACTAAAAGGGCTGCTTTAAGGAAAGGAAGGAAAAGAGAGAGATGGAGAGGACACAGGTACACAAATGGCAATGAATACGTACCTTTCAATAGTAACCTTAAATGTAAATGGATTAAATGCACCAATTAAAGGATAAAGAACAGCTGAATGGTTAAGACAGCATGATCCACACATATGCTGCATACAAGACATGCACCTCAGGTCAAAAGACCACCACAGACTAAAAGTGAAAGGATGGAAACAAATTTTCCAAGCAAATGGACAAGAAAAAAAAGCCGAAGTAGCAATTCTCATATCAGAATAAATAGACTTCAAAAACAGGGCCATAAAGAGAGACCCAGAAGGTCATTTCATATTACTGAATGGAAGAATCCATGAAGAAGACATTAACACCATAAATACATATGCACCCAACATAGGAGCACCCAAATATATAAAAAAAATCCTAGAGGACCTCAAGAAAGATATTGAGAGCAACACAATTATAGAAGGGGATTTTAACACCCCACTGTCAAAAATGGACAGATCTTCCAGACAAAAGATCAGCAAAGATATAGCTGCACTAAACAACATCCTAGATGAAATGGACTTGACTGATATATATAGAGCCCTTCATCCCAAAGAAGCTAAACACACATTCTTTTCAAATGCACATGGAACATTTTCAAAGATAGATGACATGGTAGGACACAAAATGAGACTCAAAAATTCAAGAAAGTTGAAATCATACCAAGCATTTTCTCTCATCAGAAGGGACTGAAATTGGAAACCAAACCCACAGGAAAAAAACCAAAGCACCCAAAATCATGGAGACTGAATAGTATGCTACTAAACAATGCAAGGGTCAAGACTGAACTTAGGAAAGAAATCAGAAAGCTTCTGGAAACAAAGGAAAATGAACTCACAACAACCCAAAACCTATGGGACACAGTGAAGGCAGTCCTGAGAGGGAAGTTCATAGCAGTACAGGCCTACCTAAAGAAGATAGAAGCATATCAAACAAACAACCTAACCCGACGCCTGGAAGAACTCGAAGAACAACAACAAAGACAGCCCAGAGCAAGTAGAAGGAAGGAAATAACCAAGATCAGAGCAGAATTAAATGACATAAAGACTAGAAGCACAATTCGAAGGATCAATGAATCCAGGAGTTGGTTTTTTGAAAAGATAAACAAAATAGATAAACTTTTAAGTAGGCTTATCAACAACAAAAAAGAGAGAGCCTTACCTTTGGTCCCAGGCCTGGCGGTGAAGGTCCGGCATACAGCAGCCCCTCTTCAGAGAACCAATGAGGGAGGCGAGGAGAAATATGGAACACCTCTGGAGAAAGGGGAAGATGGCTGGGGAGTAGGACAAAGGATTTCGCTTCCCTTCATGCAAGGGAGAAAATCCAGGCTGCTCTGCAGAGGAGCACAGGGACCCAGCATATGGGACAGCAGGACCCCAGAAAGTATAGCGGACCAGAGGTTGAGGAGAGGAGAAGGACCTCAGATCAACAAGGTATGCAGAACAGTGCAGAGGCTGCAAGCCATCCGCCTGGCAGCACCAGGTCCCTGGCAGGGCCGCCTTGATCTCTGAGAGCCAAGGGAGGGCAAAAACAACAACCCCGGGAGAGAACTAGTCACTGGCATCCTCTCTAACCAGCAGGGCACAGATTGGAAAACACCAGGAGAGATTGGTTTGCCTGTAGTGGCAGAGAGAGGAGTGGGTATTGGGAAGCAAACTGGAGAGCTCTGATAACCCATGGGGTCAGGCTGTGGTTGCCAGTTTGGGGAACTGAGGGGCCCCAGCATTCCCAGCAGCATGAGCTGGCGCTCCCACAGTCTTGGGGAGCTTCGGGATACTGTCAGTGCCCCTGGAAGAGCACCAGTCACCAGCTCCCTCCCTACCCAGACAGGCGCAGACTGAGAAGCATCAGAAGTCCAGTGTGGTTACCAGCTTGAAGGTCTAGGAGTCCTGTGAATTCCCAGGGGTGCGCATTTCTGGTGGTGCACATTCCCGATAGCAGGGGACTCCAGCCAGCACTCACACAGCCTCGGGGAGCTGTGGGCTACTGGCAGGCCCCTGACAGAGCGTCAGTGGGGAACTGAGAGCTCGGGACTTGGGCTGACACTCCCGAAGTCTCAGGGTGCTGCAGGCTGCTGGCAGGGCCCCTGGAAGAGTGCCAGTTGCCAGCTCCATCCCTATCGAGCTGGCTCAGACTGAGAAGCACTGGGAGTGCTGCCGGCTTGGAAGAATTGTGAGTTTCCCAGTGTGTGCAGCCACAGCACTGGGAAAGGTCCAAGCCCAAGCCTGTGAGACCAGGAAAGGCTGGCTGGGAGTGCGTGCCCTCAGGCCAGGCCAGAGCTGGGGAGCCTGGGGAAAAACCTGCTCTCATCAGGGCACGGGGCAGCGGCACCATTCTGGATCTTGGGAGGACACTGGCGAGACCAGCTAAGTTGACTGAGAGGAGAGAAAGGCCACACTAATAGCCCCTCAGGCTGCTGCAGCTAGGGAGACCATAAGAAAAGGTTTGACCAGCTGGAAACCACAAAGAAGAGTAGGTGGAAGTGAAGAACATCAAGATACCTGCAGGAGACTGTACCACTGAATCTCACAGGCATCTTACCACAGAAGTTCACACCATAAACCCAGGAAACCAGAACAGATCACTTTAAGAAGCTGGAGCCAACAAGAAGAGCAACACAAACAATGGGATGACAAAGAAACCATCCCCAAATAAAAGAAAAGGAGGGAGTCTCAGAAAGAATGTTAGATGAAATAGAGGCAAGCCAACTATCAGATATTGAATTCAAAGTACTGGTTATTAGGAAATTCAAAGAGCTTACTACGAGCTACCAGAAACTACAGGGGAGCTACAGTGAGCTCTCTGCAAACTACACCAACATGAGAAAGGAAATAGAAACCATTAGTAAAGTCCAAGAGGAAATGAAGAATACAATTTCTGAACTGAAGAACGCAGTAGCAGGAATGAAGAATAGAATCAATATGGCGGAAGATCGCGTAAGTGAGATAGAAGACAGGATAGAAAGAATCTCCCAGACAGACCAAATAATGGAAAAGAGAATCAGAAAAAATGAGGAGAGTCTAAGAGAAATGCAAGACAACATGAAACGTAATAATATCCAAATAATAGGAATACCAGAAGGAGATGAAGAAGAACAAGGGATAGAAAACCTACCTGAAAGAGCTGTAACGGAAAATTTTCCTAAGTTGAGGAGAGAGAAAGTCACATGGATTCAACACTCGCAGAGTCCCAATAGGGTGGAACTGAAAGAGGCCTACTGCAAGACACATCATCATTAAAATGGCAAAAATCCAAGACAAAGAGAGAATCCTAAAGGGAGCAAGGGAGAAAAGGGAAGTAATGTACAAGTGGGTCCCAATAAGTTTGGCTACTGACTTCTCAATGGAAACATTCCAAGCAAGAAGAGAATGGCAGGAAATATCCCAAGTAATGAGAAACAGAGGCCTACAACCAAGGCTATTGTACCCAGCAAGGCTCTCAATCAAGATAGAAGGCCAAGTAAAGAGCTTCCAAGAAAAAAGAAGTCTAAAAGAATATGCCTCCACCAAACCAGCTCTACAAGAATTACTAAAAGGACTGTTTTAGGAAAGGAAGGAAAAGAGAGAGGCGGAGAGGAACACAGGTACACAAATGGCAATGAATAAGTACCTTTCAATAGTAACCTTAAATGTAAATGGATTAAATGCACATATTAAAAGACAGAATAGCTGAATGGATGAGAAAGCATGACCCACACATCCGCTGCCTACGAGAGACCCACCTCAGGTCAAAAGACCACCACAGACTAAAAGTGAAAGGATGGAAACAAATTTTCCAAGCAAATGGACAAGAAAAAAAAGCCGAGGTAGCAATTCTCATATCAGACTAAATAGACTTCCAAAAAAGGGCCATAAAGAGGGACACAGAAGGTCTCTTGATAATACTCAAGGGAAGAATCCACGAAGAAGACATTAACATCGTAAATATATATGCACCCAACATAGAAGCACCGAAATATATAAAGAAAACCCTAGAGGACCTCAAGAAAGATATTGAGAGCAACACAATTATAGTAGGGGATTTTAACACCCAACTGTCAAAAATGGAAAGATCTTCCAAGCAAAATATCAACAAAGATATTGCAGCATTAAATGACACCCTAAACGAAATGGACCTAATTGATATATATAGAGCCCTCCATCCCAAAGAAAGCTAAATACACTTTCTTTTCAAATGCACATAGAACATGTTCAAAGATCGACCACATGATAGGACACAAAACGAGTCTCAATGAATTCAGGAAAATAGAAATCATACCAAGCATTTTCTCTGATCACAAGTTACTGAAATTGGAAATCAACCCCACAGGAAAAAACCGAAACACCCAAAAGCATGGAGACTGAATGGTATGCTATTAAACAAGGAATGGCTCAAGATTGAAATTAGGGAAGAAATCAGAAAGCTTCTGGAAACAAAGGAAAATGAACTCACAACAACACAAAACTTATGGGACACAGTGAAGGCAGTCCTGAGAGGGAAGTTCATAGCAATAACAGCTACCTTAAGAAGGTAGAAAAAATTCAAAGAAACAACCTAACCTGACGACATCTGCAAGAACTCTAGGGACAACAACAAAGACAGCCCAGAGAAAGTAGAAGAAAGGAAATAACCAAGATTAGAGCAGAATTAAATGACATAGAGACTAAAAGCACAATTTGAAGGATCAATGAATCCAGGAGTTGGTTTTTGAAAAGATAAACAAAATAGAGAAACCTTTAAGTAGGCTCATCAAGAAAAGAAGAGAGAGGACCCAAATAAATACAATCAGAAATGAAAGAGGAGAGATTACAACTGACACCACAGAACTAGAAGGGGTTGTAAGAAATTATTATGCAGAACTGTATGCCAATAAATTTGAAAACCTAGGTGAAATAGACACATTTCTAGAAAAGTATAATCTTCCAAAACTCGATGAACAAGAAGCAGAAAACCTGAAGAGGCCAATAACAGCAAATGAAATTGAAGCAGTAATCAAAAGCTCCCATCACAAAAAAGCCCTGGACCAGATGGTTTCACGGGAGACTTCTACAAAGCTTTTAAGGAAGAGCTAACCCCTATTGTTCACAGACTGTTCCAAAAAAATACAAAAAGAGGGAAAACTCCCCAACTCTTTTTATGAAGGCAGCATCACCCTAATTCCAAAGCCAGATAGAGACACAACAAAGAAAGAAAATTACAGGCCAATATCACCGATGAACATAGACGCTAAAAATCCTCAATAAAATATTAGCAAATCACATCCAACAATACATGAAAAAGATCACATACCACGACCACTGGGATTCATCCCAGGGATGAAGTATGGTTCCACATAGGCAAATCAATAAATGTAATTCACGATATAAAGAAAAGCAAAGACAAAAATCACATCGTCATATCAATAGATGGGAAAAAGCTTTTGATAAGGTTCAACACCCATTTATGATAAAGTTATTCAGAAAAATGGGAATAGAGGGAGCATTCCTCAACATAATAAAGGCCATATATGAAAGACCTACAACCAACATCATACTCAATGGGTAAAAACTAAAAGCTTTTCCACTAAGATCAGGAACAAGACAAGATTGCCCACTTTCACCACTTCTATTCAATATAGTATTAGAAGTTCTAGCCACAGTGATCAGACAAGAAAAGGAAATAAAAGCTATCCAAATCGGAAAGGAAGAAACAAAACTGGCATTGTTTGCAGATGACATAATAGTGTACATGGAAAGTCCTATAGCCTCTACCAAATAACTGCTTGAAGTAATAAATGAATTTGGCAAAACAGCGGGATACAAAGTCAATATCCAGAAGTCAAAGGCATTTTTTGTATACCCACAATGAATCAGCAGAAGCAGAAATGAAGAAAAAAATCCCATTTGATATAGCAAAAACTAAAATAAAATATCTGAGAATAAACCTAACCAAGGAGGTAAAAGACCTGTATGCAGAAAACTACACAACACTGAAGAGAGAAGTCAGGTTAGACACAATTAAATGGAAACATATACCGTGTTCATGGATTGGAGTAATTAACATCATCAAAATGTCCATACTACCCAAAGCAATTTACAGATTCAATGCAATACCTATTAAAGTACCAATGGCATATTTCACAGACATAGAACAAACACTTCAAAAATGTATATGGAACCATAAAAGACCCCGAATAGCAGCTGCAATTTTGAGAAAGTTGAACAAAGTAGGAGAGATCACAATACCTGGTATCAAACTGTATTACAAGGCCACTGTAGTTAAAACAGCATGGTACTGGCACAAAAACAGGCACATAGACCAATGGAATAGAACAGAGAGCCCAGAAATAAACTCAACTCTCTACAGTCAATTAATATTTGACAAAGGGGGCAGTGACATGAAATGGAAAGAGACAGCCTTTTCAACAATTGGTGTTGGGAGAACTGGACAGCTACATGCAAAAAAATGAAACTTGAGCACCAACTTATACCATACACCAAAATTAATTCATGGTGGATAAAAGACTTAAATATAAGCGGTGACACCATTAAAGCCCTAGAGGAGAGTATTGGCAGGAAAATATCAGATATTCCACGCAGCAATATTTTTACTGATACGTCCCCTAGAGCAAAGGATATAAAGGAAAGAATAAACAAATGGAATCTCATCAATATTAAAAGCTTCTGCATGGCTAAGGAAAACAGTATCAAGATACAACGAGAAGCAACTGTTTGGGAAAACATATTTCCCAATGATACCTTAGACAAAGGTTTAATCTTCAAAATATACAAAGAACTCATTCAACTGCACTCAGAGAAGAGAAGCAACCCGATTAAAAAATGGATAAAGGACTTGAACAGACACTTCTCCAAGGAGAACATCCAGAGGATCCAGTGACATATGAAACGATGCTCGATATTGCTAGCTATCAGAGAGATGCAAATTAAAACCACAATGATATACCACTTAACACCAGTCAGAATGGCTATCATAAACAAAGAAACAACAAGTGCTGGAGAGGTTGTGGGGAAAAGGGGACCCTAGTTCACTGTTGGTGGGATTGCAGACTGGTGCAACCACTATGGAAATCACTATGGAATTTTCTAAAAAGACTAAAAATGAACGTGCCTTTTGACCCAGCAGTTCCACTATTAGGAGTGTATCCTAAGGACTCTGAAACACCAATCCAAAAGAACCTATGCACCCCGATGTTCATAGCAGCACAATTCACGATAGCCAAGACTTGGAAGCAACCTAGATGCCCATTGGTAAATGACTGGATCAGAAAACTATGGTACATTTACACAATGGAATTCTATGCTGCAGAAAGGAAGCAGGAGCTCGTACCTTTTGCAACACCATGGATGGAACTGGAGCACATTATATTGAGTGAAATAAGCCAGGCAGTGAAAGACAACTGCATATGACCTCACCTTTAACAGGAATCTAGACAACAAAACAAGCAAGCAAGCAAAATATGACCAATGACATTCAAATAGTGAATAGGGTGACAGGGTCTAGAGAGAAGAGGGGAGAGAATCATTGGATAATCATTGGAGAATCATTTCCCCTGTGGAAAAGGGGAGGGACTCGCATGAATACGTATAATGGAAATAGGGAGAATAATTAAGGTGGGGGTAGAAATGAGAGGGAGTTGGGGAGCACGGTGGTGGGCAGGGCAGGCAATATAAAACAGAAAACTGTACTTGAATAAGAATTAAATTAAAAAGAAAAGACTAAATGAGGGACTGAAGGCACCATTTGTTTAATCTGTATTTTTGGTTGGAGAAATAGGACACTTGGTCAGTTCTCAGCCTAGTACAGTGCTCTGTTGGAAGAACTGGGAAACCCTTGGTTCTCAGCCTTTTGCAACACTGTAGTGGAGGCATAGAAGAGAACTAATGGTCTCAACTTTAGTTGCACTCTGATGAAGGTACTGACATGATATTGGGTCTTAGAGCCCTGCTGCACTCAGGCACAGGAACTAAGACACCATTGAGACACCATCGTCTCATCTTTGTGCAGCGCTCGTGTGAAGAGACTGAGGTTACCACTTCCTCACAGCCTCCAGCATGCTTTGTTGAAGAAATTAAAGACAATTTTGCTCTTAGCCTCTTGCAGTACTCATATGTGGGTGCTGAAGGTATTGAGTGTCAGCCACCAGCACCACTATGACAGAGGGACTGCAGACAATTTTGTGTTTCACCCACAGATGTGTTCTGATAGAGGAACTGAATAGAGGGTCATTGTGTTTCTGGCATCTGAAGACATTGACTGAAGAATGAAGTCACGATTGTATTTCAGTCTCCTGTAGCTCTCGAAAGGTGGGAATAGAGTCAAATTTGTATCTGAGATCTTGTAGCAGTGTGGAGGAGGGCCCCAAAACTAGAGTTTGGCTTCATCTTCCTTTTGTGCACTGATGGAATGCACTGTAGACAATATTGGATCTCATCCTCCTGTAGGGTGTTGATGAAGATACCAAAGATAGAGTTGTGTCTCAACCTCCTGCAAAGTTCTGATCAATGGATTAAAGAGTACATTGGTCTCAGCCTCCTGCATTACTCTAATGAAGAGACTGTAAAAAAAAAACACTGTTGGATCTCAGCTTTCTTCAGCAGTTGGTATAAAGGTATGAAGGAACTGTTAGTTTCAGCCTTCTGCATTGCTCTGTGAGTGATTGAAGACAGATTATGAGGTATACGTAATCTTCTGCAAAACAGACTGAAGTCAGTGTTGTGTCTTAGCTTCCTATAGTGACCAGATGGTGGGATTGCTGATTCTCAGAGTCCTGCATACCTCTTTTGGAAGAATTTGAGACACCATTTGTTCTCAGTCTCCTGCAATTCTCTAATAAAGGGACAGAAGTACTTTTTGGCCTTAGACTTCTTTATCACCACAATGGAGGGACTGGAGACACTATTGTGTCTAATATTTCTCTATTACTCTGACAGAGGGACAGAGTGAAGCCTTGGGTCTCAGAGTTTTCTGAACTCAGATAAAAGAACTTAAAACACCATTGGGTCTCAGCCTTCTGTAGCCCTCTCATTGCTTGACTGTAAATGCCTTTGGTGCTCAGCTTCCTGCAACGCGCACCTGAATCTTCAGCCTTCTGCAATGCCCTGTGTGCCCTACTGAAGGGACTGATGGTACCAATTTTTCTTAGAGTCAAACAAACTGTAATGGACTGACTGAATACACTATTGGTTTTAGTTTCCTGTGGCACTCTGACAAGAGACTGAAGGCACGATCTAGTCTCCCACTCCTGAAGCACTGTGACTTTGGGACTAATTCCTGTTTAGGTCTCAGCCTCAGGCACTCTCTGTTGGAGGAACTGTAGAAACCATGAGGCTTATTCTTATGCATTGTGCTGATGGAGTAACTAAGGGTATATTTGTATTTCTGCATCCTGCAGCACTCAAAGGGAAATGTGGAAGACAACATTGAGTCTCAGTATCCTGCAGCTCTGTTACAGGGACTGAAGACAAGTTTGGGTCTCATTTACTTGGAGTGCTGTGATAGAGAGACTGAAGGCTTCTTTTGGTCTCAGTCCCCTGCAGCATGTGATGGAGGACTAAAGACACTGGCGGATCATAGTCTACAGTGCTCCGATAGAGGGACTGAAGACACCATTTGTCACAGCCTCCTGTAGCATTCTTATGGTGGGACTGAAGTCATCCTCAGTTTCACCTAAGGCAGCACTCTGATGGAGGGACTCAGACAATTTGGCCTTAGTTTCTTTCAGTGTACTGATAGAGGACTGAAGGCAGTGATATGTTTCAGCCCCCAGTAGCACTCTGAGAGAAGGACTCAGTACATATTTTCTCTAAGCTTCCTGAAACATTGGGATTGAGACAATGAATATGTTTTTGCCTTTCAGCCTCCTGCAGGGCTTTATGAAAGACTGAAATAATCATTCATTCTCAGTCTCTTGTAGTCGCTCTAACGAATGACTAAAGTCACTAGTGGTATCAGACTTCTGAAGCACTGTTGTTGAGGAACTGAAAATATCACTGAGTAGCAGCTTCCTGTAGTGCTCTGACAGAGGTACTGAGGATTCCATCAGGTCTCAGCCTCATACAGGACTGTGAATAATGGTCTAAGACTAGATGTGTCTCAGCTCCTGAAGCACTCTTGTGGAGGGGCTGAAGTCACAACTGGTTCTCAGCCACCAGCATGCTCTGTTGGAGGGTCTGTAGATACCATTAGGGCTCATCCTTATTCAGAACACTGATGGAGGGACTAAGGACACATTTGCGTACAAATTCCTACAGCATTAGATGGATGAAATACAATATTAATTCACAGCCTCCTGCAATAATCTGTTCGAGTGGTTGAAGACTAGTTTGCATCTTAGCCTCCAGCAGTGCTCAGAGGTATGGACTGAAGAGAAGATTTGTCTCAGTATCTGCAGTGCTCTTATGAAAGGTCTGAAAGACTACATTGGGTTTCAGCCCACAGCAGCACTGTAACAGAAGGACTGAACACCATTGTGTTACCACCCTCTACAGTGCAGGGATTAATGGTCTGAATACATCTCTGGGTCTCTGCCTTCTGCAGCACTCTGATTGAGTGATGAAGGTACAATTTTGTCTCAGCTTCCTGTAGTTCTCTGATGGAGGGACTGAACACAGCTTTGATTCTCTTCCTCCTGAAGCTCATTGATGGAGGGGGAGATACACTGTTATTACTCAGCTTGCTGCAGTACCCTGAATGATGAGTGAAATACTGTTTTGTCTGTTTCCTGCAGCATTCTAACAGGGGACTGAAGGCACCATTCTGTTTCTGTCTCCATTGCTCTGAAAGAGTGACTGAAGACACCATTGTGTCACAACCTCCTGCAGTGCTGTGTTGGAAAGACTTAATATACCTGGGTCTCAGCCTCCTGCAATGCTTTAGAAAGGTACTGACTTACTGTTGCCTCTCATCTTCTTCTACCACTCTTTGTGGACTCAATCCACCATTGGTTCCCAGGTTCCTGCCACAATCTTTTGATGAGGGATCTAGACAACATTAGGGCAGCCTACTGAAGCATTCTAAAGGATAGACTAAAAAACAATGTTTTGTCTTAGACTCCAACAGCTCTGTGATGGAGGGACTGAAGACACTGTAGGTCTCAGTCTCCTGTACCACTCTGACAGAGGGACTCAACACAGGTCTCAGCCTCCTTTAGAATGCTGATGGAGGCACTGAAGCCACTGCTCAGTCTCAGCATGCTGAGGTACTCTTACAGATAGATAATTGAAGACACTGTGGTCTCAGTGTCCTGCAGAGTCCTGAAAAAGGAACTGTAGACATCATTGTGTCTCTGTCTCCTGCAGGACTCAGACGTTGGGTCCATAGGCACTACTGGGTCTCAGCTCCCTGCAGTGCTGTGGTGGAGGGACAGGAGATAACATTGGGTCACAGCCTCAAGCAGTGTTGGTATTGAGGGACTGAAGACATATTTGTTTCTAGCTTCTTGCAATGTTCTTTTGGAGGAAATGAAAATAACTTTGGTTTGCAGCTTTCTGCAGCTTACTGGTGGAGGGAATGGAGACAATTTTAGTCTCAGCATCTTCCAGCACTCTGATGAAAAGTGTAAGGATACCATTGGGTATCAGTTCCCTGCATCATTCCAACCTATGGAATGTAGACATCAATGGGTCTATGCCCCCTATACTACTCTGATGCCTGTGTTACAGACATCAATGGGTCTCAGCCTCCTGCAGTGTACCGGTGAAGTCCTGAAGACACCATTGTGTCTGATTCTTTCAGCTCTGTGATGTGGGGACTAAAAGCTGCATTTGGCATCATATTCTTTCAGTGCTATGATGGAGAGACTGAAGACTGTGTTGGATCAAACTCCTGCAGTACTCTGTCAGAGGTTCTGAAAAAAAAAACTTAAAATAACAGCCTCTTGCAGTGCTGTGATTAAAGAACTGTAGGCACTGCTGGGTCTCAGCCTCTTGCAATGTTCTAATGAACATGAAGGCAGAATTGGGTCTTACCTTTCTCTAGTGTTCTGATGGAGGGACTAAAGACATCAGTGTGAATCAGGTTCTTGCAGCACCCTCTCAGAGGTACCTAAGTTATGACTGGGCCCCATTCTAAATCAGTGAGCTAATGAAAGGACTGAAGTCACTAGTGGTCTTAGGCTTCTGCAGCACTATGATGGAGGGTCTGAAGACACCATGGGTCTCAGGCCTCCTGCAGTGCTATAAGGGAGGGACTGAAGGCATTCTTTGGGCTTTCTCTCATGTAGTGCTCTGACCAAGCACTGAATGCGGATTTATACATTGGCTTTCTCCACCACTCTTATGGAGGGACTGAAAGCACCATTGGTCCTTGGGGTAGTGCAGGAATGTGATGGAGGGACTGAAGAAACCATTTGGTATCCACCTGTCAGCCTGTTCCACCACTCTGATCTCTGCACTATAGATAGCATTGTGTCTCAGCTTCCTGCACAACGCTGACTGAGGGAATGAAGGCATCATTGGCTTTTAGCCTCCTGCAGGACTCTTTGAGACTGAAGTCTGTGGGGGTGACTTTCCCTGCAAGTTCCCTCATCCACCACGGATGAAAGTAAACACTACCAAGACATGATCTGCTTGGGAAGGAGAGGTGGCCGATTCCTCAAAGGGGGAGGGCCTTGAGCAGTGGCCAGTTTCTGAGGGGAAAAAAAGGCCTTGAGCCCCTTCCTCCAAAGGCTTTTATTGGGTTGTAATGTACAGGAATACAGGTCAGCAAGGATAAAACAGTAGACAATATTTCAAAGAAATCTGAGGGCTTAGTCTGAGTTTGAGTCTGTCAGGAAGGAGGTTTTGCAGAAACTTTAGGAGTCCTGCTCAGACCCTTAACATATGAATGAGAGCACTCCTAGCAGAGCAAGTTTCACAGGTTTTTCAGGAATTCTTTGTTATGCCAGATTTCCCTCCCAGGATCTGCTCTGGGAAGGCAAGGAGCTGCACCCCTCCCCATCAGGTATTCAGGATTAAGTGGATTAGAGCCAGGGAGCACTACTCCCAGAGGACATGGGGACTTGGGTTAGTCACATAGCCTTGGGGCAAGGGTCCATTGCTCACTCTTTGTTGCAGCCCCCTGAGTCCTTCCATGAAGGTCTCCCAAGTGATTGTGTCTCTTAGTTTGCTTAGTTTGCTCCCCACTGTGAGGAGACTTGCCCACCATCAACATAGATTATGCTTTGGGAGCAGGGAGAAGAAACTGAGGCAGCATTTGCTACCAGAGACAAGTTTTTTCTCCTGTGGCTCGAATTCCAGAGGTCACTCGCTTATCCTTAGCCACGTGGGTGGAGTAGTGTTAGAATTCCTGAAACCAGGCAGAGCGGCCCACAACAGAAGTCAACAATGGTTTGCAACATCTTGCACCTGTCTGATGTGGGACTGAAATAACCATACATATCACTTGATGCTTGGAAGGACTGAAGACTCCATCAAGTCTCAGCCTCTTACAGAGTTGTTTTAGAAGGATTGAAACAACTTCGAGTCTCAGCTCCTTCAGCGCTGTGACAGAAGAACTGAAGGTACTATTGTGTCTCTGCTTCCTGCAGTGCTCTGATGGATGGAAGAGAGACAGATGGATCTCAGCCTCGTGCAGGATGGAATAACTGATAAGCATGTTGGGTTACATCTGCCTGCAGTGCTGGATTTTAGGGACTGAATTCATCTTATGTCTTAGCCGCCTACAGCACACTGATGGAGGGACTGGAGACAATACAGTGTCTCAGCCTCTTATAGAATTATGGCTGAGGGATGAATACACCACTGTGTCTCAGTTTCCTATAGCCCTCTAGTGGAGAAACTGAATAGACCGTAAGATTTCAGCATCCTGGAGCACTCTGATAGAAAGAATGAAGATGGCTTTGGGTGTCCATCTCCTGCAGCGTTCTGATGAAGCACTGAAGACTCATTGGGTTTCTGGATCCTTAAAGACCTCTGACAGAGGGATTGAAGACAGAATTTCATCACAGCCTCCTGAATCACTGTGGTAGAAAGAGTGGTCATTGTTTGTCCTCAGGCTTCTGCTCTCTGATGTATGGAATGTAGACATTACTGGGTCTCATTCTACTGCAGCACGCTGACGGAGGTACTAAATATTCAGTTGGGTCTTGACTTCTTTCAGGGTTGGTTATAAAAGAGGGACTAAAGACTTCACTGAGTGTGAGGTCCAGTAGCATTCTAATGAGGCAAAGGTGACACCATTGCGTCTCAGCCTCCTTCACCATTTGGTCTGAGGCGATGATGACACCACTGGTTCCCAACCACTTGCATTACTTTGATGGAGGAACTGAATCCAATGTTGGTCTCAGATGCTCACAGCATTTTCATGGGGGATTTTAAGGTACCCGGGCCACGGTCTACTGCAATACTTCAACAAAGTGACTGAAGTCATTGTTAAGTATAAGCTTCTTCCAGTGGTGGAACGAGGGATAGAAGACATCGTGTTTTCTCAGGATTCCACCGTGCTCTGTAGAGGGACTGAAGGCACTGCTGGTTTTCAGATGCGTGCACCACTCTGACTGAGGGGTGAAGGTGCTGATGTGTCTCTGCCTCCTACAGCTCTCTGATGGAGGGCTAGAAGACACTTGTGTCTCTTGCTCTGGCAACACTCTGATGGAGTGAATGGAGACATCATTGTGTCTCAGCATTCTGTAGTGTTCTCACAGATACACTCACTCACATACCTCACTCCATTTCCAGCATTCTCTCCGTTGTCTTCACTTTTTCTTTGTTGTCAGCATTTTCTTTGTTCTTTTACCAGTGGAAATAGTTTTTGAAGAAAATTTTCTTCATCTGAATCATTATTCTGTTTCCTCTTTTGCTAAGACCTTATTGTGTTCAAACATAAACAATTTTTATGGACATAAGGAATTTCCCTTCTTTCCTTTGCTGTTGGCAATGATATTACAATTGTATAATGGTGTAGTATTTAGAGTAAATTTAAGTGCTTATTCTCCATAGTCTAATATGTATACAGGTCATGAAGTATTACAGTGGAATCCAATTTCTTCTTAGTTGTTGTGGTATAGGTGTACATGATCCAATTTACTAAAGTTTATCCATGTGGGCTCCTTTCAGGAGTGACAACAGAAAGTCTGGTGGCTCAGAACTGCAAATTCAAAACATTTATCAAAACAACCCATAGACAATGGGGAACCATCTAAACAAAACTTGGATCCAGGTATCCATTATTCCAAATGAGGGTTCACAAACAACTCTTAACACCGTATCTTCTGCCAAACACATTGCCACAAGTAGTCCTAAAAATACTCAAATATCATGATGCCCGACTGACAGGAACAGGCTATCAACTGATACTGCATTTAGTTCCAACTGGACCAAGTGTCAGAAAGCCGAAGTGCATAAAACCCAAGGGCTACAAAATCTGACTAAAACAAAGGCAAAGGGGCAGAGATACTCTGCCAACCAGTACTCCAAGTGGTCCTAAATGAACGTAAGTGGCAAAAGCCAAGCAGCAGGGATAGCCTTACAAAAGGTAGCACAAATTGTTCCAACTGGACCCAAGTAGCACAAAACCACGTTGGAGGAATAGAAAATCCCAAATATGTGATACAGTCTGATTTAGTCAGTAGTGGAGTTTGTCTTGGATTCTCCTTTAAAACTTATTTCCTTCTGTAAGCCAAGAATTTCAGGCAAAAGTCACCTACAGACAAGCACAGGAAAATTCCCAGAGGAAAGCTCTTTGCACATACAGGGAAATCTCCACTGTTGAATTCCAGGTTTGGCTTGCTACAAGCAGTTATGACCTGAGTCTGGGCCCTTTGGAATTTACTGAAATCCACATAGTTCCAACAAAGCAGCCAAAAACTAACCAAACAGTGTCTAAGCAGCCTGCAGCAATAAAACCTAAACTCATGGGACAGTTGCTGTTCCCTCAAAGAGAGGTTTTTATTTAGGTGCCACGTTACTGTAAAGAATGATAGACTCATCTCAATTCAAAGACCATCTCCTTTACTCATTTGGTGCCTATGTGAAGGTTGCCAAAGGAGAAAGTTTGAGACAGTTGTAATAATATAAATAATAAGAATAAAATTTAAAGTAATACAATTAAAAATATCAAATATTCTTTTTATGTCCCATTTATGTTAAATGATAGATATTGCAGGCTAATAGCAGCAAGTAAAGAATGGCCTTATAGGTACACTAAAACTAATAAATTGTTTTCTTTTTAAAATTATTTTATTATTCACGTAAATATAATTTTATGTCAGGATTTAGTATGTCTAACTGCCACACACTTGGAAAGTCTACAAAAGAGCAAATTTAATTCTGCTTTTGAAGAGGAGAGCCTCTAAAAAACAATATGCTTTGAAAACATTATTAAGTATTTTATAAAGTTGTGTTATTGCTGTTCAATTAGAGTTGTCTTCATTTCCTCCCCTCCACTGCCCCCTACTCCAGCCAAATCCATACCCTCCCTTGATTCCACCCTCCCCCTGGTTTTGTTCCTGAAAACTCTTCCCCCAAGTTTTTCCTCCCCATCCCCTCTGATTATTGTTAGATTGTTCTTAATGTCAATGTTTCTGGTTATATTTTGTTTACTCTTTTCTTTTGTTGATTATGTTCCAGTTAAAGGTGAGATCATATGGTATTTGCCCTCACCGCCTGGCTTATTTCACTAGCACAATGCTCATTCCGTCACAAAAAGTAGGAACTCCTTCTTTCTCTCTGCTCCATTGAATTCCATTGTGTAAATGAGCCAAAGTTTTTTGATCCACTCATTTTAGACAAAATAGAGTTTAAAAGAATCCATAAAAGAGGCTTATAATGCCACTTCATAATACTCAAGAGAAGAATTCATCACCAAGACATAAACATTGTAAATATATATGCACCCAGCAAAGGAGCACACAAATACATAAAGAAAATATAGGAGGACTTCAACAAAGATATTGACAGCAACACAATTATAGTAGGGGCTTTTAACACCCCAGTGTCAACAATGGATAGATCTTCCAAACAAAATATCAACAAAGACATTGCAGCACTGAAAAAAGTCCTAGATCAAATGAACTTAACGGATATAGATATAGAGCCTTTCAAAGATGCAAAGTGTGCATTCTTTTCAAATGCACATGGAACATTTTCAAAGATATGCTGCATAATAGGACACAAAAGAAGCCTCAATAAATTCAAGGAAATTGAAATCATATCAAACATTTACTCTGACCATAGGGGCTGATGCTGGAAACCAACATCAAGGGGAAAAAGCCAAAATACTAAAACTCATGGATATTGAATAGCATGCTATTAAACAAAGAATGAGTCAGGAAAGAGATTAGAAAAGAATGGAATGTTTTATGAAAACAAATGAAAATGAACTCACAATAACCCAAAACTTATGAGCCACACCAAAGACAGTCCTGAGAGGAAAGTTTATAGTAATACAGGCCTACCTAAAAAACATAGAAACATTTCAAATAACAATATAACCCTGTGTGTACAAGAACTTGAGGAACAACAACAAATACTTCCCAGAGCAAATAGAAGGAAGGACATTATGAAGATCAGAGTAGAATTAACTTACATAGTGACTAAAAGCATAATTCTAAGCATCAATGGATCCAGGAGCTGGTTCTTAAAAAAGATACACAAAATCTACAAGCCTTTAAGAAGGCTCATCAAGAAAAAAAGAGAGAGGGCCCAAATAAACACAATCAGTAATGAAAGAGGAGAGATTACAACTGATACCACAGAGATACAAAGGATTTTAAGAAGTTATTATGAAGAACTGTATGCCAAAAAATTTGAAAACCTAGGTGAAATGGACAAATTTCTAGAAAAATATAATCTTCCAAAACTTAATGAAGTAGAAAGCCTGAACAGACCAATAACAGCAGATGAAATTGAAGCAGTAGTCAAAAAAGTTGCAACACACAAAAGCCCTGTACCAAATGGTTTCACAGGAATTTTCTCCAAAGCATTCAAGGAAGACCTAACCCCAACATTCACAGACAATTCCAAAAAAAAATTCAAGAAAATAGAAGACCCCCAAACAGTTTTTATGAGGCCAGCATTATTGTCATTTAAATACCAGATAAAGATACAACAAAGAAAGAAAACTTCAGGCCAATATCGCTGATGAACATAGGTGCTAAAATCCTCAACAAAATATTGGCAAACTGCATCTAACAATACGCAAAAAAGATCATGTGTCATGATCAAGTGGGATTCATCCCAGAGATGTAAGGATGACAAAACATTCACAAATCAATAAACATAATACATCACATAAACAAAAACAAATGTAAAAAATATATGATCATATTAATTGATAAAATACAGCACCATTTATGATAAAAAATACTAAGCAAACTGGGAATAGAGGGAGCATTCCTCAACATAATAAAGGCCATATATGAGAGACCTATAGCTAACATCATACTCAATGGACTAAAAATAGAAAAGTTCTCACTATGATCAGAAACAAGACAAGGTTGTCTACTTTCACCACTTCTACTCTACATAGTAGTGGAAATTCTAGCCACAGCAATCAGACAATAAAAAAAAGTTATCCAAACTGAAAAAGAGAAAACAAAAATGTCACTGTTTGCAGATGACATGATAGTGTGCCTAGAGAACCGTATAGATCCCACCAAAAAACTGCGTGACCTAAATGAATTTGGCAAAACAGTGAGATATAAAGTCAATATCCAGAAACCAAAGGCATTATTGTACACTGACGATGAAATGTCAGAAGGAGAAATCAGAAAAAAATTTCATTTGATATAGCAACAGGTAAAATAAAATACCTAGGAATAAACCTAACCAAGGAGGTAAAACAACTGTTCTCAGAAAACTACACAGTATTGAAGAAAAAAATCAAAGAAGACACAAACAAATTGAAACACATACTATGTTCATGGATTGGAAGAATTAGCATCATCAAACTGTCCAAACTACCCAAAGTAATTTACAGATTCAGTACAATAACTATTTAAGCACCAAAGGCATATTTCACAGACATAGAACAAACACTTCAAAATTTATATGGAACCATAAAAGACCCCAAAATAGCAGCTGCAATTGTGAGAAAGAAGAGCACAGTAGGAGGGATCACAATACCTGATATCAAATTATTACAAGGCCACTGTAATCAAAACAGCCTGGTACTGGCATAAAAACAGGCACATAGACAAATGGAACAGAATAGAGAGCCCAGAAATGAACCCAACTCTCTACAGTCAATTAATATTTGACAAAGGGAGCAGCAACATAAAATGAACTAAAAAGTGCCTTTTCAAAAATGGGGTTGGGAGAACTGGACAGCTATGTGCAAAACAATGAAACTCGAGCACCAACTTACACCATACACCAAAATAAATTCAAGATTGATAAAATACTTAAATATATGACGTGACACCATTAAACTCCTAGAGGAGAACATTGGCAAGAAAATATCAGATATTTCATGCAGCAACTTTTTTTTACTGATATGTCCTCTAGAGCAAGAGACACGAAGGAAAGAATAAACAAATGATATCTCCTTAAAATAAAAAAAAACACTTCTGCACAGCTAAAGAAAACAATATTGAAATAAAAGGAGAACTAACTATATGTAAAACATTTTTGCAAGCGATACCTCAGACAAGGGTTTAATCTCCAAAATATGCAAGGAACTTACACAACTCCACACTAAGAAGACAAGCAATCTAATTAAAAAGTGGGCAAAGAAGTTGTACAGACACTTTTCCAAGGAGGACATATAGTGGATCCAGAGTAACATGAAAAGATGCTCAATATTGCTAGCTATAAGAGAGAGGCAAATTAAAACCACATTACGATACCCTTTCACATGGGTCAGAATGGCCATCATAAACAAAGTGACAAACAACGTGTTTGAGAGGTTGTTGAAAAAAGGGGACCCTCGTTCACTGTTGGTGGGATTGCAGACTGGTACAACCACTATGGAAAACAGTATGGAATTTTCTCAGAAAACTAAAAGTGGATCTGCCTTTTGACCCAGCAATTCCACTGCTAGGATTATATCCTAAGAACCCTGAAACACCAATTTAAAAGAACATATGCACTCCAATGTTCATAGCAGCACAATTTACAATAGCCAAGTGCTGGAAGCAACATAGGTGCCCATCAGTAAATGAATGGATCCAAAAACTATGGTACATTTACACAATAAAATTCTATGCAGCAGAAAGAACGAAGCAGCTCTACTTTCTTCTGAGAGTGAAGTTGTGTAAATTCCTTTGCAACAGCATGGATTGAGCTAGAAAACATAAGGGTTTATGGAACAAGTATAAAGGACACATGGAGAAAAACTGAGGCATATGGAAATGGGAGGGAGGTGGGGAGCACTGGGGGCATGAGTTGTGATTGGAGTAAAAAACAGAAAATGTGCTTGAACAACACTTGAAATAAATAAGTTAAACAAAAAGACCAACAATTTAAGCATTTATTGATCCAGGAACTGGTGATTTGAAACAATATACAAAGTGAAAAATCTTTAAGCAAACTCATCAACTACAGGAGAGAGAGCACCCAAATTAAATAAAATCAGAAATGAAAGATGAGAGATTACAATTGAAGCACAGAAATACAAAGTATTGTAAGAAATTGCTACTAACAGCTGTATGCCAAGAAATTTGAAAACCTAAGTGAAAGGGACAAATTTCTAGAAAAATATAATTTTACAAAACTGAATGAAGAAGAAGCAGAAAGTCTGAGGAGACCAATAACACAGTGAAATGGAAACAGTAGTGAAAAATTTCTGTCACACCAAAGCCCTGGACCAGATGGTTGTACAAGATAATTCTTCCAAAAATTTAAGAAAGAGCTAACCCATAAACTTCTCAGACTATTAAAAAAAAAAACCCCAAGCGGTAGGAAGACTGCCAAACTCTTTATGAAGCCAGTAGCATCCTAATTCTGAATCCAGATGAAGACACAACCAAGAAAGCAAACTATAGGCCAATATTATTGATGAACATGGTTGCAAAAATTCTCAACAAAATATTGGCAAACTGTATTCAGTAATATATTAAAGAGGTCATATACCATGATCGAGTTGGATTCATCCCTGGGAAACAAGGATGGTAGAACATTCACAAATCAAGAAACACAATACAAACAAAAGGAATAATACACAAACAAGAGGAAAGACAAAAATCACAGGATCATATCAATAGATGTGGGGAAAGTATTTGATAAGGTACAGCATCCATTTATAAGACACTCAGAAAAGTGGGGGTAGGTGGAATATTCCTCAGCATGATAAAGGGCATATATGAGAAATCTACAGGCAACATCATACTCCATGAGTTTTAGGCAAAAGCTAAAAGCTTTCCTACCAAATTCAGGAACAACACAAAGATGTCTGCTTTCACCACTTCTATTCGAAGTGGTATTGGAATTTCTAGCACAGTAATGAGAAAGAGAAATATATGGCATCCAAATTGGAAAGGAGGAAGTAAAACTGTAATTGTTTGTGGTGATGTGCTAGTGTACATAGAAAACCTTATAGATCACCAAAAAATATTCAACCTAATAAGGAAATTTGACAAAACAGCAGATTCAAAGTCAATATTCAAAAATCAAAGGCATTTTTATACACCTACAAGAAAAGATCATAATTAAAGCTAAAGAAAATATCCCATTTGCTATAGCAACAAGAAAAGTAAAGTACCTGGAAACGTACCTTACCTAAGTGCTGAAAGATTTGCATGCAGAAAACTATAGAACACTAAAGAAAGAAATTGAGAAATGTGCAAGTAAATTGAAGCATATATTGCATTCACGGATCAGAAGAAACAACATCATCTAATTGTTTATATTACCAAAAGCAATTTATAAATTCAATGAAATCCCTATTAAAATACCAATGACACATTTTGCAGATATAAACTAAACATATTTCACAGGTATATATGAACCATAAATGACTTCGAATAGCCTTAGCATTTGTGAAAAAAGAGCAAAGAAGTAGAAATCACAATACTTGACATCAAACTATATTACAAGGCCACTGTAATCAAAACGGTATGGTACTGGCACAGGACCTGACCTACACACCAGTGGAACATAATGCAAAGCCTCTAAACACAAATAAATAAACCAGAAATAAACCCAAGTCTCTATGGTTGATAATTATTCAATAAAGGGAATGGAAGCATAAAATGGAGTGCAAATAACCTCTTTAACAAATGGTGTTGGAAGATCTGGACAACTACATGCAAAAAAAAAGACAATTAACCACCAAATTTCACCATACACAGAAATAAATTCAAGGTGTATAAAAGAGTTAAATGTAAGTTGTGACACCTTAAAAGTCCTAGAGCAGAACATAGGCAGGAAAATCTCTGATATTCCACATAGCAATATTTTCAGCAATATGTTCCTTAGAGCAAGAGACATAAAGAACAGAATAAACAAATGGGACCTTATCAAAATAAAAAGCTTCTGCACAATTAAAGAAAACAGTACTAAAATCAAAATGAACCAACCACATGGGAAAGAATATTTGCACATGATTCCTTGGACAAGGATCTGATCTCCAAAACATATACAGAAGTCACATGAGTCCACTCCAGGAAAACAACCTAATTAAAAAATGGGCAATGGACTTAAAGAGATACTTCTCTCATGAGGACAGAGGGCCCAGAGATATATGAAAAGTTGATTAGCATTCCGACCCATCAGAGAGATGCAAATAAAAACCGCAGTGATATACCATTTCACACCATTGAGAATGACCATCATAAAGAACTCAAATACAAGTGTTTGAGTCATTATGGAGAAAAAAGAACCCTAGTGCACTGTTGGTGGGAATGCAGATTAGTGCAGGCTCTGTGCAAAACAGTATGGATTTTACTCAGAAAACTGAAACTGTAACTGCTTTTGACTCAGCAATACCACTGTTAGGGTTTATACCCTAACAATGCCTGAAACACCCATTCAAAAAATTAATGCACCCCAATGCTCATAGCAGCACAATTTATGATAGCCATGTGCTGGAGGAAACCTGGGTGCCTATCAATAAATGAGTGCATCAAGGAACTGTGGTACCCCTACATAATGGAACATTATGCAGCAGAAAGCAAGAGCTCCTCACAATTGATACAGCATGAATGGTTCTGGAAAGCATTATGGTAAGTGAAACAAGCCAAGTGGTGAAAAGGAAATACCATGTGATTGTTCATATAAGTGGAATCTAGTTAAATAAACCAGCAAGGGAAATACAACCAGAGACATTGAAATAAAGAACAATATGACAGCAAGCAGAGCGGAGGAGGGAGAGGGATAATGGGTGAGTGCGATAAAGGAACATATATGAAGGACACATGGACAAAGCCAAAGGGTATGGGTTTAAGGGTGAGAAACAGTGATGGGTATGAAGTGGGTGTGGTGGGGTGAACATGGAGCCAATTAGAGAAAGAAATGGTATGTATCCCCAAACACTTGATGTTGAACTGGATCCAAATGTTTACCTTGGCAAAAAAAAAAGTAAATAAAATAAAAATTATTTATTTTGGGTAGCAGTACGTTACTTTTAAGAGTCCTTCCAGAAACAATGAATAAGTATCCTCATATTTTAAAAAACACTAAATCAAGTAAGTTCCCTGGGCTCAAACTTTTCTTCATATTATTTTATTGAAATTTATATTATCTATCTTGAAATAAAATATGCTGCTGTCTTTGTTCCCAAATAAAAGGGGAGTTTGGCCTTATTTATATCTCAGATGGTTACTCATCTGAGATGGGACAGGATACCATAGATATAACCCATAAGAAATGCTTCATTATCATTTGATAAGGACATGAACAAAGTAATAATCAAGGCAGGACCACTTTAGTCCACTCTCCTGTCTGTACAGCCAAAGATCATATTTATTAATATTTACTATAAGAAGAAACACAAGGAACAAGTGGAGATCTTTCTACCCACCAGTTGAGAAATAACAGAAAGGCTTTTTTTTTTTTTAAAGAGAACCAGATCAGAAGTCTTGCAGTGTAAATGTGGCATCCTAGCCTGAAGGGTCAGAGATACGTGCAAAGTAAGAGAGTGGAAATTTGAGACAAATCACAACAGGCTGGTCTATGCAATGAAGCAATGTGAAAAGGCACATGGAAACTGAGTCACGTGAAGCCCAACAGTGAATGAAGTGGAGTGGTGACCTGTTGCAAGATTTACAACAATGAAGGATGCCTTTGGGGTGCAGGGGACCAGAATAGACTGAGACAGAAGAGACATCATTTAGCATCTAATTTAGCCACACAAAATGGAAACTCTTGAATGTAGTAAGGGCTTTCCTGTCTTTTCCTCACTAGTATAGCCAAACACTCAATACACCAGTCTCTCAGGACTTCCTGGCCATGCACTGAACATGTCTGGGAATGTAGTACTGGGCACTTTGGTATGACTGACCTGCACACTTCACAGACATATTTACAGTATACAGTGGCATTCTGAACACTCCATTTTTTGCCACCTTGCATTATTCCAAGTGAGAACTCCATGCATACAGGTGGGGCCATGGAAAAGCTACAAGCAAGCAAATGGACTTTGTAGAAAGACTAGTTATAAATAGATAGAAAACAGATATATATCTTTTCACTTGTCTAGAGTCATAGAATCAGATTTTACATTTTCAGATCAGAGAACCTGGGCTTCATTTTCATCTCCTGAAATTTGTTGGAGCTATTTTGTTTTTTCTTTGTGAAGTGTGGGTTGAGTTATAGGCAGGGTGAGAATCTAGTCTGGTTTCTGAAAAGAAAAGCTTCTCTTGCTCTTAGTTGAGAAAATTTAGAATCTTGGACCTTTGAGGATGCTTAACCAGAGGGGAGAGAATTTCAGGGGAAAAGAAGAAGGATTCACAGGAACTAGTATAAAAGACACATTGAGAACAACTAAGGGGGGTGGAAATGGAAGGAATGTGGGGAGTACTGGGGGTAGGTACTGGGAGTAGGCTGAGATGGGAGTTAAAGATAGAAAACTGTACTTGAACAATAATTAAATAAAAAATGCTTAAAAATGGGTAAAGGACTTGAACAGACACTTCTCCAAGGAGGACATACAGAGGATCCAGAGACACATGAAAAAATGCTCAATATCGCTAGCTATCATCTAGAAAGATGCAAATTAAAACCGCAATGAGATATCACTTAACACGAGTCAGAATGGCCATCATAAACAAAGCAACAAACAACAAATGCTGGAGAGGTTGTGGGAAAGGGGACCCTAGTTCAGTCTTGGTGGGACTGCAGACTTGTACAACAACCATGGAAAAAAATATGAAATTTTCTAAGAAAGCTAAAAATGAATATGCCTTTTGACCCAGCAATTCCACTGTTAGGAGTATATCCTAAGAACCCTGAAGCACCAATCCAAAAGAACCTCTGACCCCAATGTTCATAGCAGCACAATTTACAATAGCCAAAATTTGGAAGCAACCTAGGTTCCCATCAGTAAATGGATGGATCCAAAAACTATGGTACATTTACACAATACAATTCTATGCAGCAGAAAGAAAGAAGGAGCTACTTTCCTTTGCAACAGCATGGATGGAAGTGGAAAATATTATCTGAGTGAAATAAGGCGGGTGGTGCCGCTGCCCTCGGCAGCAAGGGTGGTCGCGAGGTGAGGTGAGGGACTTAAAGAATGGAGAGGACGATGAGCTCTGCTGGCAAATGGCAAATTTATTCAAGGAACTGCTGGCTTATATGCAGAACTGCAGTGGCCTGAGAACAATGCTGTTTTACAAAAGTTTGTACACTCCTGAAGGCTATCAAGAGGGCAAGATGTTCTCATATCCTGAGAACATGAGCCCAAAGATAACAGTGTCCTCATGACTATCACTTCCTTGGAACATGACGCATATGCCAAGATCTTGTTCTTTCCTTCAAGGCTGAGAAGGAGAAGGTCCGGAAGATGTCAAGATACCCGCCGGCTCCCGGGACCAGAAACCAAGTCCTGCCACCATTTTCACAGTGGGGGCTCTGTCCTTGGTCCCCTGCAGCCTGGCGGGATCCCACATCTCCCCCTTTTTTATTTTATATATCGAACCGGCTCCACATTCTTCGTCATGTCCAGCTTATGTTTTTTGAGGTCTACATACAAGCCACCGATTTGTTTGATAAAAAACCGAATAATGCAAGGTATACACAACAAAAGCAAAGTAACGAAAATACCAAAACCTATCCAACTATAAAGAACATGTCCAAAAGGGGGAAACTGCTTAGATAAAGCGGACAAGAAATTCTGAGCATCTCGAGCAATATCTATGTTTAAAGGAGGAGCATTTATCAAATCTTGAATCTCTTTATGTAACGTAATAAGGTCTAAGGATGAATTGCAATTATGCCAAATTCCTAACAAATGGTTGCGAACCTTTTCCCATGGAAACTTAGTTGAATTATAGGGAAAAGGGGTAACACATATATGGGAAAACATGAAATGACATCTTAAAGAAGATCGAACCTCAAGTGATTTTAACTCTTCTCCAACAATTCTAACAGTATCATACAAGGCGTTCAATTTCTGTTCTACTTTTCGGTCCCAGTCTTCCTGGGTCTGGAAGGCAACAGAGACATTATGTGCTAGTTCGTTAACAAAGTCTGCTGTTTGTACACTTTCAGTTAGGGCAACAGCAGCTGTAGTTGCTGTCGCAATGAGGGCAATCAAGGTGGTAATTCCTGCAATAAGCGTCCCTATAAATCTTTTTGATCGGGCTAAAATCAAATCGTTAGTAGCCTTAATAATAGCATACCCTGGATCATTAAACCAGGGGATGGTAAGGTTAACAGGTAGAAAGGTGAAGGCAGGTTGCTTAATAACAGCAAATGATGTAACATTCATTGATGCATTTAAACAATTGGTTAGGAAGCAGTTATGACAGCTTAAGTTATACTTTTGATCATATATAAGTTGAACATTTCCGGCTACAAAAGCATATGGATCTGGAACGCAAGCAATAATTGAAACATTTTTCTGAGTCCCCGAAACATTCATAGCGTCCTGGTCTCCAAGGTGAACCCATTGAACATCTCTTTTAGCTACAGTGACATATTGAAGGGCAGCAACCGCTTTCCATAACATATTTTGAAATGTACGGTTATTTCTAGTCCATATACCATACAGCAAGTTCATTGGTCTGAATGTTGTGGGGCGGTAATCACTCCAGTCACAAAGCCCTTGATCACAGATGGTATAGTTGAGATGGCACATTCTCCAAGCAGGTCCCAATTGACTTGGGGATGGTGTTTTCTGCTTGCACAATGGGATATCAGGTGGGGGATCTCCTGGTCCTACAATGGTAGTTGAGACATTTCGTCGTAGGTATAGTAAGTCCACTCCCCAGTGAGTCCCGTTAGTGAAATTCCCATCCCAATCAGCATATCTAGAGATAAGAGTGCAGTTATTATTGTCTAATGAAAAACAGATGGGCAAAGTAGTAGATAATCCTGTGTAGTTATAAAGCGTAGATATTGGGATAACATGTCCTATAGAAGGAGGTCCTAAAACTTTAGTATTGTTAACATAAACAGGAACAAAGTCATTATCGTTCCAGGTCACAGGATGCATCATTGGAGGATTAGGGACAAAAGCCCAATATTCCTCAGTCTTCACTTGAATCCTCAGCATCCACAAAAGGCTCAGCAAAATCGCCAGACGTTGGCGTCTTCTCCGAGCTCGCTCCGGGTGGCTGAGGCGAGGCTGCATCGTCAAGCGTGCTAGCCGTCCCCGCAGCCGGTTCGTTTTGCTTCTGGGCATGTCGGACACAACGTTCAGGAAGCCAACGAGGGGCTTCTGCGTCTGTTGGAAAAACACAAACATGCCCCCTGCCCCAAACTAAAACTGGGTCAGGTCCATGACGAGAGCCATCTATGGGGTCTCTCCAATAAACCAACGGGTAATGTCGCATACGCGGCCCCCAATGCCGATCAGCCGCGGAGCATCCTTCTGCATCCAAAGTTAAAAAGTTAAGAACAAATAAGGAATGTGACACTAACAGTTTAGGAGAATGAGGATCATACCATCTCCCCCCTTTTAATTTAGAGAACTGATGTTTGAGGGAAAGATGAGTACGTTCAATGATACCTTGTCCTTGTGGGTTGTGAGGTATACCTGTTTTATGTAAAATCTGAAATGAAGCACAAAAAGAAGCGAAACTTTTACTAGTATACGCTGGGGCATTATCTGTCTTCAAGACCTTAGGAACTCCAAGGATTGAAAAACAAAAGAGAAGGTGAGTAATAACATTGCGTACATTTTCACCTGTGAGAGGAGAAGCGCAGATAAAATGAGAACAGGTATCAACGGTGACATGTAAGTAACGTAATCGTCCAAACGCTGGGCAGTGGGTAACGTCCATCTGCCAAAGATCATTGGGTTTAAGACCACGAGGGTTGATACCATAATGAGGCACGGGGAGAAGCTGAGCGCACGTAGAACATGATTTAACAATTTGACGGGCAGCTTCTCGGGTGAGACGGAATTGATAACGAAGAGAGCGAGCAGATTGATGATGCAGGGCATGAGAAGATGTAGCCTTTTGCTCCTGTGAAAGGAAAATTTGCGTAAAAGTATCTGCAGTTTGATTACCATGGGCAAGGGGTCCAGGAAGGGAGGAATGTCCTCGAATGTGACCAATGAAACAGGGAAACTGTCGTTTCTGTAAAAGTTGTTGAATATCTGAGAAAAGCTGAGAAATCGTATGATTAGAGGTATGAATTAAAGGAACAGTTTCTAAAACAGCCATAGCTCGAACAACATATTGGCTATCTGTGTAAAGATTAAATGGTTGATTATATAGGGCAAGAGCTTGGCTGACAGCAAACAGTTCCACTTCTTGAGCTGAAACATAAGGGGTGGTCCAGATGAGAGGCTTGGTAGGAGTAAGTAGAACAGCACGTCCATTAGAAGATCCATCTGTGAATAGGGTAAAGGAAGTTGATAAAGGTTCAGAAGTGACAATGTTAGGAAAAATAAATCGTGCAGTATGGGCAAATTGTAAAATTTTATCAGCGGGCAGATGATGAGAGATGGTTCCAGCAAAACCTTCAAAGGCAAGAGCAAAAATGTCGTTAAAGTTAAGAAGCCAGTTAAGTTGTTCAGCGGTATAAGGTATAACAATAACAGTGGGATCATGTCCTAAAACTTGGAGAGAGATTTTGCGCCCTTGCTGGATGCGTTCTGCTACCAGAGAGGGATAGGGACTCAAAACTTTCTTTGGAGTAGACGATCCATGGATCCATTGCAATACACCTTCTTGATATAAAACTCCTGTTGGGGTTAAGGTAGTAGGAAGAATAATCAAGGACCACGGTCGTGAAATATCACAATATGTGAGTTGAGCTGTTAATAAAGCATTTTCTACAGACTGTAAAGCCTTCTTTGCTTCTGGAGTCATGGATCTAGGAGACGAGGGATTAGGGTCTCCTAAAAGAAGATTAAACAAGGGTTTTAAGTCACCAGTAGATAATTTAAGTGAAGGGCGGATCCAATTGAGTTCCCCTAGAAAGGTTTGAAAATCATGTAAAGTTTTTAATTGAGAAGTATCAATGGTTAGTTTCTGCGGAGAGAAGGAAGAGGGTTTTAATGAATACCCTAGGTAAGAAAATGGATAGGTATTTTGTACCTTATCAGTAGCGATCTGCAATCCTGATTGGGATAAGGCTTGTTGTATATGCTGGAAAGTTGAATACAAATAAGACTCGCTTTCATGAGCTAATAGAATGTCATCCATGTAATGGATGATTAATGCAAGAGGAAACTGATCTCGAGTTTGTTGAATAGCTTGTTGCACAAACTTTTGACATAGGGACTTGAACCCTGGACCCTCAGATTAAAAGTCTGATGCTCTTCTGACTGAGCTATCCAGGCTCGTAATCTCGCCACTGCTGGCCTTGGTTTTGGCGTAAGACAATAGGGAAAATTTGAGGGGTAGAGGAAAATCCTTCTACGAATTCACCCTCCTGAAACGCTCGCCGCATCGCCATTTGTAATGGGGATGCACTTACATCATTAGGAGGTGGACCTGGGCGATATCCCACTTGAGCCATTAATGGAGTGGTAGGATTTTTAGGAAATAGAGGATTTTCAAAAGGAGGGTTTATGGGGACTGCATCCTGAACTGGTTCCTCCTTAGTTTCATAAGTCTGCTTTTTTAAAGCCTGAAGAAGATGAAGGAGGTCTTTAAAATTAAAATCCAGTTCTGTCTCCTTTGGATTCTCATTTACTTTCTTTATATTAAGAAAAGCCCCATGGGAGGCGTCACAGGCGGCTGCTTGATCTGCTAGATCTCCCCAATCTACTTCATCGGGGCCTGGCAGCCCTGACTTATCGGCCTCTACCTTAAGATCTGGTTTTTCATACCGTGGCGCCTCCCAAGTTGGAGGAGGCAGATCAGTTGGCAGTGGAGGTGAGCGAGAAAGATCCTCTGCCAAACGAGTGGCTCACAAACTGCCACGAGTCCCACGTTCCCATTTTTCAAGCTCAGAATCTCCCCTAAGACAATCTCTAACTAATGTCCATAAAGAAAATGCATCAACAGGGATTTTCTCTGGACCATGAGCACGGTAGTGTTCACGAATACGTTCTCCTACCTTTTTCCAAGTTTCCATATTAATAGTACCTTCTTCCGGGAACCAAGGGCAAACTTGTTGAATAAAATCTACAAAACAATGTATTTGACTCTTAGAGGTAGTAATGCCTCGCCCCTTCAATAAGGAGCAGAGAACTTTTTCAAAAAGTCCCTGATCTGATGAGTGGGAAATTCCCATGATTAACAACTCTCCAACACCGCTCCCTGCTACTTTTACTTTTAACTCACCGGGTCCCGTAGCAGCGGTCCTCTCGGGCTCCTCTATCCTTGCGATTAGGACTCTGCTGGTCCCCCCTGACCCCCTGTTTCCGGGTCCCTGTTCTTCGGGCGCCACTCTGCCACCGCCCCCGGCAGCAAGGGTGGTTGCGAGGTGAGGTGAGGGACTTAAAGAATGGAGAGGACGATGAGCTCTGCTGGCAAATGGCAAATTTATTCAAGGAACTGCTGGCTTATATGCAGAACTGCAGTGGCCTGAGAACAATGCTGTTTTACAAAAGTTTGTACACTCCCGAAGGCTATCAAGAGGGCAAGATGTTCTCATATTCTGAGAACATGAGCCCAAAGATAACAGTGTCCTCATGACTATCACTTCCTTGGAACATGACGCATATGCCAAGATCTTGTTCTTTCCTTCAAGGCTGAGAAGGAGAAGGTCCGGAAGATGTCAAGATACCCGCCGGCTCCCGGGACCAGAAACCAAGTCCTGCCACCATTTTCACAGTGGGGGCTCTGTCCTTGGTCCCCTGCAGCCTGGCGGGCTCCCACAAGGTGGTGAAAGAAAAATACCATATGATCTCACTTCTAATGGGAAGCTAAACAACAAAACAAAGAAGCAAGTAAAATATAACCAAAGACACTGCCAGGGACCAGAGGGAAGAGGGGAGAGAATTTCAGGGGGAAAGGGGCAGGATTCACAGGAACAAGTATAAAGGAAACATGGACAACAACTAAGGGGGGTGGAAATGGGAGGGAGGTGGGGAGCACTGGGGGTGGGTGGGATGGGAGTAAAAGATGGAAAACTGTACTTGAATGATCATTAAATAAAAAAAAGACAAAGAACATTGCCCATGCCACTATCACAGGGGAATGGAAATAGCAATCATGTTTATATAAGTAAAACAGCCTATCTTATCATACTAACAGAAACAGTGTTCCCAGCGTGTGGATTCTGTTATGCTATTCTTACTTTTCTGATATACCAATAAGTCTCTCTGTTTCTAAAAAAATTTTAGAGGGGGACACAAACCACATGGTGACAGACTGAAAGCAGTACACAGTCTCTGCTCCTTTTTGTCAATATCATGGCTTTACCTTCAGTCAAGAATTTTGCAGAAGCTGCTGAAATAGGTTGTGAGCCCTTGATTTCAGAACACATTTTCTTTTAAAACTTGTGCAAATGTTTATATAGCATCAATGCAAGACTTCTGAAGTGAAAAACTCTGGTCATCAACTTCTCACATTTACACAGTTGTTCTCTCAGTTGAAAAAAATGTTTTCTATCTTGTCATAGTTCTTGGGTACACATTTTTAAAATAGTCATTTATAGTATAATATGTAGTACACCCTGGTCAGTATTTAGTTTTTTCAAAGAAATACCTTTTACTTGATTTGATTATTTGCAATATTGAAATTTTTATTCAAATAGCTTTGTAAGACTCACCGACTCCAGTAATAGTCATTTAATACTCTCTAGAAAGATTCAGTATATAAAACATTAAGAAAGAACAGAATTTTGAATGCTGCCTTTCAAAGAAATAATGGTTTCAAGATGATATGCATTTCAATGTTAATATGAACTGCCAACAAAGGCTTTAGTGATTAAACATACATTTGTTGATGTATTTTTGATATTTTTAAGGTTTATTTTATTCTTTTTTGAGAGAAAGGGAAAAGAAGGGAGAAAGGAACATCAGTGAGAAGAGAGAGGAGAGAGAGGGAGAGAGAGGCACTGATCATTTTGCCTTTTGCACACTACAAATCAGGGGCTGAGTGAACAACCTGGGTATGTTCCCTGACTGGGAAATTAACCTGCAATCTTTCAATCATGGGATGGTGCCTAACACACTGAGCCATGCCTGTCAGGGCTCAATGACATTATCTATCATTCTGCAAATATGGGAGGCTATTCTGCCTGAAGAAATTTCATGTAGCCATGGACACAGCATTCATGAATCATGAGTGGTCACAGACCATTCTTCTGACATATAACTGGATGGAGCCCAGCCAATATTGATGCATGGTGCTGCCTGCTGATCTGCAACAGTAGTTGCCTTCCATCTTCCAAGGTTAGTAATTGAGAGATGGGGCAAAGACACTGTATATGTACCTCATTATACACAAGTGGGTCATGCATGTGTGTTCCTTCTTGTCATGTTTCCTCTTCTTGCTATCTCACCTGTTGCAAAAAGTGCTACAGTTTTTCCTCTGAGAAGCTCTTTTCATAACATAAACAACATGGTTGGGGAGGCAAGAGAACATTTCTGAATTCCAGATTTTAGTGCCTTACATGATAAATAGAGATGGGATGTGGGCCAAAGTGGCCAGACCTGGCATGGCCAGGTTACATCCACTAAGCATGACCTATGACAGTTTCATCTCACCATACCTGGAAGGAGGACATGGCACTTACCTGGTTGTGGAACTATTTAGCCACCATGAAGACAGCCTGGTTTTCAGAGCAGTAACTGCTGGCAGGAAGAGAACATCACTTTAATTTTGTTTGGAGAAATACCATTTCTGAGGTCCATCTGAGGTTTTCATTCTTGGATGTGTACACATGGAATTTATGGAAGAGTCTGTACTTGAGATATTTATTTAGAAGTGAACAGTATGTGGGTATTGATTGAAGTCCCATGAGTAAGAGAGCCAGCGATTACTTTGGGGTGGACAGTTAAATGTCATCAGAAACACACAGAAAGAGAGAAATCTGATGATTGTGAAAGAACATTAAGGCTGGTTAGTGGGCATGAGAATGTAAAAAAATAAACAAACACTAAAAAAATACAATGATAATTGTTATATGAAGTCAATAAATATTTGTTGAATGCTTGATTGACTTTCTCAGAGTTGAAAATGTGTTGTTGTTAGATTTCACAAAGGTTATTTTCTCACAAAGTTTCAGGGTGGAAATAGGATTTGTAGAAGTTTTAGTAAAAACCCTGAAGATGTTGCATACATATTTTCTGGGAACTCAAAGTGGCCCACAACATGGCAAGGAATATGCACATATAATGAAGGACCTTTAGATGTGGCACAGACACTGGATTATCCTGCTGGGCCTTAAAAATATTACTAACATCTTTATAATATAAGCATGGTTCATATACTATATGGTGTACACTACTACTAACAGAAATAAAATTAGTAAAGTCTGTTTTTATGGCCTCCAAAGGACTGGTTTTCTGCCTTTAAAAAAAAGATTTTATTTATTTATTTATTTATTTATTTATTTATTTATTTATTTAGCTTTAGAGGGGAAAGAGAGAGAGAGACAAACATCAATGTATGGTTGCCTTTCGTGTTTGCCTGCTGGGAACTGGCCTGCAACCTAGGCATGTGCCCTGACTGGGAATCGAATTGAGATCCCCTGGTTCCTTTTTTTTTTTGCTAAACTTGGCAACATGCTGTATTCTGTTAAACAGAGATAAAAATGCTCTCTGCCTTAGCTTCATCATCTAGTAGAAAAGACAGGAACATATAAAGATAATTACTTCTGTTTTAAGCTAGAGTTAGCTGAAGGAAAGAAGCAGGCATTTGGTACTTTGGGCCCTTTAATAGGGATACAGATCTCTTCAGTGAATTTAAGAAAAGACTTTATCTTATTTCAACACTCAGTTATTACTGTACTTAGCATAGGCTCACACTGTATTATGTGATAATTGCCTTTACTGTACTGCACCAAAGGCTTCCTGGGACACAGCTCTGTGATTGGGAAGGTTTACTGATTAAAGAATATGTTGAAAGGAGCCCCAGTCAACTAAAACACAGAGTGACTGTGTCCGTGAGTGTGACTACCCAGAGCTCTGGAACCATCTTGCTTGCAGCCCCAGTGCTCACCAGGATATCTGCTGCAGGTTGGGGATCACCTGTACCTTTGCAAAACTGGCAAACCCAGATGAAAACAGACAGGCTAAGGCAGACAAACAGGGTATTGCTTGTGCCTACTAATTCTGCTTCTTATTCCCTGCATGCCAATCCTAATTCTCCCCTACAACATCCCTGCTCAAAACTCTCCATATAACCACCACTTCTGTGATTCCATTCCTATTCTCCCTGTTAGCTTGGCTTGTTTTTGCGTTTTTAAAATTCAGTTGTTGATAGTTGGAAGTTTTTTGTCATTTTATTTTCGGAGCTTTGATCTTCCCTTTCTTAGATAAGTACCTTTAATATTTCATATAATAAGGTTATGGTGATGATGAACTCCTTTAACTTGATCTTATGTAGGAAACACATTATCTGCCCTTCCATTCTAAATGGAATGATAAAAAAACCTAAATGATAGTTTTGCTGGATAGAATAATGCTGGATGTAGGTCCTTGCTTTTCACGACTTTGAGTATTTCTTTCCAGCCCCTCGTTGTCTGTGAGTTTTCTTTTGAGAAGTCAGTTGATAGTCTTATGTGAATATTTTTTTTTTAGTTTATTTATCTATCTTTAGAGGGATAGGGAAGGAGAGGAGAGAAATATCAATGTATGGTTGTCTCTCGTAAGTCCCCTGCTGGGAACTGGCCCACAACCCAGGCATGTGCCCTGATTGGGAATTGAACCATGATACTATGGTTCATAGGCCCACACTCAATCCACTGAGCTACATCAGCCAGGGCTTATCTGAATATTTTAGTAGATAATTGTCTCCTTTTCCCTTGCTGCTTTTAAAACTATCTGCTTATCTTTAATCTTCTGTAATTTAATTATGATGTCCTTTGATGTGTTTATTCTTGAATCCAACTAATTTGGAACTCTGTGAGCTTCCTGGACTTGCATGTCTAGCTTCTTTACCAGATTGGAAATTTCTTCTTAATTATTTTATTTTTATTATTTTTGAATAGACATTTTAAATTGTTGTTCAAGTACAGTTTTCTGCCTTTCTCCCAGACATTTACCCACCACCCCAGACTCTGTTAACACCCTGCCTTGTTGTTGTCCACATGTTCTTTTTTATTGTTCCAGCAAACTCTTCACCCTTTTCTAAAATTTTTATTTAACTCTTGTTCAAGTACAGTTTTCTTCCTTGTACTCCCAGCCCTGGACCCCCAGTGCTCCCCACCACCCTCCCAGCTCTGCCCCCCACCTTAGTTATTGTCCATGTGTCCTTTATACTTGTACATATGAGTCCTTCCCCTTTTCCCCTGTAGTTCTCTCTCTTATCCCCTCTAGACCCTGTCAGCACCTTCTCTATCACAGTATCTTTGGTTACATTTTGCTTGCTTGTTTCTTTTGTTGTTTAGAATACTGTTAAAGGTGATATAATATAGTATTTGTCTTTCACCACCTGGCTTATTTCGCTCAGCATAATGCTTTTCAGTTCCATCCATGATGTTGCAAAGGATAGTAGTTCCTTCTTCCTTTCTGCACCACAGAATTCCATTGTGTAAATGTACCATAGTTTTTTGATCCAGTCATTTACCAATGGGCATCTAGGTTGCTTTCAAGTCTTGGCTATCGTGAATTGTGCTGCTATGAACATCGGGGTGCATAGGTTCTTTTGGACTGGTGTTTCAGAGTTCTTAGGATATACTCCTAAGACTGTAATTGCTGGGTCAAAAGGCACATTCATTTTGAGTTTTCTTAGAAAGTTCCATGCTGTTTTTCATAGTGGTTGTACCAGTCTGCAATCCCACCAACAGTGAACTATAGTCCCCCTTTCCCCACAACCTCTCAAGCACTTGTTGTTTCTTTGTTTATGATAGCCATTCTGACTGGTGTAAAGTGGTATCTCATTGTGGTTTTAATTTGCATCTATCTGATAGCTAGCAATATCTAGCATCTTTTCATGTGTCTCTGCATCCTCTGTATGTCCTCCTTGGAGAATTGTCTGTTCAAGTCCTTTGCCCATATTTTAATTGAGTTGCTTGTCTTCTTTGAGTGGAGTCGAGTGAGTTCTTTGTATATTTTGGAGATTAAACCTTTGTCTGAGGTATCATTGGCAAATATGTTTTCCCAAACAGTTGCTTCTCTCTTTATCTTGATACTGTTTTCCTTGGGCATGCAGAAGCTTTTAAGTTTGATTAGATCCCATTTGTTTATTCTTTCCTTTATGTCTCTTGCTCTGGGGGGACATATCAGTAAAAATCTTGCTGCGTGTAATATCTGATATTTTCCTGCCAATACTCTCCTCTAGGGCTTTAATGGTTTGACAGCTTATATTTAAGTCTTTTATCCACCTTGAATTAATTTTGGTGTATGGTGTAAGTATTAGAAGGTCTTGGTGCTCGAGTTTCATTTTTTATTTGCATGTAGCTGTCCAGTTCTCCCAACACCATTTGTTGAAGAGGCTATCTTTACCCCATTTTATGTTATTGCCACCTTTGTCGAATATTAATTGACTGTAGAGAGTTGAGTTTATTTCTGGGCTCTCTGTTCTATTCCATTCATCTATGTGCCTGTTTTTATGCCAGTACCATGCTGTTTTAACTACAGTGGCCTTGTAATACAGTTTGATATCAGGTATTGTGATCTCTCCTACTTTGTTCTTCTTTCTCAAGATTACGGCTGCTATTTGGGGTCTTTTATGGTTCCATATACATTTTTGAAGTGTTTGTTCTATGTCTGTGAAATATGCCATTGGTACTTTAATAGATATTGCATTGAATCTGTAAATTGCTTTGGGTAGTATGGATATTTTGATGATATTAATTCTTCCAACCCATGGACACAGTATATGTTTCCATTTGTTCATGTCTTCCTTGATTTCTGTCTTCAGTGTTCTATAGTTTTCTGCATACAGGTCATTTACCACCTTGGTCAGGTTTATTCCAAGATATTTTATTTTATTTTTTTTTTGCTATATGAAATGGATTTTTTTCCTGATTTCTGCTTCTTCTGTTTCATTGTTGGTATACAAAGATGCATTTTATTTCTGGATATTGACTTTGTGACTTGCTGTCTTGCCAAATTCATTTATTAGTTCAAGCAGTTATTCAGTAGAGGCTATAGGACTTTCCATGTACAGTATCATGTCATCTGCAAACAATGTCAGTTTTGTTTCCTCCTTTCTGATTTGGATGTCTTTTTATTTCCTTTTCTTCTCTGATCACTGTGGTTAGAACTTCTAATACTATATTGAATAGAAGTGGTGAAAGTGGGCAACCTTGTTTTGATCCTGATCTTAGTGGGAAAGCTTTTAGTTTTTGCCCATTGAGTATGATATTGGCTGTACGTCTTTCAGATATGGCCTTTATTATGTTAAGAAATGCTCCCTCTATCCCCATTTTTCTGAGTACCTTTATCATAAATGGGTATTGTACCTTATCAAAAGCTTTTTCTTCATCTATTGATATGATCATGTGGTTTTTGTGTTTGCTTTTGTTTATGTGGTGTATTACATTTACTGATTAATGAATATTGAACGAGACTTGCATCCCTGGGATGAATCCCACTTGGTTGTGGTGTATGAACTTTTGATGTATTGTTGGATGTGATTTGCCAATATTTTATTGAGGATTTTAGCATCTATCTTCATCAGAGATATTGGCCTGAAGTTTTCTTTCTTTGTTGTGTCTCTATCTGGCTTTGGAATTAGGGTGATGCTGGCTTCATAAAAAGAGTTGGGAAGTTTTCCTTCCTTTTGTATTTTTTGGAATAGTCTGTGAAGAATAGGGGTTAGCTCTTCCTTCAGAGCTCTGTAGAATTCTCCCGTGAAACCATCTGGTCCAGGGCTTTTGTGTGATGGAAGTTTTTTGATTACTTCTACAATTTCATCTGCTCTTATCGGCCTGTTAATACTTTCTGTTTCTTTTTCATTGAGTTTTGGAAGATTATATTTTTCTAGAAATGTGTCCATTTCACCTAGGTTTTCAAATTTATTGGCATACAGATCTTCATAGTAATTTCTTACAATCCCTTCTATTCTGTGCTATCAGTTGTAATCTCTCCTCTTTCATTTCTGATTGTGTTTATTTGGGTCCTCTCTCTTTTTTTCTTGATGAGCCTACTTAAAGGTTTGTCTGTTTTGTTTATCTTTTCAAAAACCAACTCCTGGATTCATTGATCCTTAGAACTGTGCTTTTAGTCTTTATGTCATTTAGTTCTGTTCTGATCTTGGTTATTTCCTTTCTTCTACTTTCTCTGGGCTGTCTTTATTGTTGTTCCTTGAGTTCTTGCAGATGTCGGGTTAGGTTGTTTCTTTGCATTTTTTCTACCTTCTTTAGGTATCCATTATTGCTATGAACTTCCCTCTCAGGACTGCCTTCAATGTGTCCCATAAGTTTTGGGTTGTTGTGTATTCATTTTCATTAGTTTCAAGAAGTTTTTTTGATTTCTTCCCTAATTTCAATCTGAGCCATTCCTTGTTTAATAGCATACCATTCAGTCTCAATGTTTTTGGGGGTTTTAGGTTTTTTCCTGTGGGGTTGATTTCCAATTTCAGTCCCTTGTAATCACAGAAGATGCTTGGTATGATTTCTATTTTCCTGAATTCATTGAGACTCGTTTTGTGTCCTATCATATGATCTATCTTTGAACATGTTCCATGTGCATTTGAAAAGAAAGTGTATTTAGCTTCTTTGAGATGGAGGGCTATATATATATCAATTAGGTCCATTTCATCTAGGGTGTTGTTTAGTGCAGCTATATCTTTGTTGATATTTTGTTTGGAAGATCTGTCCATTTTTGACAGTGGGGTGTTAAAGTCCCCTACTATAATTGTGTTGTTGTCAATATCTTTCTTGAGGTCCTCTAGGGTTTTCTTTATATATTTCGGTGCTTCTATGTTGGGTGCATATATATTTACGATGTTAATGTCTTCTTCGTGGATTCTCTCCTTGAGTATTATGAAGTGACCTTCTGGATCTCTCTTTATGGCCCTTTTTTGGAAGTCTATTTTGTCTGATATGAGAATTGCTACCTCGGCTTATTTTTCTTGTCCATTTGCTTGGAAAATTTGTTTCCATCCTTTCACTTTTAATCTGTGATGGTATTTTTGACCTGAAGTGGGTCTCTTGTAGGCAGCATATATGTGGGTCATGCTTTCTTAACCATTCAGCTATTCTATATCTTTTAATTGGTGCATTTAATCCATTTACATTTCAGGTTATTATTGAAAGGTACTTATTCATTGCCATTTGTGTACCTGTGTCCTCTCCATCTCTCTCTTTTTTTTCCTTTCCTAAAACAGTCCTTTTAGTAATTCTTGTAGAGCTGGTTTGGTGGAGGCGTATTCTTTTAGACTTCTTTTTTCTTGGAAGCTCTTTATTTGGCCTTCTATCTTGATTGAGAGCCTTGCTGGATAAAGTAGCCTTGGTTGTAGGCCTCTGTTTCTCATTACTTGGAATATTTCCTGCCATTCTCTTCTTGCTTGGAATGTTTCCATTGAGAAGTCAGTATCCAATTTATTGGTGCCCCCTTGTATGTTACTTCCTTTTTATCCCTTGCTGCCTTTAGGATTCTCTCTTTGTCTTGGAGTTTTGCCATTTTAATGATGATGTGTCTTGCAGTAGGCCTCTTGGGATTCCATCTGCCTGGGACTCTCTGTGATTCCTGGATTCGTGTGACTTTCTCTCTCCTCAACTTAGGAAAATTTTCCATTATTACTCTTTCAAGGTGGTTTTCTATCCCTTGTTCTTTTTCTTCTCCTTCTGGTATTCCTATTATTTTGATATTATTACGTTTCATATTGTCTTTTATTTCTCTTAGACTCTCCTCATTTTTTCTGATTCTCTCTTCCATTACCTGGTCCATCTTGGAGATTATTTCTACCCTGTCCTCAAGCTCACTTATGCGGTCTTCCGCCTCATCAATCCTACTCTTCATACCTTCTACTGTGTTCTTCAGCTCACAAATTGTATTCTTCATTTCCTCTTGGCCTTTGCTGATGGTTTCCATTTCCTTTTTCATGTTGGTATAGTTTAAGGAGAGTTCATTGTAGCTCCCCTGTAGTTTCTGGTAGCTTGTTGTGAGCTCTTTGAATTTCCTGATAACCAGTGCTTTGAATTCCACATCTGATAGTTGACTTTCCTCTATTTCATCTAACATTCTTTCTGAGACTTCCTCCTTTTCTTTCATTTGGAGATTGTTTCTTTGTCTTCCCATTGTTTGTGATACTCTTCTTTTTGGCCTCAGCTTTTTAAATTGATCTGTTCTGGCTCCCTGGCTTTATGGTATGAAATTCTGTGGTAGGATAGCTGTGAAATTCAGTGGTGCAGTCTCTTGCAGGTATCTTGATGTTCTCTGCTTTTACCTACTCCTTTCTTAATTGGGCGTGTGTGGTCAGTTAGAGGGGGAGGCAAAATCATTTATCTTATCAGAAGAGTATTTTATGTTATTTACAGTCACAGTCAGTTCAGAAGAAATAGACAAGCTTTAGGCTATGTATAGAGTTAACCACACTCTTTGACCCAGCTTGCCACTTTTAGGAAAGAATGGACAGAACATACCTCCTTGTTCAGAAGGGGAGGCTTGTGAGTTGTATCTAGAAGGCAATGTGGTTGTGGGTGGTCAGATTTTGAGGTAAGGTGAAAGAAAGGACTAATAGCAGATAAAATGAAAAAATGAGGGGCAAAGTATTAAAAGATAGACCAACAATACAATTTTAAAAATATAAGATTAGATTACTTAGAAAAGAAGTTGAGGGGAAAAAAAGAAAGAAAAACAAAGAGGAAAAAAACCAAAAACACCCTTCCTTTGTTGGTTTCAAACTGTCCAAACCGGTTTTTCTGGTTGTGGCAGGACCTCTCTGTGGGCTGGTGTGCGGGCAAGTGCAAGTCAGGCTACTGGATTGGGATGTGGGTGCCCGCACCCCTGGCAGGCTGCCTGGGCCCCGCGGTATCTGGCACTGTCCTTCTCAGTCCCCTGGCAGGACCCAGGTGTTCCCACCCCTCCCCTGGATGGCGACAGGGCAGTTGGGCCATGAGTCAAGTTGCTGTCGCAGAACACCTCAGTTCACTTTCCAACAGTGACTTCTTCACAAAGCCTGCCTCTCAGCCCAGCCCAAACCCAAAAGACTGACAATGACAGTGTCCTTCTCAAATGCCATGGGCTGGTGGGCTGGTGGGCTGGTGGGCTAGTGGGCTGGCAACCACAGAATCCACAGTTGAACACTGCCCTCCGCCCCTGCCACCCTTTACGTAAACTTAAGCCAACAGGTCTCTGCCTGGTGTTGCCCAGCCTGCCTAGACAGGGAGTGGGGGAGTCAGTTCTCTCCCAGGGCTGCTGTAGCAGTCCCACGGCTCCCACAGAGTCTGCTGCAGACCCACCAGGTACTGAGCTTCTGGAGTTCCCTCCGCCACAAACGCCCAGGCACTGGACCCAGGTGGGGCCTCTGTTTCCCACTGAGGCCACCAGCCCAGATCACCCGCCACATCTCATCGGTATTCACGAACCAGCCAGAGGTCACCGGCTGTGGGCGCAGCCCACCACCAAGGAGGCCGCAGGCGCTGGTGCTTTTGTCCTCACTCACCTTCTGGAGTCCTGGCCGACCTGCATCTGTCTGATTCCTCTGTCACACTCTCTGGTCTCTTATTTTCATAAATGTTGGGGAATTGTTGGTCGATTATGCTGTTCTTCAGTATGTCTGCCTGGATTTTCTACCAGGTGCACGGGAGCTGGGTTCCCTCTGTGCTACTCTGCTGCCATCTGAATCTCCTCCTACCCTATGTCTTTTGATTGGAGCATTTAATCCATTAACTTTTAAGATTATTGTTGATGAGTATTTATTCATTTTTCCACTTTTCTACCTGTGTTCTCTCTGTCACTCTTTCTTTTCCTTTTCTTTTTACTTTATTTCTAATTATTTTATTTTATTGTTGTTCAAGTATAGTTGTCTTCATTTTCCCTCCATCACTCTCTCCAACCCCATCCATCTATCCTTCCCTCCTGTAATTCCATACCCATTGGTTTTGTTCATGTGTACTTCATCGTTTTCCTAAAATCCCTTTCCCACGTTTCCAGCATAATCCCTTCCCACCTCCCCTCTGGTTACTGTCAGAGTGTTCTTAATTTCAATGCCTCTGGTTAGATTTGGCTTGCTTGTTTGTTTTGTTGACTCAATTCCAGTTAAAGGTGAGATCATAGGGTATTTGTTTTTCACCACCTGGCTCATTTCACTTAGCATAATACTCTCCAGTTCCATTCATGCTGCTGCAAAGGGTAGGTGGTGTGTAGTATTTCATTGTGTAAAGTTATCACAGTTTTTTAAGCCATCCACTTACTGATGGGCACTTACATTGATTTCAGCACTTGGATATTATAAGTTGTTCTGCTATGAACACTGGGGTGCATAGGTTCTTTTGGGTTCAAGTGTCAGAGTTCTTGGATATAATCCTAGCAGTGGAATTGCTGGGTCAAAAGGCAGTTCCACTTTTAGTTTATTGAGAAAATTTCATATGTTTTTCACCACAGCTGCACCAATCTGCATTCCCACCAAGACTGCACGAGGGTTTTCTTTTCTCCACGTCCTCTCCAACATTTTATGGCCTGTTTTTTTGTTTATGATGGCCATTCTGACTGGTGTGAAGTGGTATCTCATTGTGGTTTTAATTTGCATCTCTCTAATACCTAGTAATTGAGCATTTTTCATGTCTCTGGGCCCTCTTTCTATCCTCTTTGCAGAAATGTGTGTTCAAGTTCTTTGACCATATTTTAATTGGATTGTTAACTTCATGGGGTAGAGTTGCGACCCCCATATTTTGGGGTCACACCCTTATCTGAGGTATCATTGGAAAATATCTTTTTCCATACAGTTGGTTCTCTTTTCACTTTAATGCTGTTTTCTTTAGCCCTTCAGAAGCTTTTCATTTTGGTACAATCTCATTTGTTTATTCTTTCCTTTTTGTCTCTCGTTCTAGGGGACATGTTGGTGAAAATATTGCCACATCTAATATTTGAGTATTTCCTGCCAAAGTTCTCTGGAAATTTTATAGTGTCACACCTATATTTAAGTCTTTTATCCACCTTGAAATTATCTTTGTGTATGCTGTAAGTTGGTGTTCAAGTTTCATGTTTTTGCATGTAGCTATCAAAGTTTCTGACAACTGGTTGCTGAATAGGCTATTTTTACTCCATTTTATACTTCTTCCTCCTTTGTCAAACATTACTTGACCATAAAGTCTTGGGGTTATGTCTCAACTCTGTATTTTGTTCCATTTGTCTGTATGTTTCTTCTTATGCCAGAACCAGATTGTTTGATTACAGTGGTCTTATAATACAGTTTGATATCAGGCATTGTAATCTCTCCTACTTTGTTCCTTTCTCAAAATTGCTGTGGCTTTTGGGGTCATTTATGGTTTCACATAAATTTTTGAAATCTTTGTTCTATATCAGTGATATATGTCATTGGCATTTTAATATTTACTGTATTGAATCAATAAATTGCTTTGGGCAATATGGACATTTTAATAATGTTCATTCTTTCTATCTTTGAGCATGATACATGCTTCCATTTGTTTGTGTCTTCATTAATTTCTTTCTTCAGAGTTGTGTAGTTTTGTGTATGTAGGTCTTTTAGCTCCTTGGTTAGGTTTATTTCTAGGCACCTTATTTTTCTTGTTAATATATCAAATGGGATTTTTCCCAATTTCTGTTTCTGATATTTCATTGTTGATGTACAAACAATTTTTTGATTTCTGAAATTTGACTTTGAATTTCGCTGTTTCACCAAATGCATTTATTAGGCCAACTAGTTTGTTGTTGTTATTGTTGTTGTTGGAGTCTATAAAATTTTCTATGTACCCTATCATGTCATCTACAAACAATGTTTTTTTTCTCCTCTCCAATTTTGATGACTTTCATTTCTTTTTTCTTGTCTGTTTGTTGTGGCTGGAACGTCCAATACTATATTGAATTCAAGTAGTTAAGAGAATATCCTTGTCTTGTTCCTAGTTTTACTGGAAAACTTCTAAGATTTTGTCAGTGAGTATAATGTTTGTTGTACATTTCTCATATATAAACTTTATTATTCAGTAATAGACCCTCTATTCCCACTTTGCTCCGTGTTTTAGCATAAATGGGTACTGTAGGGCCTTATCAATTGCTTTTTCGCATTTATTGATATGATTATGTGAATTTATCGTTCATTTTATTTATTTGATGTAATACACTTATTGTTATTTGAATATTCCTTGCATCTCACTTAGTTATGGTGTATGATCTTTTTAATGTGTTTATGGATGGTATTAACCAATATTTCGTTGAGGATTTTAGCATACATGTTCATCAGTGATATTGGCCTCTGGTTTTTTTCTTCATTTTGCTTTTATCTGGTTTCGGGATTCGGATGATGCTGGTTTCATAAAAGAAGTATGGGAGTTTTCTGTCTTTTTAGCTTTTTTTCTAGAATAGTCTGTGAAGGATAAGGTTTAGCTGTTCCTTAAATGTTTTGAAAAATTCTGTGAATCCATCTGGTTCAGAGCTTTTGTGTGTTGGGAATTTTCTGATTACTGCTTCAATTTCATCAGCTGTTATTAGTTTATTCAGGCTTTCTGCTTCTTCTTAATTCACTTTTGGAAAATTGTATTTTTCTGGAAATGCATCTATTTCACTTAAGTTTTCATCTTTCTTGGCATATAGTTGTTCATAGTAATTTTTAATAATCGATTGTATTTCTGTGGTATGAGTTGTAATCGCTCCTCTTTCATTTCTGATTGTGTTTATTTGGGTCTCCTCTGTAAAAAGGATGTTTAAAGGGTTGTCAATTTTGTTTATCTTTTCAAAGAACAAGCTCCTGGATCTACTGATCCTTAAAATTGTTCTTTTAGCCTCCTTGCCATTTAATTCTTCACTGATCTTGGTTATTTTCTTCTTTTTACTTGCTCTGGGCTGTCTTTGTTGTTGTTCCTCCAGTTCTTGTAGGTGTAGGATTAAGTTGTTTGTTTAAAATATTTCTATCTTCTTTATGTAAGCCTGTGTTGCTATGAACTTCTCTCTCAGCACTGCCTTCATATAAGTTTTGGCCTGTTGTTAGTTCATTTTTGTTTCCAGAAACTTTTTGATTTCTTCCCTGATCACAGTTGTAAAGCATTCATTGTTTAATAGCATGCTCTTCAATCTCCATGAATCTCAGTGTTTTGAACTTTTGTGCTTGGGGTTGGTTTCTAGTTTCAGTCCTTGTGATCAGAGAAAATACTTGATTTCAATTTTATTGAATTTTTTTGAGGCTGGTTTTGTGTCCTATATTGTGGTCTACATTTAAAAATGTTCCATGCATACTTGAAAATAATATGTATTTTACTTCTTTGCTTTTTTGTTTGAAAAATTTTATATATAGAAGTTAATTCTACTTGATCTAGGACATTGTAAAATACTGCAAAATCTTTGTTGATTTGTTTGAAAGATCTATCCATTTTTGAAAGTGGAGTGTTAAAATCCCTTACTATAATTGTTTTGCTGTCAATATCTTTCTTGAAATCCTCCAAGATTTTCCTTACATACTTGGATGACCCTATGTGAGTGTATATATGTTTATATGTTCACATCTTTTTGATGTATTCTTCCCCTGATTATTATAAAGTGACCTTCTGGTTCTCTTTCTGTTGCCCATGTATTGAAGTCTATTTTTTGGCAATACAGTTATTGCCTTTCTTGCCTTGTTTTTTCCTGTCCACTTGCTTCAAATATTTTTTCAAAACCCTCAGTTTCAGTATGTGTAGGTCTTTTCCTCCTGAGGTCAGTCTTGTGTTGGCAGCTGAGTCCAAGGCTCAGATACCTGCCTCTGGGTCATGATTTCTTATCCATTCAACTCTACATTTTTATAATAGATTTATTTATTTATCTTTAGAGAGGAAGGGAAGGAGAAAAGGAGAGAAATATCAATGTATGGTTGCCTTTTGTGCCTCCCATACTGGAACTGGCCTGCAACCCAGGCATATGCCCTAACTGGGAATTGAGCCATGACCCTTTGGTTCACAGGCCCACACTCAATCCACTGAGCTACACCAGCCAAGACTACTCTACATCTTTTGATTGGAGCATTTAATTGATTTACATAAGGTTATTATTGGTAGGTACTCATTCACTGGCATTAGAGACTGTGTTCCTCTATCTCTCACTCTTTTTCTTCCTGTTCTTAAAGCAGACCCATTAGCATCTCTTGCAGATCAGGTTTGGAGGAGGTGTATATTTGGAAGATTTTTTTTTTGTCTGGTAAACTCTTTATTTCACCTTCCATTTTAACTGAGAGCTTTGCTGGATAGAGTAGTCTCAATTGTTGGCCTTTGATTTGCATTACTTGGAAAATTTCTTGCCTTTCCCTTCTGGCTTGTAGTGTTTCCGATAAAAAGTGAGCTGCTGGTCTTATCGGGACTCCCTTGTATGTTACTTTTTGTTTTTCCCTTCCTGTCTTTAAGGTTCTTTTTGTCTTGGAATTTTGCCTTTTTAATTGGAGTGGGTCTCTTTGGGTTTGTCTTGATTTGGACCTTATTTCCTGGATTAGGAAACAGGGGAGTGTCCTAATCAAATTAGGGGATTTTTTCATCATTACTTTTCTCTCATCAAATTAGGGAAGTTTTCAATCATTACTTTTCAANGAAAGGATAGACCAAAGATAAGTCTCTTGTTGGGGAGGGAAGGCTTGTGAGTTGTATCTAGAAAGCAGTGAGGTTGCGGGTGGTCAGATTTTGAGGTAAGGTGAGAGTAAAGAATAGTAAATAGACGTAGCGTGTGAGCAAGTAGAGTTAATCACTACAGTAATAGAATTCAGGAACCTTTAAAGTGGGCTAAGACTGGAGAGATGTGTTGTGAAATATTTATAGTGCTATAGAAAGCAACAAACAAACAAACACACAAAGAAAGGGCAAGAGAAGTGAGGAAAAAGCAATAAGTTTGGGGTGAAATGAAGAGGGACTAAAACAGGAAAAAAGAAAGGAGAGGAACAGAGTACTGAAAGATACAGCAACAATAAAATTAAATAATATATACGATTACTGAAAAAAGTTTAAAAATAAAAGTAAAAGACAAAAACAAAACAAAACAAAACAAAAAAACCCAACAACAAAAAGTTCTTCCTCGTTGGTTTCAAACTGTCCAATCTGGTTTTTCTGGTTTTGGTGGGACCCCTCTGTGCACTGGGTTGTAGGCCCAGGCGCACACCCGCCCACCAGCCAGGCTACCAGACTGGGGTGCAGGCGCCTGCCCACCTGACAGGTTGCTTTGGTCCCACGGGATCTGGTACTGCCCTGTGGCTGAGTGAGAAGCAAGTCAAGCTGCCTTCACAGAACACCTCAATCCACTTTCCAGTAAAAACTTCTCCAGAAAGGGTGCCTCTCAGCCCAGCCCAATCCCCAACCTGACTGGTTAGGACAATGCTCCTCTCAAATTTCCTGGGCTGGCAGGCTGGTGGGCTGGCGACCACAGAGATCGCAACTGAACACGGCCCCCTGTCCTTGCCACCCTCCCTGCACACCTAGGCAGACAGGTCTCTGCCACCCAGCCCCTCCTAGATGGTGAGGGAGGGAGCCAGCTCTTCCAGGGACCCCGTAGCCGGCCCAATCCTCCACTGGGTGCTGAGCTCCCTATGAGTCCTCCATGGCACTGGCCACAGACGGAAGCCTCTACACCCCTAACACAGCAGCAGCGGCGGCTCTGAGGCATTTTGGGCTGGCCCAGGGCAGCCAGTCCTACCACTGCCGCTTTTGTCTTTACTCACAGTTGCTGGGCACCCGCTGAGTCCTCTGTGGCAGACGCCCCTGTCACTGGCTGTAGACAGAAGCCTCTGGGCCCTGGAAGCTGTGGAAGCAGCAGCTCCGAGGCCTTTACGCTCCAGCCAATGGCTGCTGGTCCTGCGCTGCTGCTTTTGACTTTACTCTGGGGTGCCTGGCTCCCCAGGGCAGCCGGCCCTGCCGCTGCCGCTTTTGTCTTTACTCACAGGTGCTGGGGTCCCGATGAGTCCTCTGTGTCAGACCCGCCTGTCACTGGGCACAGGGGGAAGCCTCTGGGCCCCAACCGCTGAGGCAGTCAAGGCTCCAAGGTCTTTATGCGCCGGCCAATGGCTGCCGTCCCGCCACCGCCGCCACCGCTGCAGCTGCCCTTGACTTTTCTCAGGGTTGCCGGGCTCCCGCTGTGTTCTCCGTGGCAGACGCCCTTGTCGCTGGGCACAGATGGAAGGAAGCCTCTGGGCTCCAACCGCTGAGGCAGCCGCGGTCTTTAGGCACAGGCTAATGGGTGCCGCCGGTCTGGCCGCCTCCGTCCTTACTTGCGTCCCTGAGACCCCAAGGACCTCTAGCTGTCTGGTTCGTCACTATCTCTGGTCTCTTATTTTCATAAATGCTGGGGAATTGTTGGTTGGGGAATTGATTGCGCTGTTCTTCTGTAAATCTGCCAGGATTTTCCCCCAAGTGTAGGAGAACTGCAGTCGCTCCGTCCTACTCCGCTGCCATTTTTTCCAGTATAATATATGATTTTCAAATCACATATTTTACCCCTCCCTTCTCTTAGCCCATTTTACCTTTCTCTTTCAATATTTTCCCTTTTTCAATATTTTCTCTTTCCCTCACAATATTTTCATTTCAAATTTGGCTTTTTCTCTAGTTACAACTTATGTCCATTACACACTCTTACTATTTCTCCCCTGTCCAGAAACTCAAAATGAATTTTCTTGTTAGGGGTCATTTCACATCCTTTTACCCACCTCTTTAAATACTCACATTCTCTCTACATCTGTAACAAACTTTACTAGTTGGTTGTGGGTAAGGTAGTTGTTATTCCATTGTTTTTTTTTTTTCAAGGTTATCTCTAGAGCTTCACTAATTCTCTTTTTCAAATATCAAATTTTAGGGGGCCTCTCTTCTAGTCTTTTTTTTATCTCAAATTTTAATTATGTCTACTTAGTCTGTTGTTTCTCTTTTCTTTTTTGTCTTTCCTCTATTTCTCTTTCATTGTGCCCTTTTATTTTTCTCTATCCTCCTTTATTTTCTTTTCCTTTACATCCAAAATTTTAATTTTTCTTTCACTTACTCTGGTTTTTGTTCCTCACTCTTAGTATTCCCTCTTGCTCTATCATTTCAAAATTACTTCCTATTTCTCTGGACATCTTTTAGACTTTTGGGTTTTTTTTTTCCTTTTCTTCTCACACTACCTATATTAGTTTTAGCTCATTTGTTGTTGATAGTACTCCAGTGGAGCTTTCTCTTCAATTTGCTCCTATATTTTATAAATTATTTTCCCTTCTTTATTCTTTCTCTCTCACTTTATTTTATTTTATATGATTTTAATTTCTGTTAAACCTAATACTATAACTTCCATTATCATACTCTATTCCACACTCTTCATTATTTTTTAAGTATATTTTATTGATAATGCTATTACAGTTTTTCTAATTTTTCTCCTTTATCCCCCTCCACCCTGCACACCAAAACCTTCCAGATTCCCCCTAATCTTAGTTTATGTCCATGGGTTGTACATACAAGTTCTTTGAATTCTCTGTTTCCTATACCTCTTTTTGACCTCTCCCTGTCTATTTAATGCCTACCAATAATGCTTTTTCTTCCCTGTGCCTTTTCTCTCCTATTTCTCCCCAACCCCCTCCCCACTGAAAGCCTTCCATGTGATGTCCATTTCTCTGATTCTGTTCCTGCTCCAGTCATTTGCTTAGTTGGTTTTGGTTTTTGTTTTTCTTTTTTTAAGTTTATTTGTTGACAGTTTGAGTTTGTTATCATTTTACTGTTCATAGTTTTTCTATCTTCTTCAATTTCTTAGATAAACCCCTTTAACAATTCATATAATAAAAGCTTGGTGATGATGAATTCCTTTAACTTGACCTTATCTGGGAAGTATTTTATCTGCCCTTTCACTCTAAATGATATATTTGATGGAGAGTGTAATCTTGGATGTACATCCTAGCCTCTCATGACTTGGAATACTTCTTTCCAGGCCCTTCTTGCCTCTAAGGTTTCTTTTGAGAAATCAGTTGATAGTCTTATGGGGACTCCTTTGTAGGTGACTCTCTCCTTTCCTCTTGCTGCTTTTAATATTCTCTTTCTTTAATCTTTGGTAACATAAGATGATGTGTCTTGGTGTGTTCCTCTTTGGGTCCAACTTTTTTTGGACTCTCTGGGCTTCCCAGACTTCCTGAAAGTCTGTTTCTTTCACAAGATTGGGGAAGTTTTCCTTCATTATTTGTTCCAAGAAACTTTTAATTTATTGCTATTGTTCTTTTTCTCTGGAACCCCTATAATTTGGATATTGGAACACTTAAAGTTGTCCCAGAGGTTCTTCAGCCTCTCTTCATTTTTGTTTTGGATTCTTGTTTCTTCATTCTGTCCAAGTTGGATGTTTATTTCTTCCTTTGTTCCAAATTGTTGATATGAGTCCTGGTTTCCTTCCTGTCACTGTTGGTTCCCTTAATATTTTGCTTTGGGGTATCTTTCATTTGTTCTTTCATTTTTTGACCAAACACAATCAGTTCTGCGAGCATTTTGATTACCAGGGCTTTAAACTCTGCATCAGATAGGCTGACTATCTCCTCATCACTTAGCTGTTTTTCTGGAGTTTTGCTCTGTTCTTTCATTTGGGCCCTATTTTTCTGCTTCAGCATATGTTTTATGCTTTAAGGGGGTGGGGCCTTAGGTATTCACCAAGGCAGGGCAACCCTCCTTGCTGCCCAGCCAGCCCCACCCATACATTCCACTGCCTCACCAGGGGTTATCTCAGCCAGTTCCACCTCGCCAGGGGTTTTCTCAATCCACCAGTGTTACTGTTCTAGTTGGTCTGGTTGACTGTCTCTTTAACTCCTTGGTTGTTGGACTTCCACACAGTTTGATTTTGTGGCACCTCTGGTTGTTTATTGATATTAGATTGGATGTAATCCTACTTTTGGTTTTTTGAGGAAGTAAAGGGTTTCTACCGATGCCTCCATCTTGGCCAGAACTCCTTAATTCTCTTTTTTATTCATGACGTAAACTTTACATCATGAATAAAAGGTGCTCCAATGTTCAACTTCTATTAGTGCTCCTCAATCTACCCTCTCAAAATAACTTCTCTTTCAGTACATCTTCTCACATCCACTCTCCTTTCTTATAATAGTCTTAATCTCATTACACCCTTATTAATACTGGTTCATTTGCTATTGGTAGTGGGATTGTGGGAGGGGAGTTATATTTGCAGCTGTAGGTTTATTTCTTGAGATCTGTGGTTTTGCTCAAGCATCACCTGCACAATGGCACATAAACATGGATGGCAGAGTGATCCTCAGTCAACCAGTGCCAGGGAAGTACCCAGGAAAGAACAACCTAATAACAATCAAAACCCAATTACATCCAGCAACCAACATAAGAGGCATAAAGGATAGCTCAAGAAGATCAAGATCATGTGATCAAGGAGACTGCACCACAGAATCTCACAGGCCTCCCACAATAGAAGTCACACCACAAAGTCAGAAAGTCAAAACAGTTCAATTTAAGAAACAGAATCAAATAAGAAGAGTCCTGCAAAAAATGGAAAGACAAAGAAACAACACCCAAGCAAAAGGAAGGGAGAAATCCTCAGAAAAAAAAGCTAGGTGAAATACAGGCAAGTCAACTATCAGATATTGAGTTCAAAACAGTGGTTATAAGGATGCTCAGTGAATTCAGTGTAAATTACTCAAAACTACAGGGAAATTATGGGGAACTTACTGAAAACTCTATCAGCATAAAAAAAGACATAGAGGCAATCAACAGGGGCCAAGAAGAAATAAAGAATACAATTTCTGAGTTAAAACACAGTAGAAGGAACCAAAAGAAGACTCCATGATCAGAGGATTGGATCAGTAGGCTGGAGGACAAGGTAGAACAAAACACCCAGAAAGAGCAAGAAAAGGAAAAGAGACTCAAAAAGAATGAAGAGGTGTTAAGGGAACTGCAGGAAAACATGAAATGTAATAATAACCATATAATATAGATACCAGAAAGAGAAGAAGAGCAAGGGAATAAAAAACCTATTTGAAAAAGTAATGATAGGAGAAAATGGCAGCAGAGTAGGATGGAGCAACTCCAGTTTTTGAACCCCTGGGAGAAAATCCTAGCAGATCTACTGAGGAACAGCACAATCAATTCCACAACCAACAATTCCCCAGCATTTATGAAAATAAGAGACCAGAGATAGTGATGGACCAGACAGCTACAGGTTGGTGGGGTCTCAGGGACGTGAGTAAAGAGGGAGGGAGCAGAGGCCCCCGGGCTGCCAGCCCTTGGCCAGTGTGTAAGGGCCTCGGAGCCACTGCTGCTGCAGTGGTTGGGACCCAGAGGCTTCCATCTGTGCCCAGTGACAGAGGCATCTGCCACAAAGTACTCATCAGGAGTCCTGCACCTGTGAGTAAAGAAAAAAGTGGCAGCGGCAGGGCCGTCGACCCTCTGCCAGGGCCTAAGGGCCTCAGAGCTGCCACTGCCACCGCACTCAGGGTGTAGAGGCTTCTGTCTGCGGCCAGATTGGGGCCGTCTGCCACAGAGGACTCAGTGGAGCCTTCGGCTGGCTGCGGGATCCTTGGAAGAGAGCTGGCTGCCTCCCTCCCCATCTAGGCAGGGCTGGGGGGCACCAGACAGAGACCTGTCTGCCTAGGATTGCAGGGAGGGTGGCAAGGACAGGGGGACGTGTTCAGTTGCGATCTATGTGGTCACCAGCCCCATAGCCTGGAAGCCTGCCAGCTCAAGAGATTTGAGAGGAGCATTGTCCTAACGGGATGGGTTGGGGATTGGGCTGGGCTGACAGGCAGGCTTTCTGGAGAAGTTTTTATTGGAAAGTGGATTGAGGTGTTCTCCTGGGAAGGCAGCTTGACTTGCATCTCAACAAGCCACAGGACTGGGAAGGACCAATATCAGATGCCATGGGACGCAGGCAGTCTGTCAGGTATGCAGGCACCCACACCCCAGTCTGGTAGCCTGGGTGGAACATGGGTGTGTGTCTGGGCCTACAACCCAGCCCACAGAGGGGTGTTGCCAAACCCAGAAAAACCATATTGGAGAGTTTGAAACCAAAAAGGAAGGAGGTGTTTTTTTTTAACTTTTTTCAGTAATCGTGTGTGTATATATATATATATAATTACTCCTACAAATATATATATTATTTTTTTACTTTATTGTTGCTGTATCTTTCACTACTCTGTTCCTCTCCTTTCTTTTTTCCTGTTTTAGACATTCTTCCTTTCAACCCAAACTTATTGCCTTTTCCTCCCTTCTCCTGCCCTTTCTTTATTTTGTCTGTTGTTTTCTATATCACTGTAAATACTTCACAACAGATCTCTAGGGTCTTAGCCCACTTTACAGGTTCCTGAATTCTATTACTGTAGTGATTAACTCTACTTGCTCACATGCTACGCCTATTTACTATTCTGTACTCTCACCTTACCTCAAAATCTGACCACCCGCAATCTCACTGTTTTCTATATACAACTCACAAGCCTTCCCTCCCCAACAAGAGACTTATTTTTGGTCCATCCTTTCTTAAAAGTGGCAAATTGGGTGGAAGATTACAGTTAACACTATGTATAACATAAAGATCTTCTATCTCTTCTCTACCAACTATGACTGTAAATATCATAAAGTACTCTCCTGCTGTCAAAAACCACTCTGCCCACCCCCAACTGATCTCAAACACACAAAGAAAGGAGTAGGTGGAAGCAGATACCATCAAAATACCTGCAGAACATGGCACCATTGAATCTCACAGGTATTCTAAAACGGAAGTTAACACCATAAACCCAGAGAATCAGAACAGATCCATTTAAGATGCTGAGGATAACAAGAAGAGTCTCACAAAAAATGGGAAGACAAAGAAACAATGCCTAAATGAAAGAAAAAGTGGAGGTCTCAGAAAGAATGTTATATGAAAGAGAGGCAAGTAAGCTATCAGATATTGAATTCAAAGCACTGGATATCAGGAAATTCAAAGACCTCACAATGAGCTATCAGAAACTACAGTGGAGCTACCAAAAACCAAATGGGAGAAACAATGAACTCTCCACAAACTATATCAACATCAAAAAAGAAACAGAAACTATCACCAAAGGACAAGAGGAAATGAAGAATACAATTTTGGAACTGAAGAACACAGTAGAAGGAATGAAAAGCAGTATCAATGAGGCAGAAGATCGGATCGGCAACTTGGAGGACACAGTAGGAAGAATCTCCCAGAAAGAGCAAGAAAGGGAAAAGAGGCTCAGAAAGAATGAAGAGGGATTAAGAGAAATGCAAGACAATATGAAAGGTAATAATATCTGAATAATAGGTAAACCAGAAGAAGAAGAAGAAAAATGGATAAAAAACCTACTTAAAAAAGTAATAATGGAAATTTTTCCTAAGTTGAGGAGAGATAAAGTCAAACAAATCCAGGAATCACAGAGAGTCCCAAGCAGGTAGAACCCAAAGAGGCCTACTGCAAGACACATCATTATTAAAATGGCAAAACTCCAAGACAAAGAGAAAATTCTCAAGGCAGCAAGGGAGAAAAAGGAAGTAACATACAAGGGGGTCCAAATCAGGTTAGCTACTGAGTTCTCAATGCAAACACTCCAGGACAGAAGAGAATGGAAAGAAATATTGCAACAAATAAGAAAGAGAGTCCTACAACCAACACTACTTTACCCAGCAAGGCTCTCAATCAAGATAGAAGGCCAAATAAAGAGCTTCCAAGACAAAAGAAGTCTAAAACAATATGCCTCCACAAAACCAGCTCTACAGAAATTACTAAAAGGGCTGCTTCAAGGAAAGGAAGGAAAAGAGAGAGACTGAGAGGAACACAGGTACATAAATGGCAATGAATAAGTACTTTTCAATAATAACCTTAAACGTAAATGAATTAAATGCACCAATAAAAGACATACAATAGCTGAATGTTTAAGAAAGCATGACCCACACATATGCTGCCTACAAGAGACCCACCTCAGGTCAAAAGAATATCACAGACTGAATGTGAAAGAATGGAAAAAAATTTTTGCAAGCAAATGGACTAGAAACAAAGGCCGCTTTAGCAATTCTCATATCAGACAAAACAGACTTCAGAAAAAGGGACATAAAGAGAAACCCAGAAGGTCACTTCATAATACTCAAGGGAAGAACATACCAAGAAGACATTAACATCATAAATATGCACCCAACATAGGAGCACCCAAATATATAAGGAAACTCCTAGAGGACCTCAAGGAAGATATTGACAGCAACACAAATAGAGTAGTGGATTTTGACACCCCATTGTCTAAAATAGAAAAATCTTCCAAACAAAATATCAACAAGGATATTGCAGCATTAAATGACACCCTAGATGAAATGGACCTAATTGATATATACACAGCACTCCATCCCAAAGAAGGTAAACACACATTCTTTTCAAATGCACATGGAACATTGTCAACGACAGACCATACGATAGGACACAAAACGAGTCTCAAAAAATACAGGAAAATAGAAATCATACCAAGCATCTTCTCTGATCACAAGGGAGTGAAATTGGAAACCAACCCTACAGGAAAAAAACCCAAACACCCAAAAGCATGGAGACTGAATGGTATACTATTAAACAATGAATGGGTCAAGATTGAAATTGCAGAGGAAATCAAAAAACTTCTTGAAACTATAGAAAATGAACTCACAACAACCACAAACTTGTGGGACACAGTGAAGGCAGTCCAGACAGGGAATTGTATAGCAATACAGGCTCACCTAAAGAGGATAGAAACATGTCAAACAAACAACATAACCAGAGAACTGCAAGAACTCGAGGAACAACAACAAAGACACCCCAGAGCAAGTAGAAGGATGGAAATAACCAAGATCAGAGGAGAACTAAATGACATAGAGACTAAAAGCACAATTCTAAAGATCAATGAATCCAGGAGTTGGTTTTCTGAAAACATAAACAAAATAGACAAACATTTAAGTAGGCTCATCAAGAAAAGAAGAGAGAGGACCCAAATAAACACAATCAGAAATGAAAGAGGAGCGATTACAACTGATACCACAGAACTAGAAAGGATTGTAAGAAATTACTATGCAGAACTGTATGCCAAGAAATTTGAAAACCTAGGTGAAATGGACAAATATCTAGAAAAATATAATGTTCCAAAACTCAATGAAAAAGAAGCAGAAAACCTGAACAGGCCAATAACAGCAAATGAAATTGAAGAAGTAATCAGAAAACTCCCATCACACAAAAGCCCTGGACCAAATGGTTTCACAGGAGGATTCTACAAAGCTTTTAAGGAAGAGCTAACCCCTATTCTTCACAGACTATTCCAAAAAATCCAAAAGGAGGGAAAACTCCCCAACTCTTTTTATGAAGGAAGCATCATCCTAATTCCAAAGCCAGACAGAGACACAACAAAGAAAGAAAATTACAGGCCAATATCACTGATGAACATAGATGCTAAAATCCTCAACAAAATATTGGCAAATCGCATCCAACAATACATCAGAAAGATCATACACCATGACCCAGTGGGATTCGTCCCAGGGATGCAAGGATGGTTCAATATTTGCAAATCAATAAATGTAATACACCACATAAACAAAAGCAAAGACAAAAACCACATGGTCATATCAATAGATGCGGGAAAAGCTTTCGATAACGTTCAACACCCATTTATGATAAAGGTACTCAGAAAAATGGGAATAGAGGGAGCATTCCTCAAAATAATAAAGGCCATATATGAAAGGCCTACAGCCAACATCGTACTCAATAGACAAAAACTAAAACCTTTCCCCTAAGATCAAGAACAAGACATGCTTGCCCACTTTCACCACTTCTATTCAACATAGTATTAGAAGTTGTAGCTACAGCAATCAGAAAAGAAAAAGAAATAAAAGGCATCCAAATTGGAAAGGAGGAAACAAAACTGTTATTGTTTGCAGATAACATGATAGTGTACATGGAAAACCCTAAAGCCTCTACCAAGAAGCTGCTCGAACTAATAAATGAATTTGACAAAACAGTGAGTTACAAAGTCAATATACAGAAATCAAATGCATTTCTGTATACCAACAAGGAATCATCAGAAGCAGAAATCAAGAAAAAGATTCCATTGGATATAGCAAAAAAAACCCTAAAATATCTGAGAATAAACCTAACCAAGAAGGTAAAAGACCTGTGTCCGGGAAAACTACACAACACTGAAGAAAGAAATGAAGGAAGACACAAATAAATGGAAACATATACTGTGTTCATGGATTGGAAGAATTAACATCATCAAAATATCCATACTACCCAAAGCAATTTGCAGATTCAATGCAATACCTATTAAAGTACCAATGGCATATTTCACAGACATAGAACAAACACATCAAAGGTTTATATATAACCATAAAAAACCCCGAATAGTAGCTGTAATCCTGAGAAAGAAGAACAAAGTAGGAGGGATCACAATACCTGATATCAAACTGTATTACAAGGCCACTGTAATCAAAACAGCCTGTTACTGGCACAAAAACAGGCACATAGACCAATAGAATAGAACAGAGAGCCCAGAAATAAACCCAACTCTCTACAGTCAGTTAATATTCAACAAAGGGGGCAATAACATAAAATGGAGTAAAGACAGCATTTTCAACAAATGGTGTTGGGAGAACTGGACAGCTACATGTAAAAAAATGAAACTGGAGCACCAACTTACACCATACACCAAAATAAATTCAAGGTGGATAAAAGACTTAAATATAAGCTGTGAAAACTTTAAAGCACTAGAGGAAAGAATTGGCAAGAAAATCAGGTATTCCACGCAGCAGTATTTTTACTGATACATCCCCTAGAGCAAGGGATATAAAGGAAAGAATAAACAAATGGGATCTCATCAAAATTAAAAGCTTCTCCATGGCTAAGGGAAACAGTATCAAGATACAAAGAGAAGCAACAGCTTGGGAAAACATATTAGCAATGATACCTCAGATAAGGGTTTAATCTCCAAAATATAAACAGAACTCACTCGACTCCACTCAAAAAAGACAAGCAACCAGATCAAAAAATGGGCAGAGGACTTGAACAGACACTTTTGCAAGGAGGACATACAGAGGATCCAGAGACACATAAAAAGATGCTCAATATCACAAGCTATCAGAGAGATGCAAATTAAAACCACAATGAGATACCACTTAACGCCAGTCAGGATGGCTATCATAAACAAAGAAACAAACAACAAGTGGTGGAGAGGTAGTGGGGAAAAGGGGACCCAGTTCATTGTTGGTGGGATTGCAGACTGGTACAACCACTATGGAAAATAGTATGGCATTTTCTATGAAAACTAAAAATGAAGGTGCCTTTTGTTCCAGCAATTCAACCAGTAGGAGTATATCCTAAGAACCCTGAAACACGAATACAAAAGAACCTATGCACCCCGATGTTCATAGCACCACAATTCACAATAGCCAAGAGTCGGAAGCAAGCTAGATGCCCATCGGGAAATGACTGGATCAAAAAATATGGTACATTTACACAATGGAATTCTATGCCACAGAAAGGAAGAAGGAACTTCTACTCTTTGCAACATCATGGATGGAACTGGAAAGCATTATGCTGAGTGAAATAAGCCAGGCGGTGAAAGACAAATATCATATGATCTCACCATTAACAGGAATCTAAAACAAACCAAGCAAGGAAAATATGACCAATGACACTCCAATATGGAACAGCCTGACAGGGTCCAGAGGGGAGAGGGGAGAAAATCAAAGGGGAAAAGGGAATGGACTCACATGAACAAGTATAAAGGACACATGGACAATAACTAAGGGTGGGGGGCGGAAATGGGAGGGAGGCGGGGAGCAGGGGGGGGGGGGCAGGTTTGGTTCGGAATATAAGACAGAAAGCTGTACTTTAACAACCATTAAATAAAAAAATTATTTTAAAAAAACGGCACATAGAGCAATTGAACAGAATAGGGAACCCAGAAATAAACCCAACTCCTCAGTCAATTAATATTTGACAAAGGGGGCAGTAACATGAAATGGGGTAAAAATAGCCTCTTCAACAAATGGTGTTGGGAGAACTGGACAGCTACACGCAAAAAAAATGAAACTTGAGCACCAACTTACACCGTACACCAAAATAAATTCAAGGTGGATCAAAGACTTAAATATAAGCTGTGACACCATTAAAGTCCTAGAGGAGAACATTGGCAGGAAAATATCAGATATTCCACCCAGCAATATTTTTACTGATATGTTCCTAGAGCAAGGGACATAAAGGAAAGAATAAAGAAATGGGATCTCATCAAAATTAAATTGTTGTGCATGGCTAAGGAAAACAATATCAAGATAAAAAGAGAAGCAACTCTTTGGGAAATAATATTTGCCAATGATACCTCAGACAAAGGTTTAATCTCCAAAATATAGAAAGAACTAACGTGACTTCAATCTAAGAAGACAACTAATCCAATTAAAAAATGGGGAAAGGACTTGAACAGACACTTCTGCAAGGAGGACATACAGAGGATCCAGAGACAAATGAAAAGATGCTCAATATCACTAGCTATCAGAGAGATGCAAATTAAAACTACAATGAGATACCACTTTACACCTGTGAGAATGGCTATCATAAACAAAGCAATAAACAACAAATGTTGGAGAGGGTGTGGGGAAAAGGGGACTCTGGTCCACTGTTGGTGGGTTTGCAAACTGATACACCCATTATGGAAAACAGTATGGAATTTTCTCAGAAAACTAAAAATGGACTTGCCTTTTGACCCAGCAATTCCACTGTTAGGATTGTATCCTAAGAACCCTAAAACACCAATCCCAAAGAACCTATGCACCCCAATGTTCATAGCAGCACAATTTACAATAGTCAAGAGTTGGAAGCAACCTAGGTGCCCATCAGTAAATGAATGGATCAAAAAACTATGGTACATATACACAATGGAATTTTATGCTGCAGAAAGAAAGAAGGAGCTCCTACCTTTTGCAACAACATGGATGGAACTGGAAACCCTTATGCTGAGTGAAATTAGCCAGGTGTTGAAGGACAAGTACCATATGAACTTCCTTTAAGAGGAAGCTAAACAACAAAACAAAAAGCAAGGAAAATATAACCAAAGACACTGAAATAGAGAGCAGGCTGATAGTGACCAGAGGGGAAAGGGGAGGGAATTTCAGGGGAAATAAGGGAGGAATTTAGAGGAACATATATAAAGGATACATGGACAACAACTGAGAAGGGTGGTAATGGGAGGAAGGAGGGGAGCACGGATTTGGGATGGGATGGGAGTAATAGACAGAAAACTGTACTTGAAATATAATTAAATTTAAAAAATGGAAAAAATAAAAATAAATAAAAAATAAAAAAATAAAGAAAAAAACTAAATTGATGGCAAAAAAGAAATTTAAAATGCAAGTTCCAAAAGATAGCAAAATGAAATTTGTCTCAGTTGTTGGTGTTTTCCTTCTGATTTCTTTCTGAATCTGTCTCTCATATTGTCACAGCTCCCGGTTGTATTGTGTGACTCTTGGCAAAGAGTGGGAAGGGATGGGGGAAGGAGCTTCCTGCTCATTTTATTTTTTAAAATGTATATATATATATTTTTTTTTTTTAATATAATTTTTTAATTTAACTCTTGTTCAAGTACAGGTTTCTGTCTTATATTCCCAACCCTGCCCGCCCCCCACCACATGCTCCCTGCCTCCCTCCCCTTTCTGCCCCCCACCCTTAGTTATTGTCCATGTGTCCTTTACACTTGTTCATGTGAGTCCATTCCCTTTTCCCCTATGATTCTCTCCCCTCTCCCCTCTGGACCCTGTCAGCCTGTTCCATATTTGAGTGTAATTGGACATAGTTTGCTTGCTTGTTTTGTTTTAGATTCCTGTTAACGGTGAGATCATATGATATTTGTCTTTCACCGCCTGGCTTATTTCACTCAGCATAATGCTTTCCAGTTCCATCCATGATGTTGCAAAGAGTAGAAGTTCCTTCTTCCTTTCTGTGGCATAGAATTCCACTGTGTAAACGTACCATATTTTTCGGTCCAGTCATTTACCGATGGGCATCTAGCTTGCTTCCGACTCTTGGCTATTGTGAATTGTGGTGCTATGAACATCGGGGTGCATAGGTTCTTTTGGATTCGTGTTTCAGGGTTCTTAGGATATACTCCTAAGAGTGGGATTGCTGGGTCAAAAGGCACATCCATTTTTAGTTTTCTTAGAAAATTCCATATTGTTTTCCATAGTGGTTGTACCATTCTGCAATCCCACCAACAGTGAACTAGGGTCCCCTTTTCCCCACAACCTCTCCAGTACTTGTTGTTTGTTTCTTTGTTTATGATAGCCATTCTGACTGGTGTTAAGTGGTATCTCATTGTGGTTTTAATTTGCATCTCTCTGATAGCTAGCGATATCTAGCATCTTTTCATGTGTCTCTGTATCCTCTGTATGTCCTCCTTGGAGAAATGTCTGTTCAAGTCCTCTGCCCATTTTTTAATCGGGTTGCTTGTCTTCTTTGAGTGGAGTCGAGTGAGTTCTTTGTATATTTTGGAGATTAAACCTTTGTCTGAGGTATCATTGGCAAATATGTTTTCCCAAACAGTTGCTTCTCTTTGTATCTTGATACTGTTTTCCTTAGCCATGCAGAAGCTTTTAATTTTGATGAGATCCCATTTGTTTATTCTTTCCTTTATATCCCTTGCTCTAGGGGACGTATCAGTAAAAATATTGCTGCGTGGAATATCTGAGATTTTCTTGCCAATGCTCTCCTCTAGGGCTTTAATGGTTTCACGGCTTATATTTAAGTCTTTTATCCACCTTGAATTTATTTTGGTGTATGGTGTAAGTTGGTGCTCCAGTTTCATTTTTTTACATGTAGCTGTCCAGTTCTCCCAACACCATTTGTTGAAAATGCTGTCTTTACTCCATTTTATGTTATTGCCCCCTTTGTTGAATATTAACTGACTGTAGAGAGTTGGGTTTATTTCTGGGCTCTCTGTTCTATTCTATTGGTCTATGTGCCTGTTTTTGTGCCAGTAACAGGCTGTTTTGATTACAGTGGCCTTGTAATACAGTTTGATATCAGGTATTGTGATCCCTCCTACTTTGTTCTTCTTTCTCAGGATTACAGCTACTATTCGGGGTTTTTTATGGTTATATATAAACCTTTGATGTGTTTGTTCTATGTCTGTGAAATATGCCATTGGTACTTTAATAGGTATTGCATTGAATCTGCAAATTGCTTTGGGTAGTATGGATATTTTGATGATGTTAATTCTTCCAATCCATGAACACAGTATATGTTTCCATTTATTTGTGTCTTCCTTCATTTCTTTCTTCAGTGTTGTGTAGTTTTCCCGGACACAGGTCTTTTACCTTCTTGGTTAGGTTTATTCTCAGATATTTTAGGGTTTTTTTTGCTATATCCAATGGAATCTTTTTCTTGATTTCTGCTTCTGATGATTCCTTGTTGGTATACAGAAATGCATTTGATTTCTGTATATTGACTTTGTAACTCACTGTTTTGTCAAATTCATTTATTAGTTCGAGCAGCTTCTTGGTAGAGGCTTTAGGGTTTTCCATGTACACTATCATGTTATCTGCAAACAATAACAGTTTTGTTTCCTCCTTTCCAATTTGGATGCCTTTTATTTCTTTTTCTTTTCTGATTGCTGTAGCTACAACTTCTAATACTATGTTGAATAGAAGTGGTGAAAGTGGGCAAGCATGTCTTGTTCTTGATCTTAGGGGAAAGGTTTTAGTTTTTGTCTATTGAGTACGATGTTGGCTGTAGGCCTTTCATATATGGCCTTTATTATTTTGAGGAATGCTCCCTCTATTCCCATTTTTCTGAGTACCTTTATCATAAATGGGTGTTGAACGTTATCGAAAGCTTTTCCCGCATCTATTGATATGACCATGTGGTTTTTGTCTTTGCTTTTGTTTATGTGGTGTATTACATTTATTGATTTGCAAATATTGAACCATCCTTGCATCCCTGGGACGAATCCCACTGGGTCATGGTGTATGATCTTTCTGATGTATTGTTGGATGCGATTTGCCAATATTTTGTTGAGGATTTTAGCATCTATGTTCATCAGTGATATTGGCCTGTAATTTTCTTTCTTTGTTGTGTCTCTGTCTGGCTTTGGAATTAGGATGATGCTTCCTTCATAAAAAGAGTTGGGGAGTTTTCCCTCCTTTTGGATTTTTTGGAATAGTCTGTGAAGAATAGGGGTTAGCTCTTCCTTAAAAGCTTTGTAGAATCCTCCTGTGAAACCATTTGGTCCAGGGCTTTTGTGTGATGGGAGTTTTCTGATTACTTCTTCAATTTCATTTGCTGTTATTGGCCTGTTCAGGTTTTCTGCTTCTTTTTCATTGAGTTTTGGAACATTATATTTTTCTAGATATTTGTCCATTTCACCTAGGTTTTCAAATTTCTTGGCATACAGTTCTGCATAGTAATTTCTTACAATCCTTTCTAGTTCTGTGGTATCAGTTGTAATCGCTCCTCTTTCATTTCTGATTGTGTTTATTTGGGTCCTCTCTCTTCTTTTCTTGATGAGCCTACTTAAATGTTTGTCTATTTTGTTTATCTTTTCAGAAAACCAACTCCTGGATTCATTGATCTTTAGAATTGTGCTTTTAGTCTCTATGTCATTTAGTTCTCCTCTGATCTTGGTTATTTCCATCCTTCTACTTGCTCTGGGGTGTCTTTGTTGTTGTTCCTCGAGTTCTTGCAGTTCTCTGGTTATGTTGTTTGTTTGACATGTTTCTATCCTCTTTAGGTGAGCCTGTATTGCTATACAATTCCCTGTCTGGACTGCCTTCACTGTGTCCCACAAGTTTGTGGTTGTTGTGAGTTCATTTTCTATAGTTTCAAGAAGTTTTTTGATTTCCTCTGCAATTTCAATCTTGACCCATTCATTGTTTAATAGTATACCATTCAGTCTCCATGCTTTTGGGTGTTTGGGTTTTTTTCCTGTAGGGTTGGTTTCCAATTTCACTCCCTTGTGATCAGAGAAGATGCTTGGTATGATTTCTATTTTACTGAAGTTGTTGAGACTGGTGTGTGTCCTATCATGTGTTCTATCGTTGAAAATGTTCCCTGTGCACTGGAAAAGAATGTGTATTTCGGATGGATGGCTCTATATATATCAAATAGGTCCATTTCTTCTAGAGTTTCATTTAATGCTCCTATATCTTTGTTGATATTTTGTTTGGAAAATCTGTCCATTTTTGACATTGGGGTGTTAAAATCTCCTACTATAATTGTGTTGTTGTCAATATCTTTCTTGAGGTCCTCTATGATTTTCTTTATATATTTGGGTGCTCCTGTGTTGGGTGCATATATATTTATGATGTTAATGTCTTCTTGGTGGATTCTTCCCTTGAGTATTATGAAGTGACCTTCTGGATATCTCTTTATAGCCTTTTTTTGAAGTCTATTTTGTCTGATATGAGGATTGTTACCCTGGCTTTTGATTTCTTGTCCATTTGCTTGGAAAAAATTTTCCATCCTTTCATTCAGTCTGTGGTGGTCTTTTGACCTGAGGTGGGTCTCTTGTAGGCAGCATATGTGTGGGTCATGCTTTCTTAACCATTCAGCTATTCTATGTCTTTTAATTGGTGCATTTAATCCATTTATGTTTAAGGTTATTATTGAAAGGTACTTATTCATTGCCATTTATGGACCTGTGTTCCTCTCAGTCTCTTTCTTTTCCTTCCTTTCCTCAAAGCAGCCCTTTTAGTCATTCTTGTAGAGCTGGTTTTGTGGAGGCATATTCTTTTAGACTTCTTTTATCTTGGAAGCTCTTTCTTTGGCCTTCTATCTTGATTGAGAGCCTTACTGGATAAATTAGTCTTGGTTGTAGGCCTCTGTTTCTCATTACTTGGAATATTTCCTGCCATTCTTTTCTTGCTTGGAATGTTTCCGTTGAGAAGTCATTAGCCAATCTTATTGGGACCCCCTTGTATGTTACTTCCTTTTTCTCCCTTGCTGCCTTTAGGATTCTCTCTTTGTCCTGGAGTTTTGCAATTTTAATGATGATGTCTCTTGCAGTAGGCCTCTTTGGCTTCCGCCTGTCTGGGACTCTCTGCAATTCCTGGATTCGTGTGACTTTCTCTCCCCTCATCTTAGGAAAATTTTCCGTTATTACTCTTTCATGTAGGTTTTCTATCCCTTGTTATTCTTCTTCTCCTTCTGGTATTCCTATTATTCGGGTATTATTACGTTTCATATTGTCTTGCATTTCTCTTAGACTCTCCTCATTTTTTCTGATTCTCTTTTCCATTACCTCCTCCGTTTGAGAGATTCTTTCCACCCTGTCTTCGAGCTCACTTTTGCCGTCCTCCGCCTCATCAATCCTTATTTTCAAACCTTCTACTGTGTTCTTCAGTTCAGAAATTGTATTTTTCATTTCCTCTTGGCCTCTGTTGATGGTCTCTATTTCCTTTTTCATGCTGGTATAGTTTGCGGAGAGTTCATTGTAGCTCCCCTGTAGTTTCTGGTAGCTCGTTGTAAACTCTTTGAGTTTCCTGATAACCAGTGCTTTGAATTCAATATTTGATAGTTGACTTGCCTCTACTTCATCTAACATTCTTTCCGAGACTTCCTCCTTTTCTTTCATTTGTGGATTGTTTTTTTGTCTTCCCATTGTTTGTGATGCTATTCTTGTTGGCCTCAGTTTCATAGATTGATCTGTTCTGGTACCCTGGGTTTATGGCATGAACTTCTGTGGTAGGATACCTGTGGAATTCAGTGGTGCAGTCTCCTGCAGGTATCTTGGTTTTCTCTGCTTCCACTACTTCTCTGGTTGGTTTCCATCGAGTCAAATCTTTTCTTCTGGTCTCACTAGCTGCAGCAGCTTGAGGAGCTGTTATTGTGGCTCTTCTCCCTCCTTGGTACACTCAACTGTTCTTGCCAGTCCCCCCCAAGGTCCAGAATGGCGCCTCTCTCCCACGCCCTACTGAGAGCGGATTTTCTCCCAGGCTTCCCAGCCCTGGTCTGACATGAGGGTGCGTGCTCCCAGCCAGGCTTTCTTGTTCTTGTAGCCTTGGGTGTGGACCTTTCCCTGTGTTGTGGCTGAATACACAGGGCAACTCACAATTCTCCCAAACCAACGCAACAGCCTGACTCCCTGTGTTTCCCTGACTGCACTGGCTTAGTAGGGGTGAAGCTGGTGACTGGCTCTCTTCCAGGGGCCCAGCCAGCAGCCAGAGACTCCCCAAGACTGTTTGAGGGCAGGCACAGGCCCCTCGAAGCAGGGAGTGCTCTGGCAACTCTCAGTTCTGCCAAGCCAGCAACCTGACTCCACAGGTTTTCAGAGCTTTCTGGTTTGCTTCTGAATGCTCACTCCTCTCTCTGCCACTACTGGCAGACTGATCTCTTATGGTGTTTTCCAATCTGCGCCCTGCCAGATGGGGGTGGTGCCGGTGAGCAGTTCTCCCCCAGAGACGGTTTTGCCCACCCTCGGCTCTCAGAGACCGGGGCATCCAGCCAGGCCCTGGCGCGGCCTGGCAGGGGGCCCGTCACTGCCTCTGCGTGGCTCTCTTATACTTTGTTGATCTGCGGTCATCTCCACTCCTCAACCTCTGGTCATTCAGTGTCCACTACACTCTCTGGAGTCCTGCCTTCTTATATGCTGGGTCCCAGTTTGGCATCTGCTGTGCTCTTCCGCAGATCAGCCAGGTCCTTCTCCGGTGCCTGGAGAGAAGTGAAATCCTTTGTCCTACTCTGCGGCCATCTTCCCTCCGTGTCCCTTAAATGTATATATTTTAATTGTTGTTCAAGTACAGTTTTCTCCTTTTACTCACATCCCAGCCCACCCCCCCCACAGTGCTCCCCAATTCCCTCCGATTTCCACCCCCCTTAGTTTTTGTCCATGTGTCCTTTATACTTTTTCCTGTAAACCCTTCCAATTTTTCCCTGAAATTCCCTCCCCTCTCCCCTCTGGTCACTGTCAGCCTGTTCTCTATATCAGTGTATTTGTTTATATTTTGCCTGCTTGTTTGTTTTGTTGTTTAGGATCCTGTTAAAGGTGAGATCATATAGTATTTGTCTTTCACCACCTGCCTTATTCACTCAGCGCAATTCTTTCCAGTTCCATTCATGTTGTTGCAAAGGGTAGGTGCTCCTTCTTTCTTCCTGCTGTATAAAATTCCATTGTGTAAATATACCATAGTTTTTTGATTCATTCATTTTCTGATGGGCACCTAAGTTCCTTCCAAATATTGGCTATTGTGAATTGTGCTGCTATGAACATTGGGGTGCATAGGTTCTTTTGATTGATGTTTTGGGGTATAATCGTATACCCATTTTGATCTTAGGGTATAATCGTAGCAGTGAAATTGCAGGTACAAAAGGCAGATCCATTTTTAGTTTTCTGAGAAAATTCCATAGTGTTTTCCACAGTGGCTGCAACAGTCTGCATTTCCACCAACAGTGAACTAGGGTTCCCTTTGCTCCACAACTTCTCCACCACTTGCCGGTTGATGCTTTGTTTATGTTGGCCATTCTGACTAGTGTAGAGTGGCATATCATTGTGGTTTTCATTTTCATCTCTCTGATAGCTAGCGATATTGAGCATCTTTTCATGTGTCTCTGGATCCTCTGTATGTCATCCTTGGAGAAGTGTTTGTTCAAGTCCTTTGCCCGTTTTTTAATTGGGTTCCTTGGCTTCTTAGAGTGGAGTTGTGTAAGTTCTTTGTATATTTTGGACATTAAACCCTTGTCTGTGGTATCATTGGCAAATACGTTTTTCCATACACTTGGTTCTCTTTTGATTTTAATACTATTTTCTTTAGCTGTGCAGAAACTTTTTACCTTCATGAGATCTCATTTGTTTATTCTTTCCTTTATATCCCTTGCTCTATGAGACATACCAGTAAAAATGTTGCTGCGTGAAATAACTGAGATTTTTCTGCCTATGTTGTCCTCTAGGACTTTATTGATGTCACAGCTTATATTTAAGTCTTTATCCACCTTGAATTTATTTTGGTGTATGGTGTAAGCTGGTGCTTGAGTTTCATTTCTTTGTATGCAGCTGTCCAATTCTCAAAAAACCATTTGTTGAAGAGGCTACTATTACTACATTTTATGTTCCTGCCCCCCTCTGTTGAATATTAATTGACTGCAGAGACTTGGGTTTATTTTTGAGCTCTCTGTACTGTTCCATTGGTCTTTGTGTATGTTTTTATGCCAGTACCAGGCTATTTTGATTACAGTGGCCTTGTAATACAGTTTGGTATCAGGTATTGTGATCCCTCCTACTTTGTTCTTCTTTCTCAAAATTTGCAGCTGCTATTTGGGGTTGTTTATAGTTCCATATAAATTTCCGAAGTGGTTGCTCTGTGTCTGTGAAATATTCCATTGGTTCTTTAATAGGTATTGCATTGAATCTGTAAATTGCTTTATGTATTATGGACATTTTGTTGATGTTAATTCTTCCGATTCCATGAACATGGTATATGTTTTCATTTATTTGTGTCTTCCTTCATTTCTTTCTTCAGTGTTGTGTAGTTTTCCTGGACACAGGTCTTTTACCTACTTGGTTAGGTTTATTCTCAGATATTTTATTTTTGTTTTTGCTATATCCAATGGGATTTTTTTCTTAATTTCTGCTTCTGCTAATTCATTGTTGGTATACAAAAAAGCCTTTGATTTCTGTCTCTTGACTATGTAACTCACTGTTTTGCCAAATTCATTTATTAGTTCGAGCAGCTTTTTGGTAGAGTCTATAGGATTTTTCATGTATACTATCATGTCATCTGCAAACAATGCCAGTTTTGTTTCATCCTTTCTGATTTGGATGCCTTTTATTTCCTTTCTTTGTCTGATCGATGTGGCTAAAACTTCCAATATTATATTGAAAATAGGTGGTGAATGTGAACAACCTTGTCTTGTTCCTAATATTAGTGAAAAAGACTTTAGTTTTTGCCCATGGAGTATGATGTTTACTGTTGGTCTCTAATATATGGCCTTTATTATATTGAGGAATGCTCCCTCTATTGCCACTTTGTTGAGTGTTTTCATCATAAATGGGTACTGTACCTTATCAAATTTTTCCGAATCTACTGATATGATCCTGTGATTTTTGTTTTTGCTTTTGTTTCTGTGATGTATTACATTTACTGATTTGTAAATATTGAACCATTCTTGCATTCCTAGAATGAATCTCACTTGTTCATGGTATGATCATTTTGATGCATTGTTGGATGCTCTTTGCAAATATTTTGTTGAGGATTTTAGTGTCTATGTTCATCAGGGATATTGGCCTGAAATTTTGTTTCTTTGTTTTATCTTTATTAGGTTTTGGAATGATGATTATGCTGGCTTCATAAAAAGGGTTTGGGAGTCTTCCATCATATTGGATTTTTTGGAATAATCTGTGAAGGACAGGCTTATCTCTTCTTTAAATTCTTTGTAGAATTTTTCTCTGAAGCCATCTGGTGCAGGGCTTTTGTGTGTCAGGAGTTTTTAAATTACTCCTTCAATTTCATCTGTTGTTATTGATCTGTTGAGGCTTTCTGCTTTTTCTTCATTCAGTTTTGGAAGATTATATTTCTAGAATTTTTCCATTGAAAACCTAGGTTTTCAAATTTTTTGGCATACATCTTCATAGTAATTTCTTACAATCCTTTGTATTTCTGTGATATCAGTTGTAATCTCTCCTTTTTCATTTCTGATTGTGTTTATTTGGACCCTGTCTTTTTAAAATTTTTTTGATGAGCCTGCTTAAAGGCTTGTCAATTTTGTTTATCTTTTCAAAAGAACAAGCTCCTGGTTTCATTGATTCTTAGAATGTAATTTTAATCTGTATGTCATTTAATTCTGCTGTAATCTAGGTTATTTCCTTCCTTCTACTTTCTCTGGGCTGTCTTTGTTGTTGTTCCTCGAGTTCTTGTAAGTGTAGGGTTAGGTTGTGTTTTTGAAATGTTTCTACCTTTTTTAGGTGGGCCTGTATTATTATGAAGTTTCCTCTCAGAATTGACTTCACTGTGTCCCATAAATTTTCAGTTGTCCTGAGTTCATTTTCATTTTTTTCCAGAAACCTTTTAATGTATTTCCTAATTTCATTGTTCACTTTTCCATTGTTTAATAGCATGCTATTCTATCTCCGTGATTTTGAGTGTTTTGGCTTTTTTCCTTTGGGGTTGGTTTCTAGTTTCATTTCCTTGTGGTCAGAGAAAATGCTTGGTATAATTTCAGTTTTTTGGAATTTGTTGACGATCGTTTTCTGTTCTTTGATGTGATCTATCTTTGAAAGTGTTCCATGTGCATTTGAAAAGAATGTGTATTTAGCTTCTTTGGGATGAATGGCTGTATATATACCAGTTCAACCCATTTCATCTAGGGTGTTGTTCAATGGCATAATATCTTTGTTGATATTTTGTTTGAATGACCTCTCCATTTGTGACAGTGGGGTGTTAAAATCCTCTACTATAATTGTGATGCTCTCAATATCTTTCTCGAAGTCCTCTAAGATTATCTTTAGGTATTTGGGTGGTCTTATGTTCAGTGCATATATATTTACAATTTTTATGTCTTCTTGGTGGATTCTTCTGTTGAGTATTGTGAAGTGACCTTCCGGGTCTCTCTTTATGGCCCTGTCATTGATGGCTATTTTGTCTGATATGAGTACTGCTACCCCAGCTTTTTTCCCCACTGTCTGTTAGCTTTGGCAATTTGTTTCCAGCCCTTTGCTTTTAGTCTGTGTAGGTCTTTTGTCCTGAGGTGGGTCTCTTCTATGCAGTATATGTGTGGGTCTTGCTTTCTTATCCTTTCAGCTGTTCTATGTCTTTTGATTGAAGCATTGAATCCATTCACATTTAAGGTTATTATTGATAGTTACTTATTCATTGCCATTTTTGTACCAGAGTTCCTCTCTGTCTCTCTCTTTTCCTTCCTTTCCTTAGAACAGTCTCTTTAGCATCTCTTGCAGAGCTGGTTTGGTGGAGGTGTATTCCTTTAGACTTTTTTTGTCTTGGAAGCTCTTCATTTGGCTTTCTATCTTGATTGAGAGCCTTGCTGGGTAAAGTAGCCTTGGTTGTAGGCCTCTGGTTCTCATTACTTGCAATATGTCTTGCTCTTCTCTTCTTTATTAGAGTTTTTCAATTGAGAAGTCAGAAGCTAACCTTGCTAGGACTCCCTTGTCTGTTACTTCCTTTTCCTCCCTTGATGCCTTTAAGATTCTCTCTTTGTTTTGTAATTTTGCCGTTTTAATGATGACGTGTCTTGAAGTGGGTCTGTTTGATTTTCTCTTGATCAGGGCTCTCTGTGTTTCCTGGATTTGTGTGACTTTTTCTCTCAGCAAATTAGGGCATTTTTCCCTCATTACTTTTTTCAAACAGGTTTTCTATCTTGCTCTTCTTCTCCTCCTCTGGTATTAGTATTATTTGGATATTATTAAGTTTCATAGTTTTGCATTTCTATTAACCCCTCTTTATTCTATCTAAGCCTTTTTTAGTTTTCTTGCTCTTTCCGGGTGTTGTTTTCCACTCTGTACTCCAACTCGCTGATCTGATTTTCTGCTTCATCAATCCTGCTTTTGATTCCTTTTACTGTATTCTTCAGTTCAGTAATTATATTCTTCATATTCTCTTGGCCCTTGCTGATATTTTCTATTCCGTTTTTCATGTTGATATAGTTTGCAGTGAGTTCACTGTAGCTCCCATGTAGTTTCTGGTAGTTGATTGTGAGCTCATTAAACTTCCTGATAACCAGTGCTTTGAATTCAATAGTTGATATCTGACTTGCCTCTGTTTTGTTCTACATTTTTTCTGAGTCTTCCTCCTTTTATTTCATTTGGGGATTGTTTCTTTGTCTTCCCATTGTTTGTGAGACTCTTCTTTTTAGCTTCAGCTTCTTAAATCGATTTGTTCTGGCTTCCTGGGTTTATGGTTTGAATTTCTCTGGTAGAATTCCTGTGAGATTCAGTCATGTAGTCTTCTTGATCCCCCTAGCTTACTGGTCTGGGGCTGTCTTTTATGTTGGCTCTCCATTTGTCTTTGTGTTTTGGCTTTTGGGGGGATTATCTTTTATTGATCCTTGTCACCAGCTGGTTAACTGATGGTACCACTGTTCATCACCTGTTGTAATTTGTTGTTCTGGTAAGGGCATATGGTGTTGAAGCTAGTTCTTCTGTGTGTACAAGGTTTGAGGATGCTCTTTTGCTCTTGTTCTGTTATCTGTACTGGGTAGTTTCTCCACTATTTAGGTGTATTTCCAGATAGCTCTTGGATTGAGGTTTGTGTAGTTTCCACTCCCTCCTTCACCTTCTCTTGTTACCTGTTGGTGGTTCCTTTGTTTTTGGGTTTCCTCTTCCAGTGGGTATCCTGATGTTTACCACTTCCACCTCTTCTTTTTTGATAAGTTAAAGGGGAAAACAAAATAATTTATGACAGCAGGACAGTATATTATGGTATTTAAAGTAGTAGCTGGTAGAGAAGAGAGAAGAGAATCTTTGGATAAGTATAGTGTTAACCGTAATCTTCAACTCAACTAGTCACGTTTAAGAAAGGATGGAAAGATTCTTTCTTAAAAGCAGCAAGCTGGGTCAAAGAGAACGGTTATCACTATACACAGCATAAAGATTGTCTATTTCTTCTCTACCGACTGTGACTGTAAATAATATAAAATACTCTTCTGCTATCATAAACCATTTTTCCACCCCCTCCAACTTATTACACAGGCAAAAAACAGAAAGGAGTAGGTGGAAGTGGAGAACACCAAGATACCTGCAGAAAACTGCACCCCTGAAATACCTGGAATTTCACAGATATCCTACCACAGAAGTTCATGCCATAAACCCAGGGAAACAGAACAGATCAATTTAAGAAGCTGAAGCCAACAAGAAGAGTATCACAAGCAATGAGAAGACAAAGAAACAACCCCCAAGTGAAAGAAAAAGAGGACATCTCAGAAAGAATGTTAGATAAAATAGAAGCAAGTCAACTATCAAATATTGAATTCAAAGCACTGGTTATCAGGAAATTCAAAGAGCTTACAATGAGCTACTAGAAACTATAGGAGAGCTACAATGAACTGTCCACAAACTATATCAACATGAAAAAGGAAATACCAAAGGCCAAGAGGAAATGAAGAATACAATTTCTGAACTTAAGAACACAGTAGAAGGTATGAATACTAGGATCAATGAAGCAGAAGATTGCATAAGTGAGCTAGAGGACAGGGTAGAAAGAATATCCCAGATGAAGCAAGTAAAGAAAAAGAGAATCAGAAAGAATGAGGAGGTATTAAAAGAAATGCAAGACAATATGAAATGTAATAATATCCGAAAAATAGGAATACCAGAAGCAGAAGAACAAGAGATATAAAACCTATTTGAAAGAGTAGTAACAATTTTCCTATTTTGATGAGAGAAAAAGTCACATGAATCCAGCAATGGCAGAGAGTCCCAATCAGGTGGAGAACAAAGAGGCCTACTGCGAGACACATCATCATAAGATTGGCAAAACTCCAAGACAAAGAGAGAATCCTAAAGGCAGCAAGGGAGAAAGAGGAAGTAACATACAAGGGAGCCCCAGGCAGGCTGGCTACTGACATCTCAATGGAAACATTCTAAGCAAGAAGAGAATGACAAGAAATATTCCTAGTAATGAGAACCAGAGGCCTACAACCAAGGCTACTTTACCCAGCAAGGCTCTCAATCAACATAGAAGGCCACATAAAGAGCTTCCATGACAAAAGAAATCTAAAAGAATATGCTCTCACCAAACCAGCTCTACAAGAATTACTAAAAGGACTGCTTTAAGGAAAGCAAGGAAGAGAGAGAGAGATGGAGAGGAACACAGGTACATAAATGGAAATGAATAGTACTTTTCAATAATAACCTTAAACGTAAATGTACTAAATGCACCAATTAAAAGAAATAGAATAGTTGAATGGATAGGAAAGCATGACCCACACATATGCTGCCTACAGGAGACCTATCTCAGGATGAAAGACCACCACAGACTAAAAATGGGATGGAAAGAAATTTTTCAAGCAAATTGTCAAGAAAAAAGCCAGGGTGGCAATTCTAATATCAGACAAAATAGACTTCAAAAAAGGGGCCATAGAGAGAAACCCAGAGGACACTTCATAATACTCAAGGGAAGAATCCACCAAGAAGACATTAACATCATAAATATATACACAACAAATATAGGAGCACCCAAATATATAAAGAAAATCCTAGAGGACCTCAAGAAAGATATTGAGAGCAACACAATTATAGTAGAGGATTTTCACACACCATTGTCAAAAATGAACAGATTGTCCAAACAAAATATCAACAAGATTTTGCCACATTAAACAACACCCTAGATGAAATGGACCTAGTTGAAATATAGAGAGCCCTTCATCCCAAAGAAGCTAAATACACATTATTTTCAAATACATATGGAACATTTTCAAAGATAGAACACATGATAGGACACAAAACAAGTCTTAACAAATTCAGGAAAATAGAAATCATACCAAGCATTTTCTCTGATCACAAGGGACTGAAATTGGAAACCAACCCCACGGGAAAATACCCCAAATCACCGAAAAGCATGGAGACTGAATGGCATCTATTAAACAACGAATGGGTCAAGATTGAAATTAGGGAAGAAATAAAAAAGTTTCTGGAAACAAATGAAAATTAACTTACAACAAACCAAAATTTATAGGACATAGTAAAGGCGGTCCTGAGAGGGAAGTTCCCTAAGAGGGAAGCTTACCTAAAGAAAATAGAAACATTTCAAACACACCACCTAACCTGACGCCTGCAGGAATGCGACGAACAACAACAAAGACAGCCCAGAGCAAGTAGATGGAAGGAAAAAAAAAAAAACCAGATCTGAGCAGAATTAAATGACACAGTGATAAAAGCACAATTCTAAGGATCAATGAATCCAAGAGTTGGCTTTTTGAAAAGATTAAAAAATAGACTAGCCTTTAAGGCTCATCAAGAAAAGAAGAGAGAGGACCCAAATAAACACAATCAGAAACGAAAGAGGAGCGATTACAACTGATACCACAGAAATAGAGGGGATTGTAAGAAACTACTATGAAGAATTGTATGCCAAGAAATTTAAAAACCTAGGTGAAATGGACAAATATCTAGAAAAATATAATGTTCCAAAACTCAGTAAAAATGAAGCAGAAAACCTTAAGTGGCCAAGAACAGAAGATAAAATTGAAGCAGTAATCAAAAAACTCCCATCACACAAAAGCCCTGGACCAGATGGTTTCAAAGGAGAATTCTACAAAGCTTTTAAGGAAGAGCTAACCCTATTCTTCACAGACTCTTCCAAAAAATCCAAAATGAGGGAAAACTCCCCAACTTTTTTTATGAAGCCAGTATCATCCTAACTCCAAAACCAGATAGAGACACAACAAAGAAAGAAAACTTCAGGCCAATATCGCTGATGAACATAGACGTTAAAATCCTCTTTAAAATATTGGCAAATTGCACCGAACAATACATCAAAAAGATCATACACCATGACCAAGTGTGATTCATCTCAGGGATGCAAGGATGGTTCAATATTCATAAATCAGTAAATGTAATACATCACATAAACAAAAGCAAAGACAAAAACCACATGATCATATCAATAAATGAAAAAAACCTTTTGATAAGGTACAACACCCTTTTATGATAAAGGCACTCAGAAAAATGGGAATAGAGAGAACATTCCTCAATATACTAAAGGCCATATATGAAAGACCTACAGCCAACATCATACTCAATGGGCAAAAATTAAAGCTTTTCCTCTAAGATCAGGAACAAGAGAAAGGTGTCCACTTTCACCACTTCTATTTCATATTGTATTAAAAGATTAGCCAGAGCAATCAGACAAGAAAAGGAAATAAAAGTCATCCAAATTGGAAAGGAGGAAACAAAACTGGCATTGTTTGCAGATGACATGATAGTGTACATGGAAAATCCTATAGCCTCTACCAAAAAACTGCTCGAACTAATAAATGAATTTGGCAAAACAGAGGGTCACAAAGTCAATATACAGAAATCAAAGGCGTTTTTGTATACCAACAATGAATTAGCAGAAGCATAAATTAAGAAAAAAAAATCCCATGGGATATACCAAAAACAAAAATAAAATATCTGGGAATAAACCTAACCAAGGAGGTAAAAGACCTGCATGCAGAAAACTACACAACACTGAAGAAAGAAAGGAAGGAAGGCACAAATAAATGGAAACATATACCGTGTTCATGGAATCGGAAGAATTAATGTCATCAAAATGTCCATACTACCCAAAGCAATTTACAGATTCAATGCAATACCTATTAAATTTCCAATGGCATATTTCACAGACATAGAACAAACACTTCAAAAATTTATATGGAACCATAAAAGACCCTGAATAGCAGCTGCAATGTTAAGAAAGAAGAACAAAGTAGGAGGGATCACAATACCTGATATCAAACTGTATTATAAGGCCACTGTAGTCACACAGCCTGGTACTGTCATAAAAACAGGCACATAGACCAATGGAACAGAACAGAGAACCCAGAAATAAACCCAACTCTCTACAGTCAATTAATATTCAACAAAGAGGGCAGTAACTTAAAATGAAGTAATAGAAGCCTCTTCAACAAATGGTGTTGGGAGAACTGGACAGCTACATGCAAAAAAATGAAACTCAAGCACCAACTTACACCATACATCAAAATAAATTCAAGGTGCACAAAAGATTTAAATATAAGCCGTGAAGCAGTTAATGTCCTACAAAATAACATTGGCAGGAATATCTCAGATATTCCAGGCAACAATATTTTTACTGATATGTCCCCTAGAGCAAGGGACATAAAGGAAAGAATAAACAAATGGGATCTCATCAAAATTAAAAGTTTCTGCATGGCTAAGGAAAACAGTATCAAGATAAAAAGAGAAGCAACTCTGGGAAATCATATTTGCCAATGATACCTCAGACAAAGGTTTAATCTCCAAAATATACAAAGAACTCATACGACTCCTCTCAAAGATGAGCAACCCAATTAAAAATGGTCAAAGTACTTGAATAGACACTGCTCCAAGGAGGACATACAGAGGATCCAGAGACACATGAAAAGATGCTCGATATTGCTAGCTATCAGAGAGATGCAAATTAAAACCACAATGAGATACCACTTAACGCCAGTCAGAATGTCTATCATAAACAAAGAAACAAAGAACAAGTGCTGGAGAGGTTGTGGGGAAAAGGGGATCCTAGTTCACTGTTGGTGGGATTGCAACTGGTACAACCTCTATGGAGAACAGTATGGAATTTTCTAAGAAAACTAAAAATGAACATGCCTTTAGACCCAGCAATTCTACTGTTAGGAGTATATCCTAAGACCCCTGAAACACCAATCAAAAAGAACCTCTGCACCCCGATATTCATAGCAGCACAATTTGTGATAGCTGTGAGTTGGAAGCAACCTAGATGCCCATCAATAAATGAGTGGATCGAAAAACTATGGTACATTTACACAGTGGAATTTTATTCAGCATAAAGGAAGAAGGAGCTCCTACCCTTTGCAACATCATGGATGGAACTGGATAACATTATGCTGAGTGAAATAAGCCAGGCGGTGAAAGTCAAATACCATATGATATCACCATTAACAGGAATCTAAACAACAAAACAAACAAGCAAGCAAAACATGACCAAAAACACTGAAATAGGAACAAGCTGACAGGGATCAGAGGGGAGAGTGAAGAGAATCACAGGGGAAAAGGGGAAGGACTCACATGAACAAGTATAAATGATACATGGGCAATAACTAAGCTTGGCCATGGAAATGGGAGAGAGGTGGGGAGCACTAAGTGGGGGTGAAGCAGGGCTGGGAATATAAGACAGAAAACTGCACTTGAACAAGAATTAAATTTTTAAAAAAGAAAGAATGGGAAGAAGATAAGGCTCTTGTTGGGGAGGGAAGTTTTATGAGTTGGATCTAGAAAGCAGTGAGGTTGTGGGAGGTCAGATTCCGAGGTAAGATGAGAATAAAGGATGCTAAATAGGTTTAGTGTGTGAGAAAATAGAGTTCAGGAAACAATGAAGTTGGCTAAATCTGGGAGAGGTGTTGTGTAGTATTTACAATAGTATGGAACAGCTATTATTTACAATAATATTAGAGCAATAATTATATGACAGGTCTATGAGATACCAAGAATAGGGAGTATTGGACCTTCAATAGTGTGTTGATGGAGCACAGGTGAAGTAAAGGACAGTAAATTAGCAATAGACTATGAATGAGGAGACAGGGGAAGCTTGTCAAATGATACAATATATCCAGCCAAGACAAAGAAGACTATACAGAAAGAGGAGGAATACAAAGATATTATGATAATAAGAGATGTGAGAATAATGAAAAAGCAAAATATGACCAATGACACTCAAACACGGAACAGGCTGACAGCGTCCAGTGGGGAGAGGGGAGAGAATCATAGTGGAAAAGGGGAGCGACTCACATGAAAAAGTATAAAGGACACATGGACAATAATTAAGGTGGGGGCAGAAATGGGAGGGAGGTGGGGAGCACTGGGCGGGCAGGGCAGGGAACATAAAACAGAAAACTGTACTTGAATAAGAATTAAATAAAAATAATAATCATACAAATATTCAGTAACTTGTAGTTTCTCTTCTATAGCAAAGTGAAATTTTTCTCTCTGTCTTTACTGTTGGGATGCCCCCTCTTTGGGTCCAGGTCTGGTCTTTTCACAATTCCAATTTTTTTGTCTCACTTGTGGGGAGAAAGAAAAACAAAAAAAAAAGGTAGGAGAAGGAACAAAAAAGTGGTAAGTTTGGAAAGAAAGGAAAAAGGAATAATACAAGAAAGAAGAAAAGAGAGAAAAAAAGTATTGAAAGGTAAAACAATAATAAAGTTAAAAAAGATTACTTAAAAAACAAAACAAACAAGCAAACAAACAAACAAACAAACACCTCTTCTTGGTTTCCAGCTGGCCAGACCGGTTATTCTGGTCTCATTGGCTGCAGCAGGCTGAGGGGATTGGTGTGTTCTTTCTGCCTTCTTGGTGTACTCAGGCTGTCTTAAAAGCACTCTCCCAAGATCCAGACAGGCACCTTTCCCCAGCGCCTCACCGAGGGAATCCAGGTCCTTTTTTAGAGCACTTTTTCCCTGGGAGTCACTGCTGGGGGCTGGGGTGCAGGCCCACGCCTGGCCAGGATTCCCTAGTCTTGAAGGCTTGGGTGCGAACATTTCCCAGTGCTACCAGGGAAGGCAAGGGTAACTCTCAATTCTCCCAAGCCAGCGACCACAGACTCCACATGTGATCAAGGCCCCCTTGTTTGCCTCCTTGTGCTCATTCCTCTATCTGACACTTCAAGAAAACAGGTCTCTCCCGGTAATTTTCAAACTGGGCCTGGCTGGGTAGGGCTGGAGCTGATGATGGTGTTCTCTTCCAAAGAGCTGGCTGCCAGCCCTCAGCTCTCAGAGTCCCTGGCAGACCCAGCTCCAGCCACTGGCACCCAGGGCGGCAGCCATGGCCTCAGGCCTCTGCGCTGGTCCCTCAGATCTTACTGACCTGCAGCCACCTCCTCAAAGTCTGGTCTCTCAGCGTCCGCTACAATTTCTGGAGTCTTAATTTGCCAATATGCTGGAGCAGTGTTGGCTATTTGCTGTGTTCCTCCACAGATCGGCCAGATTTTTTCTGCAAAATTTTTTAATTTAAAAAAGTCCCATTTGTTTATTTATTTATTTATTTTAAAAATTTAAATTTATTTAATTAGTTTTCAGGTACAGTTTCCTGTCTATTATTCCCATCCCATCCCACCCCCTTTGCTCCCCCCTTTCTCCCATTTACACCCTTCTCAGTTTTTGTCCATGTATCCTTTATATATGTTCCTCTAAATCCCTCCCCTATTTCCCCTGAAATTCACTCCCCTTTCCCCTCTGGTCATAGTAAAGCCAGTTCTCTATTTCAGTGTCTTTGGTTATATTTTGCTGGCTTGTTGGTTTTGTTGTTTAGCTTCCTGTTAAAGGTGAGATCATATGGTATTTGTCCTTCAACACCTGGCTTATTTCACTCAGCATAAGGCTTTCCAGTTCCATTCATGTTGTGGCAAAAGGTAGGAGCTCCTTCTTTCTTTCTGCTGCATAGAATTCCATTGTGTATATGTACCATAGTTTTTTGATCCATTCATTTACTGACAGGCACCTAGGTTGCTTCCAACTCTTGACTATTGTAAATTGTGCTGCTATGAACATTGGGGTGCATAGGTTCTTTGGGATTGGTGTTTTAGGGTTCTTAGGATACAATCCTAGCAGTGGAATTGCTGGGTCAAAGGGCAGGTATGATTTTAGTTTTCTGAGAAAATTCCATCCTGTTTTCCATAATGGTTGTACCAGTCTACAATCCCACCAACAATGAACCAGAGTCCCCTTTTCCCCACACCCTCTCCAACATTTGTTGTTTATTTCTTTGTTTATGATAGCCATTCTCACCGGTGTAAAGTGGTATCTCATTGTGGTTTTATTTTGCATCTCTCTGATAGCTAGCGATATTGAGCATCTTTTCATGTGTCTCTGGATCCTTTGTATGTCCTCCTTGCAGAAGTGTCTGTCTAAGTCCTTTGCCCATTTTTTAATTGGGTTAGTTGTCTTCTTAGAGTGAAGTCGTGTGAGTTCTTTGTATATTTTGGAGATTCAACCTTTGTCTGAGGTATCATTGGCAAACATGTTTTCCCATATAGTTGGTTGTCTTTTTATTTTAATGCTGTTTTCTTTAGCCACGCAGAAGCTTTTTATTTTGATGAGATCACATTTGTTTCTTCTTTCCTTTATATTCCTTGCTCTAGGGGACATATCAGTAAAAATTATGCTACATGAAATATCTGATATTTTCCTGCCTATGTTCTCCTCTAGGACTTTAATGTTTTCACAGCTTATATTTAAGTCTTTTATCCACACTGAATTTATTTTGATGTATGGCGTAAGTTGGTGCTCGAGTTTCATTTTTTTGCACGTAGCTGTCCAGTTCTCCCAACACCATTGTTGAAGAGGCTATCTTTTCCCCATTTTATGTAACTGCCCCCTTTGTCTAATATTAATTGACTATAGAGAGTTGGGTTTATTTCTGGGTTCTGTGCTCTGTTCCATTCGTCTATGTGCCTGTTTTTATGCCAGTACCAGGCTTGCATATTTTTATTTTTTTCAATTTTAAATAGGTGTAATTACACTTTTCGTGGGATGTCTCTTTTTTATTTCAAATAAAATGTACAAGATTCTTTTATATTGCAAACTTGTTTTTATGCTGCAGAACATTTTGGATTTATTAAATTTTTTTACTGTTGTTAGAGTACAGTTGTCTCCATTTTCATCCCACCATGCCCCTCTGCCCCACCCATCTGCCCTCCCACCCGTGAACCTACCCCATTTGGCTTTACCCATGTGTCCTTTATACATGTTCCTTGATGGCCCTACACTTATTATCCTATTTATTAAGAGTGCCTTAATGATTAGTTATTATACCAATATGAGAGCTGACGTTTTTTTACTTTAGAAGTTTTTCCAGTTCAAAACAGCTACCATCTTTCTAGTGACAGTATAATCTTGTAGAAACTCAACCAATACACCTTTCATAGCTTAATCAAGAAATCAGAAGGAATTCCACAAAGAGAGTTCAAAAGATATAACCTTCACAGATCTGAAAGTTTACTTCCATAGAAAGTACAGACCTCTGTTACACAGGCAGGTTTGTAAGTGAGGTTTGTAAGGTTTTGGTCTCCCATAAAAGTGAGATGCCTTCAGCCACAAACCTGCTAATTTGTGGTGCCAGGCAGTCACTACTGAAGTAAAATTTTTCCAGCACTAACAAGTAAAAAAGGTTTAGATGACCAAAGCTATTTATGGGTTGGGCCCTCTTATGACAAATTCCCCTGAGAGCTGGCACAGCTGGGCAAAAAACACTTGGAACACCAGTCTATTTGACTGGTCACCAACTGCACCCTAATAAGTGCACTTCCAGATGGTGGAAACCAGAAGAAAATATTTTCACTGCTCACAATCAAGCTCTTAGGGCATAGAACACGACCAAAGGAAAAACCTCATTTGCTTTTTATATAAAGATTCACAGCAGTGTTTGTCTGAATAAAAACTGGTCTAGAGAAAACCAATTAACTTCTAACTCTGTGAGGCAGGCTTGAGGAGTAGGTTTTTAAGTAGTCTATGCCTCTGTTGGTGGGTTCTATCCTCCAATGTCCATAGCAGCACAATTTACAATAGCCAAACACTGTAAGCCACCTACGTGCCCAACAGTAAGTCAGTGGATCAAAAAACTATGTACATTTACACAATGAAGTACTACATACCAGAAAGAAAGCTGTGTAGTCCCTACCCTTCATGACAGCATGGATGGAACTGGAGAGCATTATGCTAAATGAAATAAGCCAGGCAGTGAAAGAGAAAATGCCATATAATCTCACCTATAAGTGCAACCTAATCAACAAAACAAACAAGCAAGCAAAATATAACCAAAGACATTGAAATAAAAAACAAAATAGTAGTAACCAGAGGGGAAGGAGGAGAGGGATAAAGGGGGAAAGAAAGGGAAGGGTCATCAAGGAGCATGTATAAAGGACCCATGGACAAAACCAACAGGGTGTGACAGGATTGAGTATGGGAGTCAGATATTGATGAGGTGGGAGAGAGTGGTGAGGGGGAAATGTGGACAACTATACTTGAACAACAATAAAAAATAAAATTAAAAATAAATAAAAAAGAAGTTTATGCCTGTGCTCTAAATATCATATCACTATGATATTTACTTCTTATGACAAAATGACATGAAAGACATAGACATAGCCCAGGCCAGATTGTTCAACTGTTTGGAGTGTCATGCCATACACTAAATGGTTGCAGGTTTGATCCCCATGAGGGAACATGCCTAGATTGAGGGTTCAGTCCTCAGTTGGGGCATATATGAGAAGCAATGAATCAATGTGTTTTAACCACCTCTGGGAGGAAAGGATCAATAATATAAATTACTTAAATTAAATTAAAACCTGAGTCACTAGGCCCAAGAAGCTAGCTTGAAAGATATTTTCTCCTCTCAATTTAAATTTAGAAAAGAGACAAATACTCAACACTTCCAACTTCTACTGTACCCTGTACAGAGGCTGACAGGATAAAATGCTCACCACCTCTGACACCTAAGTTTAACCATCCATGATCTCTCAGTTGCAACAGTCCAGAGAATCAAAGAATTCACTGCTGATTCTGGTCAGTTAATTTTCCTAGCTGGCTCATCAATAGGAGCTGAAAAATGATTAATAGTTTTCCTTCCACCTTCAAAATTCTTCTAGTGTAGGCTAATAACCCAATTAACAGAACAGATTAATAGGAGAAAATCAAAGTTTAATACATGTGCATGAAGAATTCATATAGGCATAAAAAATCCCATTAAGAGTTTAAAATTATAATCTTAAGTAAAACTCCAGATTCATGCTGATGTCAAAACACCTCTTATGCCATAAATGATTCATAAATTTTGAATATAAAATGCAAAGAATTTTAAATTGTGAGTCTCAGCTTTAATATAAAACAAGCTGGTATTCAAGCCTGGAAGCATAAATGACCCTTAAAAAGGAGGAACTAAAAGGTAACATTTATAATAGAAGAAAATAATACTCTTTGCACCAGATGACAAAGAAGAAATCACTCTAAAGCAGAAATTACAGAAGGTATGGCAATAAAAATATATAATATGTAAAATGTTTGATTCTCTCCTTTTAGTCCAAGAAATACAGGGTCCAGCACAAATGATGCCTCTTTTTTTATCACAAAAGGTATTATTATGAAATCATAAGCATGTAATTCTGTAGCACAACAATATCACATTCAAGCATACCATATGACATATTAGGTGAAATGTTTACATTAAAACTATAGATCATTACACCCATATTATTACCCTACCAACCACACTCAAGCAGGCCTTACTTCTGCCAGACCCTGTATAACAGTAGAAAATATATATGGGCTTTCAATCAAGATGGTGGCATAAGTAAATCCAGTACTCACATCTTCCCACAACCACATCAAAGTTATAACTACACTAAGTACAACCATCATTCAGAACCACCTAAAAGCTAGCTGAACAGAAGTTCTACCACTAAGGCTATAAAAAACAAGCCACATCAAGAATGGTAAGAAGAATGGGCTGGTTCCCCACCAATATGTGACAGATAAAAATCTGGACAGCTATCCCAGCTGTGAAAACCAGCAAGGATTGTGGCTGAGGGAAACAGAGGGCTTTTGGAGTTCCAGAAGATCCTCTTAAAGGGCCCATACAAACTTACATGAATTTACTCACTCTGTGCTCCAGTGCTGCAGCAGCATCTCAAATGGTACCAAGGACATACTGAGAGGAACTGAATTGTCTGGCATCAGGGAAATAGATGCACAACTTGATTATTTCCAAACACACCCAGGCCCTGCAGAGGGAGCAACAACCTGTGGATCACTGAGAGCTGCAAACAGCTTGCTCAAGGCCAGTCACAGGCAGTGTCAGACATAGGTCTGAATCAGAGTCCTTGAATTATATTTGTGGGGGCAACTTTTCCTGCAAAGCTCCCCTGTTTGCCACAGATGAAAGTGAAACTACCAAGACATGATCTGCTTGGGGAGGAGAGGTGGCCAGTCTCTCAGAGAAGAAACACCAGGAGCCCCTTCCTCAACTGCTTTTATTGGGTTGTAATACACAGGAATACAGGTAGTAAGGATCAAACAGTAGATAACATTTCAAAGAAATTTGAGGGCTTAGTCTGAGTCAATGTCTATCAGGTAAGGGGGTTGCAGAAACTTTGGGAGACATACTCATTTCTTGCTCTTATTATATGAATGGACACTTATTATATGAATGAAAGCACTCTTAGCAAAGCAGGCTTCACAGGACTTTGTGAATTCTTTCTTATACCCAATCACCCTGGGTTCCACTCTAGCTGGCAAGGGGCTGCACTGCCTCCCCCATCATAGGTTTTAGGCTTAAGTGGATTAGAGCCAGGAAGCACTTCTCCTGGATGGAAATGGGTACTCGGGCTATGTCAGAATAGCCAGGGGCAAGGGTCCATCACTCCTTCTTTGTTGCCGCCCCCCAAGTACTTCCATTATGGCCTCCCAAGTGATCATGTCTGGCTTAGATTGCTGCCCCCCCCCAAGAAGTCTTACCCATCATAGACTAACTGACCAAGCATTGGGGTCTGGGAATAAAGCAGAAGCAGTGCTTGCTGCCAGAGACAAGCTTTGTCTCCTTAGTGGCTCACATTCTGGAAGTCATTTACTCAGCCTTAGCCATGGGGAGCAATTACAACTCTTGAAACCAGGCAGAGTGGTTCCCAACATGTATTAGTCCCTAAACCTAAAACATAAAAACAAACACAGAGAGGAAGCCAAAATGGAAAGGCAACAAAGCAGGCCCTTAACAGAAAAAAAAGAGTCCCCCAGAAGAGCTAAAAGAAATAAAGACAAGGAATTTATTAGTTATAGAGATCAAAGAAATGTTTAAAAGGATGCTCAAACATAAAAAAAGACATAGAAACCATTTAAAAAGTCAGAAATAAAGAATGAAATATCTGAAATAAATAATACACTGCAAAGAGTAAACAGTCGGTTAGATGAAACTAAAGGATAATCCAGCAATTTGGAACACAAGGTAGGAAAAACACCAAATCAAAACAGCAAAAAGAAAAGTTTTTTAAACATTTTAAATAAACAATCTAAGCCCACATCTACAAGAACTGAAGGAATAACATCAGAAACATCCCATAGCAAGTAGAAGAAAGGAAATAATCAAGATCAGAGCAGAATTAAATAACATAAAGACCAAAGGAACAATTCTAAGGGTCAAAAAATCCAGGGACAGGTTTTTTTAAAATATAAACAAAGTCAATGAGCCTTATAGCAGGCTCAACAAGAAAAAGGAGAGAGGACCCAAATAAACACATTCAGAAATTAAAGAGGAGAGATTACAACTGACACCACAGAAATACAAAGGAATTAAGAAATTACTATGAAGAATTATATGTCAAGAAATTTGAAAACCTAGGTGAAATGGACAAATTTCTAGAAAAATATAATCTTCCAAGACTGAATGAAGAGGAAGCAGAAAGCCTGAACAGACCAATAACAGCTAGCAAAATCAAAGCAGTAATCAAAAAGTTCCTGGCACACAAAAGTCCTGGACCAGAGGGTTTCCCAGGAGAATTTTACAAAGCATTTAAGGAAGAGCTAACTCTTTTACTTCTCATACTATTCCAAAGAATCCAAGAAGAGGGAAGACTCCCAAACTCTTTTTATGAAGCCAGCATCATCCTAATCCCAAAACCAGATAAAAACAACAGAAAAAAATTCAGGCCAATATTACTTATGAACATAGATGCTAAAATCCTCAACAAAATATTGGCAAACCACATTCAGCAACACATTAAATAGATCATACACCGCGATTAAGTAGATTTCATCCCAGGGATGTAAACATGGTACGCTACTCGCAAATCAAAAAACATATGTCACATAAACAAAAGGAAAAACAAAAATCACATGATCATATCAATAAATGTGGAAAAAGCATTTGATGAGGTACAGTACCCATTGATGATGACAACACTCACCAAAGTGGGAACAGAGGGAGCGTTCCTCAACATGATAAAGGTCATTATTGAGAGGCCTACAGCCAGCATCATACTCAATGGGCAAAAACTAAAGCTTTCCCATTAATACCAGGAACAAGATGAGGATGTCCACACTTACCACTCATATTCAACATAGTATTGGAAGTCATAACCAGAACAATCAACAAGAAGAAATAAACGGCATTCAAATTGAAAAGGAGGAAGCAAAACTGTCATTTTTTGCAGATATGAGAGTGTACATAGAAAATCCGTTAGACTTCACCAAAACTTTACCTGACCTAATAAGTGAATTTGGCAAAAAAGCAAGATACAAAGTCAATATTCAGGAACCAAAGGCAGTTTTGTACACCAACAATGAAATATCAGAAACAGAAATTAGGAAAAAACCCATTTGATATGGCAATAAAGAAAAATAAACTACCTAGGAATAAACCTAACCAAGGAGGTAAAAAACCTGTACTCAAAAAAACTACACAACACTAAAGAAAGAAATTAATGAAGACACAAACAAATGGAATCATGTACCATGTTCATGGATTGGAAGAATTGACATAATCAACATGTCCATACTAGCCAAAGCAATTTATAGATTCAATGCAATCCCTATTTTAATTACTGAGGATACATTTTACAGATGTAGTACAAATATCTCAAAAATTTATATGGAAAAAATAAATGACCCCAAATAGTCTCAGCAATTTTGAGAAAAAAAGAACAAAGTACGAGGGATCACAATACCTGATATCAAATTATATCACAAGGCCACTATAATCAAAACAGCCTGGTATTAGCATAAGAACAGACACATAGACCCATGGAACAGAACAGAGAACCCAGAAATCAACCCAAGTCTCAACAGTCAATTAATATTTGACAAAGTGGGCAGCAACAAACGATGTTGGGAGATCTGGACAGCTACATGCAAGAAAATGGAACTCAACCACCAACTTATACCATACACAAAAATAAACTCAAGATGGATAAAATGCTTAAATATAAGTCATGATATCATAAAACTCCTAGAGGAGAACATAGGCAGGATACTCTCAGATAGTCCATGCAGCAATATTTTCACTGATATGTCCCCTAGAGTACAATTTACAATAGCCAAGTGTTGGAAGCAACCAAAGTGCCTATTAGTGAATGAGTGGATCAAAAAAAACTATGGCACATTTACTCAATGAAATACTGCTAGAAAAATGGAGCTTCATGACAGCATGGATGGAACTAGAGAGCATTATGTTAAGTGTTATGAGCCAGGCAGTGAAAGACATATACCATATGATCTCACCTCTAAGTGCAACCTATCAACAAAACAGACAGGCAAGCAAAATATATCCAAGACATTGAAATAAAGAACAAACTGGCAGTAACCAGAAGAGATTGGGTGGGGATAATGGGGGGAAGGGTTTTCAGGGGAAAAAACTATAAAAAACACATGGACAAAACCACAGGGGTGTGGGATCAGGGGTAGGGTATGTGGATGGCTGCGGCGGTGGGGAGTGATGGGAAATAGAGACAAGTGTACTTGAACAACAATAAAAAAACTGCTGAGGAAATATTCTGGTAATTTTTGGTGAATGGGTTCAAGAACTTTGATATGATGGCCTGTAGGGAGTTATTATATTAAGTAATCAATTGAACCAATAGGAATAACTGAAAGACTAAAAACATAATACTGAAGAAAAAAGATTTAGTATGTTTTGAGCTGCAAGGCCTGCTTTGTTTAAATTAATTTTAAAATACAATAATACAAATATGTGTTCAGAAGTCTTACGATGGAGGGGATCTATTGTTATTAGATGCTATCATAGGCAAGCCATCCAGAATATCCACTTCCTTCTATGTCAATGGTCCTTCCTAAAGAAAACACCCCTACAAAAATAGCAGCATAATAAGTATTAATGTAACTTTTCAAAAAGAAAAAAAAACTTTTAAGATGAGGATAGTTTAAGGAACATTTGGGGCAACATGAAGTGTACCATCTGCATCAGAGGGATACCAGAAGGAGAACAGAGAAATCAAGAGATTGAGAAACTATTTGAAAAACTAAGGAACAAAAACTTCCCTAATCTGGTGAAAGAAAAAGACATATAAGTCTAAGAAGTCCAAAAAGGATGAAGCCAAAGAAGCCTACACCAGGACAAACCATAATTCAAACGACAAAACTTAATGACAAGGTTAGAATTTTAAAAGCTGCAAGAGAAAAGCAGTTAGTTACCTACAAAGCAGCAGCAATTATACTGTCATCTGATTCCTCAACAGAAACATTTCAGGCCAGAAGGTATGGAGAAAAGCAAGGATATACAACCAAGTAAGGATATGAAAGAGAAATAAAGAGCTTTCCAGCCAAGAAAAATCAAAAAGAATTTGTTTCCACCAAAGCACTATTGCAGCAAATGTTAAAGGCCTTGGAAGAAGAAGAAGAAAGGAGGAAGAGGAGGAGAAGTTAAAGAAGAAGAAGAAAGAAGTACAATGAAGAGGAAGTGGAGGAGGAGGTGGAGGAGAAAGTGAAAATAGTTTTTAAAATGTCAATAAATACATATCTATCAATATTCACTTTAAATATAAATGCTCCACTCAAAAGACAGGATAGCTGAATGGATAAGACAACAAGATCCATATATGTGTATTTTATATATATAGTCTTCAAGAGACCCACATCTGAACAAAAGATGGACACAGACTAAAAGTAGAGAGATGGAAAAGGGTATTTCATGCAAATGGAAAGAAAAAGAAAGCTGGTGTAGCAGTACTTAATATTTGACAAAATAAACTTTAAAGCCAAGACTATGGTAAGAGACAAAGAAGGATGCTACATAATAATAAAGGTAACAATTCAACAAGAGGATATAAACCTTGTAAATTTATGCAGCCAGCATAGGAGCACTTAAGTATGTAGTATGTAAAGCAAATCTTGACAGACAGAAATACAGTCATAGTAGGGGAGTGTAATACCCCATTGACTTCAATGGATAAATGTTACAGACAGAATATCAACAAGGAACTGGTATCCTTAAATAACACATTTTATCAAATGGAATTAATTGACATCTTAACAGCATTTCATTCCAGGCGGCAGAATATACATTCTTTTTAAGTGCACATGAAATGTTTTCTAGGATAGACCACATGTCAGGACACAGATACACCTCAATAAATTTAAGATTATTGAAATCATATCAAGCATCTTCACTGAACATAATGCTATAAAACTAGAAATCAAGCACAAGGAGAAAACTAAAAATACACAAAGACATGGAAGTTATATGGCATGTTATTAGACAATGACTGAATTAACAGTGAGATCAAGGAAGAAATTGAAAGACCTTGAAACAAATGAAAATGAACATACAACACCCAAAATCTGAGAACAGCAAAAGCAGTCCTAAGAGAGGAATTAATAGGATTACAGACCTAGCTCACAAAACAAGAAAGAGCTCAAGTAAACAATCTAACTTTACACTAAAAGGAACTTGAGGGGAAAAAAAGCAAAGTCCAAAGTAAGTAGAAAGAATGAAATAATAAAGATCATAGCATAAATAAATGAAATAGAGACTAAAAAATGCAAAAGATCAATAAATTTAAGAGCCGATTCTTTGAAAATGAAAAAAAAAACCAAGATTGACAAGAATTTAACTAGACTTGTCACACACAAAAAGAGGTAGGATCCCCCAAAATAAATCAGATATGAAATAGAAGTAACAACTGACACCAAAGAAATACAAAACATTGTAAGAAAATATTATGAACTATATGCCAACATATTGGACCACCTGGAAAAAACTAAGTGAACAGCTAGATCAGGAGTGGAATCATAGAAATGGAGATCACATGGAGGGTTAGCAACAGGGGAGTGGGAGGAGGAGAAGGGGAGAGAAGTTACAGAGAATAAGTAGCATAGGCAGTGGGTAGAAAATAGACAGGGAGAGGGCAAGAATAGTATGGAAAATACAGAATCTAAAGAACTTGTGACACATGGACATAAACTAAGGGAGCGGGGAATGGTGGGGGAGGAGTGTGCAGGGTGGAGGGAATGAAGGGGGGGGATAGAACAACTGTAATGGTGTTATCAATAAAATATATTTTAAAAATATTCAAAAATTGGTGACATTTTTACACACCTCTAATGAACTAAGAGAAAGAGAAATTAAGAAAACAGTCCTATTCACAATTGCTTCAAAAAGAAAATATACCTTGGAATAAATTTAGCAAAAAATGTAAAAGACATGTACCCAGAAAATTATAAGATGCTGAAGAAAGGCATCAAAGATACAAATAAGTGTAAGTATATACTGTGTTCAGAAATAGAAAGAATTAATATTAGTAAAATGTCCATTCTTCCTAAAGCAATCCAGATTCAACACAATTCCTATCAAGATACCAATGATGTATTTCACAGAAATAGAACAATTGTTTCAAAATTTATGTTGAATCATGAAAGACCCCGAATAGCAACAGCAATGTTTAGAAAGATGAACAAAGTTGTAGTAATCACGCCATCTGATAAGAAACTTTTCTATAAGGCCATAGTAATCAGAACAGCATGGTACTAGCATAAAAACAGACACATAGATCCATAGAACAGAATAAAAAGCCCAGAAATAACCTCATGCCCTTATAGTTAATAAATATTTGACAGAGGAAGTAAGTACATACAATAGGCTAAAGATAATTTATTTAATAAATGATATTGGAAAAATTGGACAGATACATGCAAAAAAAAAATGAACCTAGACCATCCTATTACTCCACAAGCAAGAATAAATTCAAAATGAATTAAAGACATAAATGTTACACTCAAATATATTAAAATTCTAGAATATATCACAAGCAGCAAAATCTAGGACATTCCTTGTAGCAATATTCTTTCTGATATATCTTTTCAGGCAAGGGAAACAAAAATAAATAAACAGACTTCAGACCAAGTTGGAGGCATAGGTAGACATATGTTGCCACCTCACACAACCAAAAGAAGGACCACAACAAATTTAAAAACAAAAAATAACCATAACTACCATAGAATTGAACCACATGGAAGCCTGACAGCCAAGGAGTAAAAGAAGAAACTAATTCAGACTTGTAAGAGTGGCAGATTTAGGCACCAGGGGTGGAGAAGAATTTCAGCAAGATGGTGGCTGGAGAACGAGGATTGGCGAGGTGGCAGTGGCTGCAAGACCAGGAGAACTGGCAACTGGCAGAGCAGGCAGTACCACATTTACAAGCAGATAGACCAGGAGGAACAACTAGAGAACAAGACAGACCACACAACTAGTGCGAGGAAATACAGCCTCAAAACATTTGACTGAAAAATCCTGTGGGGTTTGAGGTGGCAGAAGAAACTTCCAGCCTCACAGAAGAGTTTGTTGGAGAGACCCACAGGGTCCTAAGTGGCATTGTTAACTCTCTGACCCCTCCGCCACATACATCACCATGACACAGGAAGGGTGGGTTACCCCACCCTGGCAAAGACCTAAGGCTCTGCCCCTTACTATGTAACAGGCATGTTGAGACAGAGGAACCAAAGAGCGGCAGGTTGGCAAGGACTCCAGAAGGCGAGTGAGGACAAAAGCGGCTGCGCGCCTGCGGCCTCTCAGGCTGCAGGCTGTGCTCCGGCACGCCCAGGGCAGGCGAACTCTAGCGGAGCATGAGTACCGAGGAGAATTGGCATGCAATGGGGGCTAGCATTATCAGGGGGAAACAGGAGCCCCGTCTAAATCCAAGGCCAGGGCGCGGTGAACGCTGGAGAACCAGCATCCAGTGGGCCGGCAACACACTCCGTGGGAGAGAACTGACTCTCTCTCCCCGTCTAGGCAAGCAGGTTAATACCGGGCAGAGACCTGTGGGCTTAAGTTAACGTAAAGGGTGGCAACTGTGGACGCTGTGGTCGCCAGTCCGAGGGATTTAAGAAGGACACTGTCATTGCTGGTCTTTTGGGATTGGGCTGGGCTGAGAGACAGGCTTTGTGGAGAAGTCTCTATTGGGAATGCCTAGGTCCTGCACAGGACGGAGAAGGACGGTGCTGGATACCGAGGGACACAGGCAGCCTCACGGGGCTGTGTGCGACCACAGACCAATCGGCAGCCTGCTATTGCGTGCCTGAAAACCTGCCCTCGAGACACGGCAACCAGAAAAACCGGTTTAGACAGCTTGAAACCAACAAAGGTTTTTTAGTCCTGGCTGGGTATACTGTACTGCCTGACAGGTTCCCACTGCTCTTTCCTCCACAGTGTTTTGCTGATTTTCTATACTTCACATGCTTTCCTTTGCTATACTACCCAAGCTCTATAACCCCCATTTAGACAGATCACATAGAATCTATCACGTGAGTGTTGCTCTAATATTATTGTAAATAAGAGCTGTTCTGTACAACAGTAAAAATTCATAACACATCTCTCGGACCTTAGACCACCTTACAGGTGCCTGAATTCTATTACTCTATTTACTGACGCGCTATTTACTGACCCAGTTACTAACCAGTACTGTCACTTTACCTCAAATCTGACTACCCGCAACCACACTGCTTTCTAGACACACTCACAAGCCCCCCCTTATTAAAAAGACACTTCACTTATGCCCACCCTTTCCTAAAAGTGGTAAGCTGGGTCGAAGAGCATGGTTAACTCTATACATAGCCTAGAGATTGTCTATTTCTTCTCTGCCCACTGTGTCTGTAAATAACATAAAATAACCTTCTGCTATCATAAACCGTTTTGCCTCCCCCACAACTGATCACACATACACAATAAAGAAAGGAGTAGGTGGAAGCCGAGAACACCAAGATACCTGCAGAAGATTGCACTGGTGACTTTCACAGGTATCCTACCACAGAAGGTCACACCATAAACCCAGCGAACCAGAACAGATCATTTTAAGAAGTGGAGGACAACAAGAAAAGTATCAGAAACAATGGGAAGACAAAGAAACAATCCCCAAATGAAAGAAAAGGAGGAAGCCTCAGAAAGAATATTAGATGAAATAGAGGCAAGTCAACTATCAGATGTGGGCTACCAGAAACTACAGGGGAGCTACAATGAACTCTCTGCAAACTATACCAACATGAAAAAGGAAATAGAAACCATCAGTAAAGGCCAAGAGGAAATGAAGAGTACAATTTCTGAACTGAAGAACACAGTGGAAGGTATGAAGAATAGAATCGATATGGCGGAAGATCACATAAGTGAGATTGAAGACAGGTAAGAAAAAATCTCCCAGACGGAAAAAGTAAGGGAAAAGAGAATCAGAAAAAATGAAGAGAATTTAAGAGAAATGCAAGACAACATGGAACGTAATAATATCCGAATAATATGAATACCAGAAAGAGAAGAAGAACAACAAGGGATAGAAAGCCTACTTGAAAGAGTAATAACAGAAAATTTTCCTAAGATGAGGAGACAGAAAGTCACACGAATCCAGGAAATGCAGAGAGTCCCAGGCAGATGGAACCAAAAGAGGCCTATTGCAAGACACATCATCATTAAAATGGCAAAACTCCAAACAAAGAGAAAATCCTAAAGGCAGCAAGGGAGAAAAAAGAAGTGACATACAAGGGGGTCCCAATAAGGCTGGCTACTGACTTGTCAATGGAAACATTCCAAGCAATAAGAGGATGGCAAGATATATTCCAAGTAATGAGAAACAGAGGCCTACAAACAAGGCTCCTGTACCCAGCAAGGCTCTCAATCAAGATAGAAGGCCAAATAAAGAGCTTCCAAGACAAAAGAAGTCTAAAAGAATAGGCTTTCACCAAACCAGCTCTACAAGAATTACTAAAAGGGCTGCTTTAAGGAAACGAAGGAAAAGAGAGAGACTGAGAGGAACACAGGTACATAAATGGCAATGAATAAGTACCTTTCAATAATAACCTTAAATGTAAATGGATTAAATGCACCAATGAAAAGACATAGAATAGCTGAATGGATAAGAAAGCATGACCCACACATATGCGGTCTACAAAGGACTCACCTCAGGGCAAAAGACCATCACAGACCGAAAGTGAAAGAATGGAAACAAATTTTCCAAGCAAATGCACAAGAAAAAAAAGCTGGGGTAGCAATTCTCATATCAGACAAAATATACTTAAAAAACAGGGCCATAAACAGAGACCCAGAAGGTCACTTCATATTGCTCAAAGGGAGAATCCACCAAGAAGACATTAACATTATAAGTATATATGCACCCAACATAGGAGCACTCAAATATATAAAGAAAATCCTAGAGGACCTCAAAAATGATATTGACAGCAACACAATTATAGTAGGGGATTTTAACACCCCACTGTCAAAAATGGACAGATCTTCCAAACAAAATATCAACAAGGATATTGCGGCATTAAATGACACTGTACATGAAATGGACTTAATAGATATATAGAGAGAGCCCTTCATCCTAAAGAAGCTAAATACACATTCTTTTCAAATGCACACGGAACATTTTCCAAGATAGATCACATGATAGGACACAAAACAGACTCAACAAGTTTAGGAAAATAGAAACCATACCAAGCATTTTCTCTGATCACAAGGGACTGAAATTGGAAACTAACCCCACAGGAAAAAACCAAAAACACCCAAAATCATGGAGACTGAATGGTATGCTATTAAACAATGAATGGGTCAAGATAGAAATCAGGGAAGAAATAAAAAAGTTTCTGGAAACACATGAAAATGAACTCACAACAATCCAAAACTTAAGAGACACAGTGAAGGCAGTCATGAGAGGGAAGTTCATAGCGATACAGGCTCACCTAAAGAGGATAGAAACATTTCAAACAAACTACCTAACCCGACGCCTCCAAGAACTTGAGGAACAACAACAGAGACAGCCCAGAGCAAGAAGAAGTAAGGAAATAACCAAGATCAGAGCAGAATTAAATGACATAGAGACTGAAAGCACAATTCTAAGGATCAGTGAATCCAGGAGTTGGTTTTTTGAAAAGATAAACAAAATAGACAAACCTTTAAATAGGCTCATCAAGAAAAGAAGAGAGAGGACCCAAATAAACACAATCAGAAATGAAAGAGGAGAGATTACAACTGATACCAGAGAAATAGAAGGGATTGTAAGGAATTACTATGCAGAGCTGTATGCCAAGAAATTTGAAAACCTAGATGAAATGGACAAATTTTTAGAAAAATATAATCTTTCAAATCTCAATGAAAAAGAAGCAGAAAACCTGAACAGGCCAATAACAGCAAATGAAATTGAAGAAGTAATCAAAAAACTCGCATCGCACAAAAGCCCTGGACTAGATGGTTTCACAGGAGAATTCTACAGAGCTTTTAAGGAAGAACTAACTCTGATTCTTCACAGACTATTTCAAAAAATCCAAAAGGAGGGAAAACTCCCCAACTCTTTTTATGAAGCCAGCATCATCCTAATTCTAAAGCCTGAAAGAGACACAACAAAGAAAGAAAACTCAGGCCAATATCACTGATGAACATAGATGCTAAAATCCTCAATAAAATATTGTCAAATCGCATCCAATAATATGTCAAAAAGATCATACACCATGACCAAGTGGGATTCATCACAGGGATGCAAGGAAGTTTCAATATTCGTAAATCAATAAATGCAATACACCACATAAACAAAAGCAAGGACAAAAACCACATGATCATATCAATAGATGCGGAAAAAGCTTTTGATAAGGTACAACACCCATTTATGATAAAGGTACTCAGCAAAGTGGGAATACAGGGAGCATTCCTCAATATAATAAAGACCATATATGAAAAACCTACAGCGAACATCATACTCAATGGGCAAAAACTTAAAGCTTTTCCACTAAGATCAGGAACAAGACAAGGTTGTCCACTTTCACCACTTCTATTCAATATAATATTACAAGTTCTAGCCACAGCAATCAGACAAGAAAAGGAAATAAAAGGCATCCAAATCGGAAAGGAGGAAACAAAACTGGCATTGTTTGCAGATGACATGATAGTGTACATAGAAAATCCTATAGACTCTTCCCAAAAACTGCTTGAACTAATAAGTGAATTTGGCAAAACAGTGGGTTACAAAGTCAATATCCAGAAATCAAAGGCATTTTTGTATACTAACAATGAAACAGCAGAAGCAGAAATCAAGAAAAAAGTCCCATTCGATATAGCAAAAAGAAAAATAAAATATCTGGGAATAAACCTAACCAAGGAGGTAAAAGACCTGTATGCAGAAAACTACACAACACTGAAGAAAGAAATCAAGGAAGACACAAATAAATGGAAACATATACCGTGTTCATGGATTGGAAGAATTAACATCATCAAAATGTCCATACTACCCAAAGCAATTTACAGATTTAATGCAATACCTATTAAAGTGCCAATGGCATATTTCACAGACATAGAACAAACACTTCAAAAATTGATATGGAACCACTGAAGACCATGAATAGCAGCTGCAATTCTGAGAAAGAAGAACAAAGTAGGAGGGATCACAATACCTGATATCAAACTGTATTACAAGGCCACTGTAATCAAAACAGCCTGGTACTGGCATAAAAACAGGCACATAGACCAATGGAACAGAACCCAGAACCCAGAAATAAACCCAACGCTCTGTAATCAATTAAACTTCAACACAGAAGGTAGTAACATAAAATGTAGCAAAGATAGCCTCTTCAACAAATGGTGTTGGGAAAACTGGACAGCTACACGCAAAAAAAAAAAATGAAACTCGAGCACCAACTTACACCATACACCAAAATAAATTCAAGGTGGATTAAAGATGTAAATATAAGCCGTGACACCATTGAAGTCCTAGAGGACAACATTGGCAGGAAAATATCAGATATTTCACGCAGCAGCATTTTTACTGATATGTCCCCTAGAGCAAGGAATATAAAGGAAAGAAGAAACAAATGGGATCTCATCAAAATAAACAGCTTATGCACAGCTAAAGAAAACAGCATTAAAATAAAAAGACAACCAACTGTATGGGAAAACAGATTTGCCAATGATACCACAGACAAAGGTTTAATCTCCAAAATATACTAAGAACTCACACAACTTCACTCTAAGAAGACAACTAACCCAATTAAAAAATGGGGAAAGGACTTGAACAGACAGTTCTCCAAGGAGCACATACAGAGGATCCAGGGATACATGAAGAGATGCTCAGTATCGCTTGCTATCAGAGACATGCAAATTAAAACTACAATGAGATACCACTTTACACTGGTGAGAATGGCTATCATAAACAAAGCAATAAACAACAAATGTTGGAGAGGGTGTGGGGAAAAGGGGACTCTGGTCCACTGTTGGTGGGATTGCAGACTGGTACAACCATTATGGAAAACAGTATGGAATTTTCTCAGAAAACTAAAATCGGACCTGCCTTTTGACCCAGCAATTCCACTGCTAGGATTTTATCCTAAGAACCCTAAAACACCAATCTCAAAGAACATATGCACCCCAATGTTCATAGCAGCACAATTTACAATAGTCAAGAGTTGGAAGCAACCTAGGTGCCTGTCAGTAAATGAATGGATCAAAAAACTATGGTACATATACACAATGAAATTCTATGCAGCAGAAAAAAAGGAGGAGCTCCTGCCTTTTGGAACAACATGGAGGGAACTGGAAAGCATTCTGCTGAGCAAAATAAGCCAGGAGGTTAAAGACAAATACCATATGATCTCACCTTTAACAGGAAGCTAAACAACAAAACCAACAAGCAAGCAAAATATAACCAAAGACACTGAAATTGAGAACAGGCTGACAGTGACCAGAGTGGAGTGAATTTCGGGGGAAATAGGGGAGGGATTTAGAGGAACATATATAAAGGATACATGGAGAACAACTGAGGAGGGTGGAAATGGGAGGAAAGGGGGAGCAAACGGGGTGGGATGGGATGGGAGTAATAGACATACAACTGTACTTAAAATAATTTTTTTAATTTATTTAACTTTTGTTCAAGTACAGTTTTCTTTCTTGTATTCCCAGCCCTGCACCCCCCCCCCAGTATTCCCCACCTCCCTCCCATCTCCGCCCCCCGTCTTAGTTATTGTCCATGTGTCTTTCATCCTTAAAATAATTAAATAAATAAATGAAAATACTGTGTATTATCTTTCACGTTTAAACTTCAATCACCTTTAAAGTACTCCCCGTTTGATGCAATATACTACCCAGATTTTTTCCCACTGTTCAAAGAAGTTTCTTAACTCACTGATTTTGTTGTCTTTTAGTGCTTCTGCTGTTTTTTGTTTCAGTTCTTCCACATCAGCAAAATATTTCACTTCGAGGACTTTTTTCATCTGGATAAACAAATGAACTCACTCAGCGTGAAATGAGATGTATGGGGAGGGTGGGGCATGAAGGTCATGCCATTTTTGGTGAAAAACTGCTGAACACTCAACATGGTGTCAACAGGTGCACTCATAAATCACCCATCATGAAATGGCCAAACGCATCCAAAAAGTCCTTAAAATAATTCTCTGAAGCCAAGCATAGCGTCTCCCAACAACACCAGCTGGCACACTGATACAGATGAATTCCTAGAACATTCGCCTGGCGGAAGAAGCCTGTACTACAAGAGGCCTGCCCTCCAGAAGATAATTTCAGGTTTTTGGGGGGCCACCTCATATTTCACAATTTTAAAAGTTTTTTTTAAATGTTTACCAGAGACTAGACGGGGATGCATTACCAAAATTATTGACATATAACTTATTTATTTAAGTATTTAACCCCAATGAATTGCATTTGCAGTAATCTCCAATTGTGCAATAATAAATATAAATGCATCCTATCAATTAGGAATGGCTACAATATGACCACCATGTTTTCAAAAGCTGCAATGGCTCATTGCTGCAGTGAAAGCCTCCACATTTTTGTTTTATATACAAAGATTTTATCTTTCCTTTAGAATGAAGGTTTAGTCATAAGAATAGAGTAAAGACTCTAACACACACACACACACACACACACACAACTGGAAAAAGAAACCACACCCACACTGTATGAGCATAGTTTCAGGACAATGTTTAGACATAGTTCTATGGAACGTTTGGATTCATGTATTTTAGGTTTGACAAAGTAAGCTTGTGAGCTATCATTTTTCCATGCCGAAAAGAGAGTATGCCAGCCTCTGCAATTTTTACAAATTATAGGCAATAAGACCATACTTCACATGGATATAAATCTATTGAAACACTTAACAAAGCCACACAGACTAAAAAGAATGGGTTTAGGAATTGTCATTGTTTTGTGTTAACTGTGCACACTCTTTCTTCCACTGGTGCAGACAATTGGAATAGGAATTATTGGGGAATGTTATAAAACTATCAAATGTGGACACTCTGTTAATCACCCATCAAATTTTTCATGGGTAACATCATAAGCAAGGAGTATCAAGGAATTATTTACTACCACATTCCCAGAAAGGAAATTTGCTTGGGAAAGGTGATTATCAAAATCATACCAATTTTAACATTATGTGTTAATAGAGGACTGATAGGAAACGTTTGGGAATCAGGCATGTGGAATGGGAACCTGACATTGTCAGAGAAGAAAAATCTTGAACTTTTCAGTGGCTGCTGTAGTTTTATTAAGACTTAGAACTCTAAATTCTATTATTTCATACATATCAAGAGAATAAAGGTGGAGAACTGCCTCCTCTTCTCTCTGTTTTTCAACCACCTTTTCCTTCTACTTTCTAATTTCCTCCTTCTATACCTTTTTGTGCATAAGTATAAACCTGGCAGGAGTTGGGGAATGATTGGGGGAGGAAAAAGTTCATTTGGGGATATTGCAATGGTAACACCACCATTTCTTTTCCTGTTAAAGGCGTTTAGTATTTTGGAGGAAGCTAAAGTGCTATTCAATTTAGAAGACTATTCTATGAGTCAGATAACACTGGAACAAGTATTCCTGGCCATTGCTAATGTTGATAAAATGGAAAATGATCAAGAAATAAAGCTGTTATGATATTCAATTCCAACCAGTGTCTTTTATGTCTTTCCTAGACTGCTGCCTGCAACTAAGTACATAGACGTATCTCTCTTGTCTCTTATTTTTCTTCTTCTACCTTCTCCTTCTCTTTCTTCTTCCTCCTCCTCTCCCTCCTTTTTCTCTTCTTCCTCTTTCTCTTCTTCCTCTCTTCCTCCTTTTCTTCTTTGTCTACCTCTTCTCCCTCACTCTCCCCTCTCTCTGTGTGTATGTGTAAACAAATTGAACATCCCCAAAAGAAAGTTAGTAATCTTTTGAGATGAAGATACATGACCTGTTAAGAACTTAATTGTGAACGGCCTGAAATTTTACCCCTCTTCCAAGTCATCGAATTAGTTTACCACAGTTTCATGAACACTAGCAGAAGGTATTGTTATTTGGAGTCAAAGACACAGGACTTTATTATTCAAACAACAGCAGTAGTTAAAGATTATATTTGTGACCAATACTTGATGTGGACACCTGCCCACAGTTTCCGTGTCATTGTGGAAGAAATGAGACATTCACACAGACTACCAAGTCCAGTGGAGGAAAAGGGACAGTATGGCTTTTTCTCTCGAGGGGATCAAAGCTGTGGCCCTTGCCATGACCAACCTTTATTGGGTTTCTCCACACAGTACAAGATGGCTCTCATTTACTATGCACAGATTGCTTTAGGTGGTTATCTTTTACAGAAAACAAAGGAGCCAACGCTACTAATTATATCATAGAAGAGGGATATTTGTAAATGAAAAGGCAAAAAGTGGTTGAACTGGTTACACTTGTTCAGTGTAACTGAACATGAAGCTTTAGCATGAATTTTAGAAAGTTACTTTGCAGTAAATGTTAGCCACTGGGGGCTGGACCCATGCCACATAGAATGGTCTCCTGCAATACTCAACCCCTAATGTTAGCAAGGCAACACAAGGAAAGTGAGGTAATGCCTGTACATTCAGTGAGTTGTTATAGAAGAGGAATTATAAGAAAGGAACCATGAGTTTATGGAACTCAAATTTTACAATGAGCAGTAACTAAAACTATCTAGGCTTTGATCTGGAACAAAAGCACAATGACTATACTGACCAATGAAACATTGTGATAAGTAAACCTACTCAAGCTTTGCTCTGGAACAAAAACATTATGACTATACTGAACAAAGAAACATTGTGACTATACTGAATATTAAGTAAATCTTCCTTATGGTCCAGATAGATATACTCTCTCTTCAAAAGCCATTTTCTCTATTATCATCCTAGCAAAAATAGTGTAAAATGATGAGGCAATCAGTCTGTTTGCAAGTCATGAAGAGATGCAAGAGACCTCTGAAGAAATGTCTCCTCAAAATATTCACTTCTCATTTCCACACAATCTTGGCTTCTGACAAATTTCCTCATGACTGTGCTGCTCATCAGCCATTCTTAATAATATGAGATTGGGACCAAATCTATTGGTCTCACATTACACAATTTTTAATGATACTATCAATAGAACTCTAAGCAAAACGATGAAACCAGTCTGCAGTGCTTGACCTCAACCATGCCTCTCAGGGGCTTAGATCTAACTAGCTAAACAAACCCTATAAACAACTAAGTCAACTGGCTTTCTTCTTACATTTCTGTACTGACCACTTGGCCTGTTTTCTCCTTCTATAATTATTATTATCCAAGTGTGAAATCTCCTACATTAGTAATTTAAGTCCCTTATTTTTTTCACATTAGTTTTCTTTTTTATGCATTCTCAAAGAGTGCTTCCATTTTGTCCTCCAGCCCTTATCTTGATTTTGTTTTTAAGTGTTGGTATTTTTCATTTCAAAGAGTTCTGAATCCCATGGTGGTCCCTTTTTGAAAGGTATTTTGTGGCTCTGGCTGGTATGGCTCAGTGGCTTGGACACTGGCCTGAGAACAGAAAGGTTGCTGGTTCAATTTCCATTTGGGGAAGCAAAGGCCCAGATGCCTGGGTTGCAGGCCAGGTCTCTGATTGGGGGTGTGAGAGAGGAACCGATGGGTGTTTCTCTCACATCTTAGCGTTTCTTTCCCTCTCTTTCTCCCTCCTTGTCCCTCTCCCTAAAAATACATAAATAAAATCTTAAAAAATAATAATAAATTTAAAAAAATAAAATTATTCTGTGGTTCTCTGATTGTAGTATGTTCTAAGGCTAGAGGATTCTACACTTGGAGTTGCCTAGGTTCTGCACCCTACCTGACTGGCACAACTATTCTGGACACTTTAAGATTTCCCTATATTTTTAAGCTCTACAAGTGACATGTCACCTCCAACGCCAGGTCCTCCCTAGGACTGCACTAAAAAATCTGTCCCCAGATCTTGTGTTACCCCTCTTGTGTGCATGATAGAAAGGATATTACTCTTGTTTTCATTTGTCAACAGACGCCCATCACCTTTCAACTTTATCTTCCCTTTTGCTCCTCTTCTGATGACCCTTGCCTTTTCTCTCTTTTGTTAGAGGTTTATTTCCATTTCATTCATTTTAGGTAAGAGAGACATCATGTACTTCTGAATGCAAGGACTAAAAATATAAAAAAGATATTAATTTGAAAACTATTAAACTAAAGAAAAAAGCACAAACATAAAAAGAACTTAAGAGTCTTCCCTCTTCTTGGATTTTTTTGAGTAGTCTGTGAAGGACAGCGGTTAGCTCTTCTTTAAATGTTTTGGAAAATTCTCCTATGAAACTGTCTGGTCCAGGGCTTTTCTGCATGGGGAGATTTTTATTACAGCTTTCAATTTCATCAACTGTTATAGGTCTGTTCAGGCTTTCTGCTTCTTCTTCATTCAGTTTTGGAAGATTATCTTTTTCTAGAAATTTGTCCCTTTTACCCAGGTATTCAAATTTCTTGGCATATAGTTCTTCATAGTAATTTCTAAAATCCTTTGTATTTTTGTGGTATCAGTTGTAATCTCTACTCGTTCATTTCTAATTTTACTTATTTGGGTCTTTTCTTCTCTTTTCTTCATGAGTCTGCTTAAAGGCTTATTGAATTTGTTTATATTTTTAAAGAACCAGCTCCTGAATTACTGACCTTTGAATCGTTCTTTTACTCTCTATGTCATTTAATTCTGCTCTGATCTTGGTTATGTACTTTCTTCTACTTGCTCTGGGCTGTCTCCCCCCCCCCCCCATTGAAATTGTTTTATTTATTTTTATTTTTTATTTAATAATTGTTCAAGTACAGTTTTCTGTCTTATAGAAAGAAAAGTTTTCAGTCTTCCAAGCCCAGCCTACCCCCTAGTGTTCCCCAACCCCCTACCATTTTCATCCACCACCTTAGTTATTGTCCATGTGTCCTTTAAACTTCTTCATGTGAGTCCTTCCCCTTTTCCCCTGTGATTCTCTCCCCTCTCCCATATGGCCCCTGTCAGCCTGTTCTCTATTTCAGTGTCTTTGGTCATATTTTGCTTGCTTGTTTTGTTGTTTAGGATCCTGTTAACGGTGATATCATATGGTATTTCTCTTTCACTGCCTGGCTTATTTCACTCAGCATAATGATTTCCAGTTCCACCCATGCTGTTGCAAAGGATAAGAGCTCCTTCTTCCTTTCTGCAGAATAGAATTCCATTGTGTAAATGTACCATAGTTTTTTGATCCAGTCATTGACCGATGGGCATCTAGGTTGCTTCCAACTCTTGGCTATCGCGAATTGTGCTGCTATGAACATCAGGGTGCATAGGTAGTTTTGGATTGGTGTTTCGGGGTTCTTAGGATATACTCCTAACAGGGGAAATGCTGGGTGAAAAGGCAGATCCATTTATAGTTTTCTGAGAAAATTTCATACTGTTTCCATAGTGGTTGTACCAGTCTGCAATCCCACCAACACTGAACTAGGGTGCCCTTTTCCCCACAACCTCTCCAACATTTTCCCCACAACCTCTCCAAAATATAAACAAATTCAATAAGCCTTTAAGCAGAGGTTGCTTTGTTTATGATGGCCATTCTGACTGGTGTAAAGTGGTATCTCATTGTGGTTTTAATTTGCATCTACCAGATAGCTAGTGACATTGAGCATCTTTTCATGTGTCTCTGGATTGTAAGTATGTACTCCTTTGAGAAGTGTCTGATCAAGTCCTTTGCCCATTTTTAATTGGGTTGTTTGTGTTCTTGGAGTGGAGTCCTGTAAGTTCTTTGTATATATTGTAGATTAAACTATGTCTGAGGTATCATTGGCAAATATGTTTTCCGAAACACTTGCTTCTCTGTTTATCTTAATAATGTTTTCTTTAGCTGTAAAGAAGCTTTGTATTTTGATGAAATCCCATTTGTTTATTCTTTCCTTTATGTCCCTTGCTCTAGGGGACATATCAGTAAAAATACTGCTGCATTAAATATCTGATATTTTCCTGTTCTGCTCTTGGACTTTAATGGTGTCATGGATTATATTTACATCTTTAATCCACCTTGAATTTATTTTGGTGTACGATGTAAGTTGGTGCTCGAGTTTCATTTTTTTGCATGTAGCTGTCCAGTTCTCCCAACACCATTTGCTGAGGAAGCTATCTTTGCTCCATTTTATGTTACTGCCCCTTTGTCGAATATTAATTGACTATAGAGAGTTGGGTTTATATTTGGGCTCTCTGTTCTATTCCATTGGTCTATGTACCTGTTTTTATGCCAGTACCAGGCTGTTTTGATTACAGAGGCCTTGTGATACAGTTTGATATCAGGTACTGTGATCCCTCCTACTCTGTTGTTCTTTTTCAAAATTGTGGCTGCTATTTGGGGTCTTTTATGGCCCCACATAAATTTTTGAAGTGTTTGTTCTATGTCTGTGAAATATGCCATTGGTACTTTAATAGGTATTGCATTGAATCTGTAAATTGCCTTGGGTAGTATGGACATTTTGATAATGATAATTCTGCCAATCCATGAACAGGGTATATGCTTACATTTTTTTTTTCTGTCTTCCTTGGTTTCTTTCTTCAGTGTCATGTAGTTTTCTGCATACAGGTATTTTACCTCGTTTGTGAGGTTTATTCCCAGATATTTTACTTTCAGTTTTGCTATATCAAATGGGATTTTTTTTCCTGATTTCTGCTTCTGCTGATTCATTGTTAGTATACAGAAATGTCATTGATTTCTGGATATTGACTTTGTTACCCACTGTTTTGCCAAATTCATTTATTAGTTTGAGCAGTTTTTTTTGGCAGAGTCTATGAGATTTTCCACATACACTATCATGTCATCTGTGAACAATGCCAGTTTTGGTTCCTCCTTTCTGACTTGGATGCCTTTTATTTCCTTTTCTTGTCTGATCACTGTGGCTAAAACTTCTAATACTATATTGAATAGAAGTGGTGAAAGTGGACAACCTTGTCTGCTCCTGATCTTAGTGGAAAAGATTTTAGTTTTTGCCCATTGAATATGATGTTGGCTGTAGGTCTCTCATATGTGGCCTTTATTATATCTAGAAATGCTCCCTCTATTCCCCCTTTTCTGAGTGCTTTTGTCCTAAATGGGTGTGTGCCTTATCAAAAGGTTTTCTGCATCTATTGATATGAGTGTGTGGTTTTTGTCTTTTCTTTTGTTTATGTGATGTATTACATTTACTGATTTACGAATATTGAACCATCCTTGCATCCCTGGGATGAATCCCACTGGTCGTGGTGTATGATCTTTTTGATGTATTGTTGGATGCAATTTTCCAATATTTTATTGAGGATTATAGCATCTATGTTCATCAGCAATATTGGCCTGAAGTTTTCTTTCTTTGTTGTGTCTATCTGGTTTTGGAATTAGGATGATGCTGGCTTCATAAAAAGAGTTTGGGAGTCTTCCAACATTTTGGGTGTTTCTGAATAGTCTGTGAAGAATAGGGGTTAGCCCTTTCATAAAAGCTTTGTAGAATTCTCCTGCGAAACCATCTGGTCCAGGGCTTTTGTGTGATGGGAGTTTTTTTATTACTACTTCAATTTCATCTGCTGTTAATGGTCTGTTCAGGTTTTGTGTTTCTTTTTCATTGAGATTTGGAAGATTATATTTTTCTAGAAATTTGTCCATTTCACCCAGGTTTTCAAATTTCTTGGCATACAGTTCTTCATAGTAATTTCTTACATTCCTTTCTATTTCTGTGGTATCAGTTGTAATCTCTCCTCTTTCATTTCTGATTGTGTTTATTTGGATCATCTCTGTTTTTTCTTAATGAGCCTACTTAAAGGCTTGTCTATTTTGTTTATCTTTTCAAAACACCAACTCTTGGATTCATTGACCCTTAGAATTGTGCTTTTAGTCTCTATGTCATTTAATTCTGCTCTGATCCTGGTTATTTCCTTCCTTGTACTTGCTCTGAGCTGTCTTTGTTGTTGTTCCTGGAGTTCTTCCAGGCATAGTGTTAGGTTGTTTGTTTGACATGTTCCTATCTTCTTTAAGTAAGCCTGTATTGCTATGAACTTCCCTCTCTGGAGTGCCTTCGCTCTGTCCCATAAGTTTTGGGTTGTTGTGAGTTCATTTTCATTTGTTTTCAGAAACTTTTTTATGTCTTCCCTAATTTCAATCTTGACCCGTTTGTTGTTTAATAGCATGTCATTCAGGCTCCATGATTTTGGGTGTTTTGGATTTTTTCCTTTGGAGTTGGTTTCCAGTTTCAGTCCCTTGTGGTCAGAGAAAATGCTTGGTATGATTTCAGTTTTCTTGAATTTGTTGAGGCTCATTTATTGTCCTTTCATGTGGTGTATCTTTGAAAATGTTTCATATGCATTTCAAAAGAATTTGTGTTTAACTTCTTTGTGATGAAGGGCTCTATATATATCAGCCAAGTCCATTTCATCTAGGGTGTTTTTAATGCCTCTATATCTTTATTGATATTTTGTTTGGAAGATCTGTCTATTTTTGACAGTGGGGTGTTAAAATCCCCTACTATAATTGCTTTACTGTCAATATCTTCCTTGAGGTCCTCTAAGATTTTCTTTATACATTTGCGTGCTCCTATGTTGGGTGCATATATATTTACAATGTTAATATCTTCTTGGTGGATTCTTTCCTGGAGTATTATGAAGTGACCTCCTGGGTCTCTCTTTATTGACCTTTTTTTAAGTCTCTTTTGTCTGATATGAGAATTGCTATCCCGACTTTTTTTTTTTGTTTGTTTGTTTGTTTGGAAAATTTGTTTTAAGCCTTTCACTTTTACTCTGTGTACATCTTTTTCCTGAGGTGGGTCTCTTGTAGGCAGCATATGTGTGGGTCATACTTTCTTTCCATTTAGCTATTCTATGTCTTTTGATTGTAGCATTTAATTCATTTACATTTTAGCTTGTTATCGATAGGTACTAATTCACTGCTATTTATGTACCTGTGCTCTTCTTGGTCTCTCTCTTTTTGTTCCTTTCCTTAAAGCAGTCCTTTTAGTATTTATTGTAGAGTTGGTTTCGTGGAAGCATCTTCTTTTTGACTTGTTTTGTCTTGGAAGCTCTTTATTTGGCCTTCTGTCTTGATTGAGAGTCTCACCAGGTAAAGTTGCATTAAAGGGCTTGGTTCCAGGCCTCTCGTTCTCATTACTTGAAATATTTCGTGCCATTTTCTTCTGGTATGGAACATTTCCATTGAGGAGTCAGTAGCTAACCTGTTGGGGCTCCCTTGTATGTTACTTTCTTTTTCTCCTTTGCTGCCTTTAAGATTATCCTTTGTCTTGGAATTTTGCCATTTTAATGATGATGTGTCTTGAAGTGGGCCTCTTTGGGTTCCTCTTGATTGGGACTCTCTGTGATTCCTGGATTCGTGTAACTTTTTCTCCCATCAAATTAGGGAAATTTTCCATCATTACTCCTCAAATGGGCTCTCTATCCCTTGTGCTTCCTTTTCTTCTTCTGGCAGTTTTATTATTCAGATATTATTGCATTTCATATTGTCTTGCATTTTTCTTAATCCCTCCTCATTCTTTCTTGGCATTTTTGTTTCTTGCTCTTTCTGGGAGATTCTTTGTACTTTGTTCTCCAACTCACTGATCTGATCTTCTGCCTCGTTGATCCTGTTTTTCATTCCTTCTACTGTGTTCTTCAGTTCAGAAATTGTGTTGTTCATTTCTACTTGGCCTTTGCTGATGTAATATTAGAGCAACAATCATATGACAGACTCTATGTTTCTATTTCCTTTTTTATGTTGATATACTTTTCAGTGAGTTCACTGTAGCTCCCCTGCAGTTTCTGGTAGCTCGTTGTGAGCTCTTTGAATTTCCCAATAACCAGTGCTTTGAATTCAATATCTGATAGTAGACTTGCCTCTAATTCATCTAACATTCTTTCCGAGACTTCAAGGTGGTTTTTTTTTCATTTTGGGATTGTTTCTTTGTCTTCCCATTGTGTGTGAGACTCTTCTTGTTAGCCTCGGCTTCTTAAATTGATCTGTTCTGACTCCTTGGGTTTATGGTGTGAACCTCTGTGATAGAATACCTGTGAAATTTAATGTTTCAGTCTCCTCTGGGTATCTTGATGTTCTCTCCATCCACCTACTGCTGTGTGTGTGTGTGTGTGTGTGTGTGTGTGTGTGTGTGTTATCAGTTGTAGGGGGATAGAAAATGGTTTATGACAGCAGAAAATTATATTATGATATTTATAGTCTCAGCCAGTAGAGAAGAGATAGAAGATCTTTAGGCTATATATAGTGTGTTTAACCATAATGTTCAACCCAACTTGCCACTTTTAAGAAAGGATGGATAAAAGATAAGTCTCCTGTTGGGGAAGGAAAGTTTGTGAGTTGGATCTAGAAAGCAGTGAGATTGCAGGCAGTCAGATTTTGAGGTAAGGTGAGAGTAAAGAATAGTAACTAGGTGTAGTGAGTAGCAAATAGAGTTAATCACTACATAAATAGAATTCAGAAAATTGTAAAATGGGCTAAGATACAGAGATGTGTTGTGAAGTATTTACAGTTCCATAGAACAGCTATTATTTACAGTAATATTAGAGCAACAATCATATGACAGACTCTATGTGATTTGTCTGAATAGGTGGTATAGAACTTTGGGTAGTGTGCTAAAAGAAAACAAGTGGCATGAAATATAGAAAGTTATCAATACACTGTGGAGGTGAGAACAGGGGAAACCTGTCAAATAATAGAATATAACCAGCCAAGACTAGGAAGCCTGTACAGAAAGAGGAAAAATGCAAAGATACTATTAAAATATAAAAGAAGTGAGAATAATGAAAAAAATTAATACAAATATGCAGCAACTTGCGGCTTCTGTGCTATAGCAAAGTGAAATTTGTCTCTCTGTCTCTACTGTTGGGATGCCCTTTTTGGGGGTCCCACTCTTGTCTTTTTGCGGTTCCCAGTTATTTGTGTCCCTTGTTGGTAAAAGAAAACAAAGCCACAAACCAAAAAAAAAAAAAAAGCAGGAGAAGGGAGGAAAAAGAGATAAGTTTTGAAAGAAAGGAAGAAGGACTAAAACAGAAAAAAAGAAAGGACATGAAAAATGTATTGAAAGATAAAAGAATGATAAAGTTAAAAAGATATACGAATACTAAAAAAAAACAAAAAAGTTACTGAAGAAAAAAAAATCCCTTGTTGGTTTCAAACTGTCCAAACCTGTTTTTCTGGTTGCAGCAGGATGTGGGTCAGTTGCTGTGGTCTTTTTGAGAGTGCTCTCCCAAGAGCTAGCCACTCCTCTGTTCTCCATGAACAGGATCTAGGTTCTTTTCAGAGCACCTTCCCCAGGGGGCCTCTCTGCTGGCTGGGGTGCAGGCACTCGCATGCCAGCCAGGCTGCCAGACTGGGGTACGGGTGCCCGTGCGTCTGCCAGGCTACCTGGGTCCTGGGAGCTCTGGCATGGTCCTTCCCAGTTCTGTGGTAGAGCTCAAGTACTTCCACTCCTCCTCTGGATCGCTGCCAGGCCGGGTGGGAAGAAAGCCAAGCAGCTATCGCAGGAGAACACCTCAGTCCTCTTTCAAAAAAAAAAAAAAAACCTTCTCCTGAAAGCCTGCCTCTCAGCCCAGCCCAATCCCCAGCCAGATCGGTGATGACAATGTGCCTCTGAATTCTCCTGGGCTGGCAACCACAGAGTCCGCAGTTGAACACGGCCCTTTGTACTTGTTACCCTCTCCGTAAACTCAAGCAGAAAGGTCTCTGCCTGGTGTTTCCCAGCCTTGCTTAGACAGGGAGGGAGGGAGCTGATGACCCAGATCTCTCCCAAGGACCCTATAGCAGGCCCAAGGCTCCCAAAGAGTCTGCCATTGACCCTCCAGGTGGTGGCTCAGGAAGAGTCCCTGGCAGATGCCCCTGATGCTGGTTGCAGACTGGGGCCTCTGGACCCTGCGCAGGGCTGCGGCATGCTGGCCAAAGTCGCCGGCTGCTGCCGCTGCTTTTCCTGTCTTTACTCAGGTCCCTGAGACCCCACTTACCTGAAGCTGTCTGGTCCTTCAGCATCCATCACAATTTCTGGTCACTTATTTTCATAAATGCTGGGGAACAGTTGGTTAATCGCACTGTTCCTCAGTAGATCTGCCTCCCGCACATAGATTTTCTTCAGGAGAAAAGCATACCCTAACTATGAAATGCGTGTAGACTGTACTATGTAACTTTGTACAGAATTGTGAAGGTCTAAGGGAATAGAAAACTAAAATAAACTAAAATACACTTACGGGGCTTCAAGAGCATTCCATTTTGATAATATGGTACTGAAGAGTTTTGACTTTTCTAAATTACTCGTGAATGGAAATATTTTGTATGAAACAGGTTTCCAACAAAACCCATTTGCCCTGTTTAGTGCCCTATGGGGTCTGTACTTATTTCAATAGAAGATCTAATGAGTAGCGTTTCAGATACTATGAACTGTTTTTAGGTCTATAATGAGGTATGTCTCTTAAATACCAATTGAAAGGAGAGGGCAATAGCGGAAGGCATACTGAAAGTATTTTCTTCAGCAGAAGTGTGAATGCTGGAATAGGACTGTGTGATCTTTGAGAAAGAATGAGCTCTTAGAGTTTTCCCCCGAGTATTTTCTTTCCAGCAGTAAAACATTGCCCCACTCCAATGTGCAAGTACAGCCTTCTCCATGAGTTGGATAATAAGTTTTGAGAGTGTCGAAATGAACATAGGGTTAGTAGTTTCCTTTCAGTCACTCAGTGTGTTTCTCTATGATACAATAATAATGAATGTTCTGAACCCTTATGAATCACTCCAGAATGAGACTGTTTTCTACATAGCAGGTTTTAAGCATGCATGTTCAGTGGTATTGCCAACCCAAGGGCAAGGTACCGATTTCAGTAGAAGATACAACAAATGGTGTCTCTCATCATACAAACTGTTTCAACACTTTTGTTGAACAGTCTTCCTGAGATATGACTTTTGTGGTAAGCTTGATAGCAAGAGAGTTCTGAAAACACCTTCCTGTCCTCAAATCAGTGAACAGATGCATAAGACTATGGCATCTTGAAGTAAAAAGAGCTTCTGTATTACAGGTAGTTTCAAAGTATTCTTTCCCATATTAAAGCATAGAAAATCTGAGATGTGCATGGACTGTGTACTACAGGACTTGTGCAAAACTATTTAGTTAGTATCAGGAAGGTATATACACTTACAGTTCACTTTCTGTCACCAAGTTGATTTCTCTCTGAGAGAACACTAATGAATTGCTGGAACACTTTTCTACATTCCTTGGGAATAAGCGTGTTTCCTAAGAAGAGTTTTTTAAAAATTATTTTTTGTATTATTGTTCAAGTACAGTTTTTCACCCCCCATATTCATCCCAGCCCAGCCCCATGCTCCTCACCTCCCTCCCATCCCCACCCTCACCCTTAGGCATTCTTCATATGTCCTTTATACTAGTTTCTGTGAATCCTTACCCTTTTCCCCTGAAATTCTCTCCCCTATCCCCTTTGGTCCCTGTCAGCCTCTTCTGAATTTCAGTGTCTTTGGTCATATTTTGCTTGCTTGTTTGTTTTTTTGCTTACCTTCCTGTTAAAGGTGAGATCATATGGTATTTGTCTTTCACCGCCTGGCTTATTTCACTCAAAATAATGCTTTCCAGTTCCATCCATGCTGTCGCAAAGGGTAGGAGATCCTTTCTTCTTTCTGCTGCATAGAATTTGATTGCGTAAATGTACAATAGATTTTGATCCATTCATTTGCTGATGGGCATCTAAATTCCTTCCAACTCTGGCTATTGTAAATTGTACTGCTATGAACATTGGTGTACATAGGTTATTTTGGATTGGTGTTTTAGCGTTCTTAGGATATAATCCAAGCAGTGGAATTGCTGGGTCAAAAGGCAGGTCCATTTTTACTTCTCTGAGAAAATTCCATACTGTTTTCCATAGTGGTTGTACCAGTCTGCAATCTCACCAACACTGAACTAGGGTCCCCTTTTCCCCACAACCTCTCCAGCACTTGTTGTTTGTTGCCTTGTTTATGATGGCCATTATGAATGGTGTAAAGTGGTATCTCACTGTGGTTTTAATTTGCATCTCTCTGATAGCAAGCGATATTGGGCATCTTTTCACATGCCTCAGGATCCTCTGTATGACCTCCTTAGAGAAGTGTCTGTCGAAGTCACTTGCCCATTTTTTAATTGGGTTGCTTGTCTTCTTAGAGTGGAGTCGAGTAAGTTCTTTGTATTTTTTGGAGGTTAAACCCTCATCTGAGGGATCATTGGCAAATGCTTTCCCATATGGTTGGTTCTCTTTTAATCTTAATACTCTTTTCTTTAGGTATACAGAAGCTTTTCATTTTGATGAGATCTCATTTACACTTTTCTTTATATTCCTTGCTGTATGGGACATATTGGTAAAAATGTTGCTGTGTGAAATATCTGATATTTTCCTGCCAATGTTCTCCTCTGGGACGTTAGTGGTTTCACTGCTTATATTTACATCTTTTATCCACCTTGAATTTATTTTGGTGTATGGTGTAAGTATGGCGAGTATAATTTTTTTGCAGGGAGCTGTCCAGTTCTCCCAACAACATTTGTTGAAGAGGTTATTTTTATTCCATTTTATGTCACTGCTTCCTTTGTCAAATATTAGTTGACTGTAGAGAGTTGGGTTTAATTCTGAGCTCTCTGTTCTGTTGCATTGGTCTATGTGCCTGTTTTTATGCCAGTACCAGGCTGTTTTGATTACAGTGGCCTTGTAATACAGTTTGATGTCAGGTATTGTGATCCCTCCTACTTTGTTCTACTTTCTTAAAATTTTGGATGCTATTCAGGGTCTTTTATGGTTATATATTAATTTTGAAGTGTTTTCTCTATGTCTGTGAAATATGCCATTGGCACTTTAATAGCTATTGCAATGAATCTGTACATTGCTTTGGGAAGTATGGACATTTTGATGATGTTAGTTCTGCCACTCCATGAACACAGTATTTGTTTCCATTTGTTTGTGTCCTCCTTGATTTCCTTCTTCAGTGTTGTGTAGTTTTCAGCATACAGGTCTTTTACCTCTTTGGTTAGGTTTATTTCCAGGTATTTTTTTCTTTGTTTTTGCTATATCAAATGGAATTGTTTTCTGGATTTTTGCTTCTGCTGATTCATTGTTAGTATATAAAAATGCTTTTGGTTCCTGAATATTGACTTTGTATCTTGCTGTTTTGCCAAATTCATTTATTAGTTTGGGCAGTTTTTTGGTAGAGGCTATAGGATTTTCCATATACACTATCATGTCATCTGCAAACAATGCCAGTTTTGTTTCATTCTTTCCGATCTGGACACCTTTTATTTCCCTTTCTTGTCTGATCGCTGTTGGTAAAACTTCCAATGTTATATTGAATAGAAGTGGTAAAAGTGGACGACCTTGTCTTGTTCCTTTAGTTTTTGCCCATTGAGTATGATGTTGGCTGTAGATCTTTCATATATGGCCTTTATTATATTGATGAATACTCCCTGTATTCACATTTTGCTGAGTGCCTTTATCGTAAATGGGTGTTGTGTCTTATCAAAAGCTTTTTCCATGTCTATTGACATGATTATGTAATTTTGTCTTTGCTTTTGTTTATGTGATGTATTACATTTACTGATTTGCAAATATTGAACCATCCTTGCATCCCTGGGATGAATCCCACTTGGCCCTGGTGTATGATCTTTATAATGTGTGTTTGACTGCGATTTGCCAATATTTTTTTTCAGGTTTTTAGTATCTATGCTCATCATCGATATTGGCCTGAATCTTTCTTTCTTTCTTGTGTCTCTATCTAGCTTCGGAATTAGAATGATGCTGGCTTCATAAAAAGAGTTTGGGAGTTTTCCATCATTTTGGATTTTTTGAAATAGACTGTGAGGAATAAGGGTTAGCTCTTCCTTAAGTGCTTGGTAAAATTCTCCTGTGAAACCATCTGGTCCGCGGCTTTTGTGTGATGGGAGTTTTCTTATTACTGCTTCAATTTCATTTGCTGTTATTGGTCTGTTCAGGCTTTCTGCTTCTTCTTCATTGAAATTTGGAGGATTATATTTTTTCTAGACATGTATCCATTTCACCTAGGTTTTAAAATTTCTTGGGATACAGCTCTTCAAAGTAGTTTCTTACAATCCCCTCTATTTCTGTGGTATCAGTTGTAATCTCTCCTCTTTCATTTCTGATTGTGTTTGTTTGGGTCTTCTCTCTTCTTTTCTTAATGAGCCTACTTAAGGGCTTCTCTATTTTTTTTATCTTTCCAAAAAACCAATTCCTGGACTCATTGATCGTTAGAATTGTCCTTTTAGTTTCTATGTCATTTAACTCTTCTCTGATCTTGGTTATTTCCTTCCTTCTACTTCTTCTGGGCTGTCTTTGTTGTTGTTCTTCAGGTTCTTACAGGCGTAGTGTTAGGTTGTTTGTATGACATGTTTCTATCTTCTTTAGGTAAGCCTGTACTGGTATGAACTTCCCTCTCAGGTCTGCCTTCACCGTGTCCCATAAATTTGGGGTTGCTGTGAGTTCATTTTCCTTTGTTTCCAGAAAATTTTTGATTTTTTCTTTAATTACAGTCTTGACCCATTTATTGTTTAATGGCATGCCATTCTGTGTGCATGAATTTGGGTGTTTTGGGTTTTTTCTTTTTCTTTCTTTTTTTAACTTTTATTATTCTTCAAGTACAGTTTTCTGTATTATATTCCCAGCCCTTCCCACCCCGGATAGTGCTCCCCACCTCCCACCCATTTCCACCCCCCTTAGTTATTGTTCATATATCCTTTATACTTGTACCTGTGAATCCTTCCCCTTTTCCCCTGTGATTCCCTCCCCTCTCCCCTCTGGTCACTGACAGCCTGTTCTCTATTTCAGTGACTAGGTTATATTTTGCTTGCTTGTTTGTTTCGTTGTTTAGCTTCCTATTAAAGGTGACATCATATGGTATTTGTCCTTGAACACCTGGCTTATTTCACTCAGCATAATGCTTTCCAGTTCCCCCCATGTTGTTGCAAAAGGTAGGAGCTCCTTCTTTCTTTCTGCAGCATAAAATTCCACTGTGTATATGTACCGTAGTTTTTTTAATCTATTCATTTACTGACGGGCACCTAGGTTGCTTCCAACTCTTGGCTATTGTAAATTGTGCTGCTATGAACATTGGGGTGCATAGGTTCTTTGGGATTGGTGTTTTAGGGTTCTTAGGATACAATCCCAGCAGTGGAATTGCTGGGTCAAAAGGCAAGTCCAATTTTAGTTTTCTGAGAAAATTCCATACTGTTTTCCATAATGGTTGTACCAGTCTGCAATCCCACCAACAGTGGACCAGAGTCCCCTTTTCCCCACACCCTCTCCAACATTTGTTGTTTATTGCTTTGTTTATGATAGCCATTCTCACCGGTGTAAAGTGGTATCTCATTGTAGTTTTAATTTGCATCTCTCTGATAGCTAGTGATATTGAGCATCTTTTCATGTGTCTCTGGATCCTCTGTATGTCCTCCTTGCAGAAGTGTCTGTTCAAGTCCTTTCCCCATTTTTTAATTGGGTTAGTTGTCTTCTTAGAGTGAAGTCGTGTGAGTTCTTTGTATATTTTGGAGATTAAACCTTTGTCTGAGGTATCATTGGCAAATATGTTTTCCCATACAGTTGGTTGTCTTTTTATTTTAATGCTGTTTTCTTTAGCTGCGCAGAAGCTTTTTATTTTGATGAGATCCCATTTGTTTATTCTTTCCTTTATAGTCCTTGCTCTAGGGGACATATCAGTAAAAATGTTGCTGCGTGAAATATCTGAGATTTTCCTGCCAATGTTCTCCTCTAGGACTTTAATGGTGTCATGGCTTATATTTAAGTCTTTTATCCACCTTGAATTTATTTTGGTGTATGATGTAAGTTGGTGCTCGAGTTTCATTTTTTTGCATGTAGCTGTCCAGTTCTCCCAACACCATTTGTTGAAGAGGCTATCTTTACCCCATTTTATGATACTGCCCCCTTTGTCGAATATTAATTGACTGTAGAGAGTTGGGTTTATTTCTGGGTTCTCTATTCTGTTCCATTGGTCTATGTGCCTGTTTTTATGCCAGTACCAGGCTGTTTTGATTACAGTGGCCTTGTAATACAGTTTGATATCAGGTATTGTGATCCCTCCTACTTTGTTCTTCTTTCTTAACATTGCAGCTGCTATTCGGGGTCTTTTATGGTTCCATATAAGTTTTTGAAGTGTTTGTTCTATCTCTGTGAAATATGCCATTGGTACTTTAATAGGTATTGCATTGAATCTGTAAATTGCTTTGGGTAGTATGGACATTTTGAGAATGTTAATTCTTCCAATCTATATATATGATATATATTTCCATTTGTTCGTGTCTTCCTTGTTTTCTTTTTTCATTGTTCTGCAGTTTTCTGCATACAGGTCTTTAACCTCCTTGGTAAGGTTTATTATCAGATATTTTATTTTTGTTTTTGGTATATCAAATGGGACTTTATTCTTGATTTCTGCTTCTGCTGCTTCATTGTTGGTATACAGAAATGCCTTTGATTTCTGGATATTGACTTTGTATCCCGCTGTTTTGCCAAATTCATTTATTAGTTCTAGCAGTTTTTTGGTAGAGGCTATAGGATTTTCCATGTACACTATCATGTCATCTGCAAACAATAACAGTTCTGTTTCCTCCTTTCCGATTTGGATGCCTTTTATTTCCTTTTCTTGTCTGATTGCTGTGGCTAGAACTTCCAATACTATATTAAATAGAAGTGGTGAAAGTGGATAACCTTGTCTTGTTCCTGATCTTAGTGGAAAAGCATTCAGTTTTTGCCCATTGAGTATGATGTTCGCTGTAGGTTTTTCATATATGGCCTTTATTATATTGAGGAATGCTCCCTCTATTCCCACTTTCCTGAGTACCTTTATCTTAAATGGGTGTTGAACCTTATCAAAAGCCATTTTCGCATCTATTGATATGACCATGTGGTTTTTGTCTTTGCTTTTGTTTATGTAGTGTATTACATTTACTAATTTGCGGATATTGTAGCATCCTTGCATCCCTGGGATGAATCTCACTTGGTCATGGTGTATGATCTTTTTGATGTATTGTTGGATGCGATTTGCCAATATTTTGTTGAGGATTTTAGTATCTATGTTCATCAGTGATATAGGCCTAAAGTTTTCCTTCTTTGCTATGTCTTTATCTGGTTTTGGAATTAGGATTATGCTCGCTTCATAAAAAGAGTTTGGGAGTTTCCCATCATTTTGGATTTTTTGGAATAGTTTGTGAAGAATAGGGGTTAGCTCCTCCTTAAAAGCTTTGTAGAATTCTCCTGTGAAACCATCTGGTCTGTGGCTTTTGTGTGATGGGAGTTTTTTGATTACTGCTTCAAATTCATTTGCTGTTATTGGTGTGGTCAGGCTTTCTACTTCTTCTTCATTGTGTTTTGGAAGATTATATTTTTCTAGAAATGTGTCCATTTCACCTAGGTATTCAAATTTCTTGGCATACAGTTCTTCATAGTAATTCCTTACAATCCCTTCTATTTCTGTGGTATCAGTTGTAATCTCTCCTCTTTCATTTCTGATTGTGTTTATTTGGGTCCTCTCTCTTCTTTTCTTGATGAGCCTACTTAAAGGTTTGTCTATTTTGTTTATCTTTTCAAAACACCAACTCTTGGATTCATTGACCCTTAGAATTGTGCTTTTGTTCTCTATGTCATTTAATTCTGCTCTGATCTTGGTTATTTCCTTCCTTGTACTTGCTCCGGGCTGTCTTTGTTGTTCTTCGAGTTCTTGCAGGCGTCGTGTTAGGTTGTTTGTTTGAATTGTTTCTATATTCTTTAGGTATGCCTGTATTGCTATGAACTTCCCTGTCAGGGCTGCCTTCACTGTCTCCTGTAAATTTTGGGTTTGTATGAGATCATTTTGTTTTGTTTCCAGATACTTTTTGATTTCTTCTTTAATTTCAGTCTTGACCCGTTCGTTGTTTAATAGCATACCATTCAGTCTCCATGATTTTGGTTGTTTTGGGTTTTTTCCTTTCTGGTTGGTTTCTAATTTCAGTCCCATGTGGTCAGAGAAAATGCTTGGTATGATTTCAATTTTCTTGAATTTGTTGAGGCTCATTTTGTGTCCTATCATGTGGTCTATCTTTGAAAATGTTCCATGTGCATTTGAAAAGAATGTGTATTTAGCTTCTTTGGGATGAAGCGCTCTATATATATCAGTCAAGTCCATTTCATCTAGGGTGTTGTTTAGTGCAGCTAGATCTTTGTTGATATTTTGTTTGGAAAATCTGTCCATTTTTGACAGTGGGGTGTTAAAATCCCCTGCTATAATTGTGTTGCTGTCAATATCTTTCTTGAAATCCTCTAAGATTTTCCTTATATATTTGGGTGCTCCTATGTTGCGTGCATATATATTTATGATGTTAATGTCTTCTTTGTGGTTTCTTCCCTTGAGTATTATGAAGTGACCTTCTGGGTCTCTCTTTCTGGCCCTTTTTTTGAAATCTACTTTGTCTGATATTAGAATTGCTACCACGGCTTTTTTTTTCTTGTCCGTTTGCTTGAAAAATTTGTTTCCAGCCTTTCACTTTTAGTCTGTGATGGTCTTTTGTCCTGAGGTGGGTCTCCTGTAGGCAGCATATGTGTGGGTCATGCTTTCTTATCCATTCAGCTATTCTATGTCTTTTGATTGTAGCATTTAATTCATTTACATTTAAGGTTATTATTGATAGGTGCTTATTCATTGCTATTTATATACTTGTGTTCCTTTTTGTCTCTCACTTTTTCTTCGTTTCCTTAAAGCAGTTCCTTTAGTAATTCTTGTAGAGCTGGTTTGGTGGAGGCATATTCTTTTAGAATTCTTTTATCTTGGAAGCTATTTATTTGGCCTTCTATCTTGATTGAGAGCTTTGTTGGGTATAGTAGCCTTGGTTGTAGGCCCGTGGTTCTCATTACTTGAAATATTTATTTTCATTCAATATTTCATTTAATTTCATTGCTTGGAAAGTTTCCATTGAGAAGTGAGTAGCAACTTTATTGAAGCTCCCTTGTATATTACTTTCTTTTTCTCCCATGCTGCCCCTAAGATTCTCTCTTTCTCTCACAATTTTGCCATTTTATTGATGATGTGTCTTGAAGTGGGCCTCTTTGGGTTCCTCTTAAATGGGACTCTCTGTGATTCCTGGATTCATGTAAGTTTTTCTCTCATCAAATTAGAGACATTTTCCACCATTACTCTTTCAAATAGTTTTTCTATCCCTTGTTCTGCTTCTCCTCCTGGTATTCCTATTTTTTTTTTGATATTGTTACGTTTCATATTGATGTGCATTTCTCTTAATCCCTCCTCATTCTTTCTGATCCTCTTTTTCTTTTCTTGCTCTTTCAGGGAGATTCTTTCTACCTTGTCCTCCAACTGGCTGACCCAATCTTCTGCCTCATCGATTCTGCTTTTCATTTCTTCTACTGTGTTCTTCAGTTCCAAAATTGTATTCTTCATTTCTTCTTCGCCTTTGCTGATGGTTTCTATTTCCTTTTTCATGTTGAAATAGTATTCAATGAGTTCACTGTAGCTCCGCTGTAGTTTCTGGTAGCTCATTGTGAGCTCTTTGAATTTCCTGATAATCCGTGCTTTGAATTCAATATCTGATCATTGACTTGCCTGTATTTCATCTAATATTCTTTCTGAGACTTCCACCTTTTTTTTCATTTTGGGATTTTTTTTTGTCTTCCCATTGTTTTTGAGCTTCTTCTTGTTAGTCTCATCTTGTTAAATTGATCTGTTCTGTCTCCCTGGGTTATGGTATGAACTTCTGTAGTAGAATACCTGTGAAATTCAGTAATGCAGTCTCCTGTGGGTATCTTTATGTTCTCCCCTTCCACCTACCCCTTTTGTGTGTGTGTGTGTGTGTGTGTGTGTGTGATCAGTTGGAGGGAGAGGCAAAAATGGTCTATGACAGCAGAAGAGTAATTTATGTTATTTACAGTCAGAGCCAGTAGAAAAAAATGGAAAATATTTAGGCTCTACATATTGTGTTTAACCGTAATCTTGAACCCAATGCGCCACTTTTAGGAAAGGATGGACAAAAGATAAGTCTCTTTTTGGGGAGGGAATGTTTGTGAGTTGGATCTAGAAAGCAGTGAGGTTGCAGGCAGTCAGATTTTGAGGTAACGTGAGAGTAAAGAATAGTAACTAGGTGTAGTGTGTGAGCAACTAGAGTTAATCACTACATAAATAGAATTCAGAAAATTGTAATGTGGGCTAAGATACAGAGATGTGTTGTGAAGTATTTACAGTTCCATAGAAGAGCTATTATTTACAGTAATATTAGAGAAATAATCATATGACAGACAGTATGTGATCTGTCTGAATGGGGGTATAGAGCTTTGCGTAGGATGCCAAAGGAAAACAAGTGGCATAAATTACAGAAAATTAGCAATACACTATGTTGGAAAGAACAGGAGAAACCTGTCAAATAATAGAATATAACCAGCCAAGACTAAGAAACCTACACAGAAAGAGGAGGAATACAAAAATACTATTAAAATATAAAAGAAGAGAATAATGAAAAAATAATACAACAATTCAGGAACTTGAGGCTTCTCTGCTATAGCAACATGAATTTTGTCTCTTTGTCTCTATTGTTGAGATGCCCCTTCTTCGGGTCCCACTCTGGTGCTTTCGGAGTTCCCAGTTGTTTGTGTCTCTTCTGGGTAAAAGAAAACCAAGCAATAAACAAACAAACAAACAAACACAGAAAAAGGGCAGGAGAAAGGAGGAATAAACGATAGGTTTGGGAAGAAAGGAAGAAAGACTAAAACAGGAAAAAAGAAAGGAGAGGAACAAAGTCTTGAAAGATAAAGGAATAACAAAATTAAAAATAGAGGAGAAAGAAAATGGCGGCGGAGTAGGATGGAGCGACTCAAGTTCTTGTACTCCTGGGAGAAAATCCTGGCAGATGCACTGAGAAACAGCATAATCAATTCCCCAACCAATAATTCCCCAGCATTTATAAAAATAAGAGACCAGAGATAGTGACAGACCAGACAGCTACAGCTTGGTGGGGTCTCAGTGAGTAACGATGGAGGTGGCCTGGCCTGCTGCAGCCCTTGGCTGGAGCATAATGGCACTGAGCCATGGTTGCTGCAGTGGTCAGGACCCAGAGGCTTCTGTCTGTGCCCAGCAACAGGGGCATCTGCCACAGAGGACTCATCAGAGTCCAGCACGCCTGAGTAAAGTCAAAAGCAGCAGCGGCGGAAGCAGCAGCCCTCAGCTGGCGCCTAATGGCCTTGGAGCTACTGCTGCTGCAGCATTCAGGGCCCAGAGGCTTCCATCTATGGCCAGCGTTGGGGCATCTGTCACAGAGGACTCATTGGGAGCCCGGCACCTGTGAGTAAAGAGAAAAGCTGCAGCAGCAGGGCGAGCTGCCCTCGGCTAACATATAACGCCTTGGAGCCACCACATAAGGGGTGTAGAGGCTTCTGTCTGTGGCCAGTGCCACGGAGGACTCATAGGGAGCCCGGCACCCAGTGGAGTCTTGGGCCAGCCTCGGGGTCCTTGGAAGAGTGCTGGCTCCGTCCCTCCCCATCTAGGTGAGGCTGGGTGGCAGAGACCTGTCTGCCTAGGTTTGCAGAGAGGGTAACAAGGATAGGGGGCCATGATCACTTGCAATCTCTGTTGTCGCCAGCCCACCAGCCCGCCAGCCAAGGAAATTTGAGACTACCGTTGGCCTAACCTGTTGGGTTGGGGATTGGACTGGGCTGAGAGGCAGGCTTTCTGAGAAGTTTTTATTGAAAAGTGGACTGAGGTGTTCTCCTGTGAAGGCAGCTTGACTTGCTTCTCACCCAGCCAAAGGACTGGGAAGAACCAGTACCAGATCTAGGGGACCCAGGCGGCTTGTTGGGTGGGCGGGTGCCTGCACCCCAGTCTGGTAGCCTGGCTGGCACTCAGGGAGTGTGCCTGGGCCTACAACCCAGCCCACAGAGGAGTCCTGCTGAAACCAGAAAAACCGAATTGGACAGGTTAAAACCAGGAAGGGAGGGTTTGTTTGTTGGTTGGTTTGTTTTACTTGTTTTAAATTTTTTTTAGTAATTGTATATATTTTTTATTTTATTGTTGCTGTATCTTTCAGTACTTTGTTCCTCTTCTTTCCTTTTTCCTATTTTAGTCCTTCTTCCTTTCATTCCAAACTTATTGATTTTTCCTCACTTCTCCTGCCCTTTTTTGTGTTTGTTTGTTTGTTTGTTGCTTTCTATACCACTGTAAATACTTCACAATACATCTCTCGGGTCTTAGCCCACTTTACAGGTTCCTGAATTCTATTACTGTAGTGATTAACTCTACTTGCTCACATGCTATGCCTATTTACTATTCTTTACTCTCACCTTACCTCAAAATGTGATCACCCACAACCTCACTGCTTTCTAGATACAACTCATACACCTTCCCTCCCCAACAAGAGACTTATCTTTGGTCTATCCTTTCTTAAAAGTGGCAAATTGGGTTGAAGATTACAGTTAACACTATGTATAGCCTAAAGATCTTCTATCTCCTCTACTGGTTGTGACTGTAAATATCATAAAGTAGTCTCCTGCTGTCATAAACCATTTTGCCTCCCCCTCCAGCTGATCACACACACACAAAGAAAGGAACAGGTGGAAGTAGAGAACATCAAGATACCTGTAGGTGACAGCACCACTGAATTTCACAGGTATTTGACCACAGAAGTTCACACTATGAACAAAGGGAGTCAGAACAGATCAATTTAAAAAGCTGAGGCTAACAAGAAGAGTCTCGTAAACAATGGGAAGACAAAGAAACAATGCCCAACTGAAAGAAATGTGGAAATCTCAGAAATAATGTTACATGAAAGAGAATCAAGTCAGCTATTAGGTATTAACTAGTGCTAATTCCAAGCACTAGTTATCAGGAAATTCAAAGAGCGCACAATGAGCTACCGGAAACTAGAGGGGAGCTACCAGAAACTGAAGGGGAGCTACAATGAGCTTTTCGCAAACTATATCAGCATCAAAAAGGAAATAGAAACTATCAGCAAAGGCCAAGAGGAAATGAAGAATACAATTTTGGAACTGAAAAATACAGTAGAAGGAATGAAAAGCAGGATCAGTGAGGTAGAAAATCAGATCAGCAAGTTGGAGGACACAGTAGGAAGAATGTCCCAGAAAGAGGAAGAAAGGGAAAAGAGGCACAGAAAGAATGAAGAGGGATTAAGAGACATGTAAGACAATATGTAACATAGTAATATCCAAATAACGAGAATATCAGAACCCGAAGAAGAAGAACAAGGGATAGAAAACCTATTTGAAAGAGTAATGATGGAAAAATTTTCTAATTTGATGAGAGAAAAAGTTACAGGAATCCAGGAATCACAGAGAGTCCCAATCAAGAGGAACACAAAGAGGCCCACTTCAAGACACATCATCATTAAAATGGCAAAATTGCAAAAGAAAGAGAGAATCTTAGAGGCAGCAAGGGAGAAAAAGGAAGTAACATTCAAGGGAGCCCCAGTAAGGTTAGCTACTAACTTCTCAATTGGAAACACTCCAAGCAAGAAGAGAATGAAAAGAAAAATTTCAAGTAATGCTAACCAGAGGCCTACAACCAAGGCTACTTTACCCAGCAAAGCTCTCAATCAAAACAGAAGGCCAAATAAAGATCTTCCAAGTCAAAACAAGTTGAAAAGAATATGACTCCACCAAACCAGCTCTAAAAGAAATACTACAAGGACTGCTTTAAGGAAAGGAAGGAAAAGAGAGAAAGAGGAACTCAGATACAAAAATGTCAATGAATAAGTACCTATCAATAATAACGTTAAATATAAATGAATTAAATGGTCCAATCAAAAAACATAGAATAGCTGAATGGATAACAAAGCATGCCCCACACATATGCTGCCTACAGGAGACCCACCTCGTGACAAAAGGGCATCACAGACTAAAAGTGAAAGGATGGAGACAAATTTTTCAAGCAAATGGTGATGAAAAAAAAAGCCAGGGAAGCAATTCTAGTATCAGACAAAATAGATTTCAAAAAAAGGGCTATAAAAAGACCTCGGAGCCGCGGCTGCCGCAGCGGTTGGAGCCCAGAGGCTTCCTTCCGTCTGTGCCCAGCCACAAGGGCGTCTGCCACGGAGAACTCATCGGGAGCCCAGTAACCCTGAGAAAAGTCAAGGGCAGCGGCAGCGGTGGCGGGGGCGGCAGGATGGCAGCCATTATCCTGCGCATAAAGACCTTGGAGCCTTGGCTGCCTCAGCAGTCGGGGCCCAGAGGCTTCCCCCTGTGCCCAGCGACAGGGGCGTCTGACACAGAGGACTCATCGGGACCCCAGCACCTGTGAGTAAAGACAAAAGCGGCAGCGGCAGGGCCGGCTGCCCTCGGAAGCCAGGCAACCCAGAGTAAAGTCAAAAGCAGCAGCGGCGGGACCAGAAGCCATTGGCCAGCACGTAAAGACCTCAGAGCTGCTGCTTCCCCAGCTTCCAAGGCCCAGAGGCTTCAGTCTACCGCCAGTGTCGGGGTGTCTGCCACAGAGGACTCAGAGGGAGCCCAGCAACTCTGATCACACACACACAAAGAAAGCAGTAGGTGGAAGCAGAGAACATCAGGATACCTGCAGGAGACTGTACCACTGAATTTCACAGGAATTCTACCACAGAAGTTCACACCATAAAACTAGGGAGTCAGCACAGATCAATTTAAGAAGCTGAAGCTAACAAGAAGAGTCTCATAAGCAATGGGAAGACAAAGAAACAATGCCCAAATGAAAGAAAAGGTGGAAGTCTCAGAAATAATGTTAGATGAAAGAGAGGCAAGTCAGCTATCAGATATTGAATTCAAAGCACTAGTTATCAGGAAATTCAAAGAGCTCACAATGAGCTACCAGAAACTAGAGGGGAGCTACCATGAGCTCTCCGCAAACTATATCAACATGAAAAAGGAAATAGAAACTATCACCAAAGGACAAGAGGAAATGAAGAATACAATTTCGGAACTGAAGAACACAGTAGAAGGAATGAAAAGCAGGATCGATGAGGCAGAAGATCGGATCAGTGAGTTGGAGGACACAGTAGAAAGAATCTCCCAGAAAGAGCAAGAAAGGGAAAAGAGGCTCAAAAAGAATGAAGATGGACTAAGAGAAATGCAAGATAATATGAAACGTAATAATATCCGAATAATAGGAATACCAGAAGGAGAAGAAGAAGAACAAGGGATAGAAAACCTATTTGAAAGAGTAATGATGGAAAATTTTCCTAATTTGATGAGAGAAAAAGTTACACGAATCCAGGAATCACAGAGAGTCCCATTCAAGAGGAACCCAAAGAGGCCCACTTCAAGACACATCATCATTAAAATGGCAAAATTTCAAGACAAAGAGAGAATCCTAAAGGCAGCAAGGGAGAAAAAGGAAGTAACATACAAGGGAGCCCCAATAAGGTTAGCTACTGACTTCTCAATGGAAACACTCCAAGCAAGAAGAGAATGGCAAGAAATATTTCAAGTAATGAGAACCAGAGGCCTACAACCAAGGCTACTTTACCCAGCAAGGCTCTCAATCAAGATAGAAGGCCAAATAAAGAGCTTCCAAGACAAAAGAAGTCTAAAAGAATATGCCTCCACCAAACCAGCTCTACAAGAAATACTAAAAGGGCTGCTTTAAGGAAAGGAAGGAAAAGAGAGAGACAGAGAGGAACTGTGGTACAAAAATGGCAATGAATAAGTCCCTATCAATAATAACCTTGAATGTAAATGGATTAAATGCTCCAATCAAAAGACATAGAATAGCTGAATGGATAAGAAAGCATGACCCACACATATGCTGCCTACAGGAGACCCACCTCAGGACAAAAGACCATCACAGACTAAAAGTGAAAGGCTGGAAACAAATTTTCCAAGCAAATGGACAAGAAAAAAAAGCCGGGGTAGCAATTCTAATATCAGACAAAATAGACTTCAAAAAAAGGGCCATAAAGAGAGACCCAGAAGGTCACTTCATATTGCTCAAGGGAAGAATCCAGCACGAAGACATTAACATCATAAATATATATGCACCCAACATAGGAGCACCCAAATATATAAGAAAAATCCTAGAAGACTTCAAGAAAGATATTGACAGCAACACAATTATAGTAGGGGATTTTAACACCCCACTGTCAAAAATGGACAGATCTTCCAAACAAAATATCAACAAAGATATAGCAGCATTAAATGAAACTCTAGAAGAAATGGACTTGACTGATATATATAGAGCGCTTCATCCCAAAGAAGCTAAATACACATTCTTTTCAAATGCACATGGAACATTTTCAAAGATAGACCACATGGTAGGACACAAAATGAACCTCAACAAATTCAAGAAAATTGAAATCATACCAAGCATTTTCTCTGACCACAAGGGACTGAAATTAGAAACCAACCCCACAGGAAAAAACCCCAAACATCCAAAATCATGGAGACTGAATGGTATGCTATTAAACAACGAATGGGTCAAGATTGAAATTAGGGAAGAAATCAAAAAGTTTCTGGAAACAAATGAAAATGAACTCACAACAACCCAAAACTTATGGGACACGGCCAAGGCAGTCCTGAGAGGGAAGTTCATAGCAATACAGGCTTACCTAAAGAAAATAGAAACATTTCAAACAAACAACCTAACCCGACGCCTGCAAGAACTCGAAGAACAACAACAAAGACAGCCCAGAGCAAGTACAAGGAAGGAAATAACCAAGATCAGAGCAGAATTAAATGACATAGAGACCAAAAGCACAATTATAAGGATCAATGAATCCAAGAGTTGGTTTTTTGAAAAGATAAACAAAATAGACAAGCCTTTAAGTAGGCTCATTAAGAAAAGAAGAGAGAGGACACAAATAAACACAATCAGAAATGAAAGAGGAGAGATTACAACTGATACCACAGAAATAGAAGGGATTGTAAGGAATTACTATGAAGAACTGTATGCCAAGAAATTTGAAAACCTAGGTGAAATGGACAAATTTCTAGAAAAATATAATCTTCCAAAACTCAATGAAGAAGAAGTAGAAAGCCTGAACAGACCAATAACAGCAAATGAAATTGAAGCAGTAATCAAAAAACTCCCATCACACAAAAGCCCCGGACCAGATGGTTTCACAGGAGAATTCTACAAAGCGTTTAAGGAAGAGCTAACCCCTATTCTTCACAGACTATTCCAAAAAATCCAAAATGATGGGAAACTCCCAAACTCTTTTTATGAAGCGAGCATTATCCTAATTCCAAAACCAGATAGAGACACAACAAAGAAAGAAAACTTTAGGCCAATATCACTGATGAACATAGATGCTAAAATCCTCAACAAAATATTGGCAAATCGCATCCAACAATACATCAAAAAGATCATACACCATGACCAAGTGGGATTCATCCCAGGGATGCAAGGATGGTTCAATATCCGCAAATCAGTAAATGTAATACACCACATAAACAAAAGCAAGGACAAAAACCACATGGTCATATCAATAGACGCGGAAAAAGCTTTTGATAAGGTACAACACCCATTTATGATAAAGGTACTCAGCAAAGTGGGAATAGAGGGAGCATTCCTCAATATAATAAAGGCCATATATGAAAGACCTACAGCCAACATCATACTGAATGGGCAAAAACTGAAAGCTTTTCCACTAAGATCAGGAACAAGACAAGGTTGTCCACTTTCACCACTTCTATTTAATATAGTATTGGAAGTTCTAGCCACAGCAATCAGACAAGAAAAGGAAATAAAAGGCATCCAAATCGGAAAGGAGGAAACAAAACTGTCACTGTTTGCAGATGACATGATAGTGTACATGGAAAATCCTATAGACTCTACCAAAAAACTGCTGGAACTAATAAATGAATTTGGCAAAACAGCGGGATACAAAGTCAATATCCAGAAATCAAAGGCATTTCTGTATACTAACAATGAATCAGCAGAAGCAGAAATCAAGAAAAAAATCCCATTCGATATAGCAAAAAGAAAAATAAAATATCTGGGAATAAATCTAACCAAGGAGGTTAAAGACCTGTATGCAGAAAATTACACAACACTGAAGACAGAAATCAAGGAAGACACAAACAAATGGAGACGTATACCGTGTTCATGGATTGGAAGAATTAACATCATCAAAATGTCCATACTACCCAAAGCAATTTACAGATTCAATGCAATACCTATTAAAGTACCAATGGCATATTTCACAGACATAGAACAAACACTTCAAAAATTTATATGGAACCATAAAAGACCCCGAATAGCAGCTGCAATGTTAAGAAAGAAGAACAAAGTAGGAGGGATCACAATACCTGATATCAAACTGTATTACAAGGCCACTGTAATCAAAACAGCCTGGTACTGGCATAAAAACAGGCACATAGACCAATGGAACAGAATAGAGAACCCAGAAATAAACCCAAATCTCTACAGTCAATTAATATTCGACAAAGGGGGCAGTATCATAAAATGGGGTAAAGATAGCCTCTTCAACAAATGGTGTTGGGAGAACTGGACAGCTACATGCAAAAAAATGAAACTCGAGCACCAACTTACATCATACACCAAAATAAATTCAAGGTGGATAAAAGACTTAAATATAAGCCATGACACCATTAAAGTCCTAGAGGAGAACATTGGCAGGAAAATCTCAGATATTTCACGCAGCAACATTTTTACTGATATGTCCCCTAGAGCAAGGACTATAAAGGAAAGAATAAACAAATGGGATCTCATCAAAATAAAAAGCTTCTGCGCAGCTAAAGAAAACAGCATTAAAATAAAAAGACAACCAACTGTATGGGAAAACATATTTGCCAATGATACCTCAGACAAAGGTTTAATCTCCAAAATATACAAAGAACTCACACGACTTCACTCTAAGAAGACAACTAACCCAATTAAAAAATGGGGAAAGGACTTGAACAGACACTTCTGCAAGGAGGACATACAGAGGATCCAGAGACACATGAAAAGATGCTCAATATCACTAGCTATCAGAGAGATGCATATTAAAACTACAATGAGATACCACTTAATGCCATTCAGAATGGCTATCATAAACAAAGAAACAAACAACAAATGTTGGAGAAGGTGTGGAGGAAAGGGGACTCTGGTCCACTGTTGGTGGGATTGCAGACTGGTACAACCATTATGGAAAACACTATGGAATTTTCTCAGAAAACTAAAATTTTACTTGCCTTTTGACCCAACAATTCTACTGCTGGGATTGTATCCTAAGAACCCTAAAACACCAATCCCAAAACCCTATGCACTGCAATGTTCATAGTAGCACAATTTACAATAGCCAAGAGTTGGAAGCAACCTAGGTGCCCGTCAGTAAATGAATGGATCAAAAAACTATGGTACATATACACAATGGAATTTTATGCTGCAGAAAGAAAGAAGGAGCTCCTACCTTTTCAAACAACATGGATGGAACTGGAAAGCATTATGTTGAGTGAAATATGCCAGGTGTTGAAGGACAAATACTATATGATCTCACCTCTAACAGGAAGCTTAACAACAAAGCAAACAAGCAAGCAAAATATAACCAAAGACACTGAAATAGAGAACAGGCTGACAGTGACCAGAAGGGAGAGGGGAGGGAATTTCAGGGAAAATAAGGGAGGGATTTAGAGGAACGTATATAAAGGATACATGGACAAAAACCAAGAAGGGTGGAAATGGGAGGGAGGGGGGAGAATGGGGGGTGGGACGGGATGGGAGTAATAGACAGAAAACTGTACTTGAAAAATAATTAAATAAAAAAAATTGGAAAAAAAAGTGCTATAAAGAGAGACCCAGAAGGACACTTCATAATACTCAAGGGAAGAATCCAGCAAGAAGACATTAGCATCGTAAATATATATACACTCAACATAGGAGCACCCAAATATATAAGAAAAATCCTAGAAGACTTCAAGAAAGATATTGTCAGCAACACAATTATAGCAGGGGATTTTAACACCCCACTGTCAAAAATGGACAGATTTTCCAAACAAAATATCAACAAAGATCTAGCTGCACTAAACAACACCCTAGATGAAATGGACTTGACTGATATATATAGAGCGCTTCATCCCAAAGAAGCTAAATACACATTCTTTTCAAATGCACATGGAACATTTTCAAAGATAGACCACGTGATAGGACACAAAATGAACCTCAACAAATTCAAGAAAATTGAAATTATACGAAGCATTTTCTCTGACCACAAGGGGCTGAAATTGAAATGCAACTGCAAAAGAAAAAACCCGAAAAAACCAAAATAGTAGAGGCTGAATGGTATGGTATTAAGCAATGAATGAGTCAATATTGAAATTAGGGAAGACATAAAAAATTTTCTGGAAACAAATGAAAATAAACTCACAACAACCCAAAACTTCTGGAACACGGTGAAGGCAGTCCTGAGAGGGAAGTTCGTAGCAATACATGATTACCTAAAGAAGATAGAAACATTTCAAACAAACAACCTCAACATACACCTGCAAGAACTCGAGGAACAACGGAGACATCCAGAGCAAGTAGAAGAAAGGAAATAACCAAGATCAGAGCAGAATTAAATGACATAGAGACTAAAAGCACAATTCTAAGGATCAATGAATTCAAGTGTTGTTATTTTGAAAAGAGACACAAAATGACAAGTTTTTAATTAGGCTTATTAAGAAAAGAAGAGAGAGGACCCAAATAAACACAATCAGAAATGAAAGAGGAGAGATTACAACTGATACCATAGAAATAGAGAGTATTGTTAGAAACTACTCTGGAGAAGGGGAAGGAGTAAGTGCGGGAGAGAGGAAGGAGTTCGTGGAGCCCTGTATTGACCAAGTCTGTGTGCGACCAGGGAAAATCAGAGGAGGAGGAAGATGGCGGCGGAATAGAGCAAAGGATTTCGCTTCTCTCCATGCACCGGAGAAGGACCTGGCTGATCTGTGGAAGAGCACAGCAGATGCGCAACTGGGACCCAGCATTATAAGAAGGCAGCACTCTAGAGAGTTTGGCAGACACTGAATGGCCAGAGGTTGAGGAGAGGAGCGACCGCAGATCAACAAGGTATGAGGGAGCAGCGCAGAGGCGGTGGTGGGCCCCCTGCCAGGCCGCGTCAAGGCCCTGGCAGGCTGCCCCGGTCTCTGAGAGGTGAGGGTGGGCAACACCGTCTCTGGAAGAAAACTGCTCACTGGCCCCACCCCCATCTGGCAGGGTGCAGATTGCAAAACACCATAAGAGATCGGTCTACCAGTAGTGGCAGAGAGAGGAGTGAGTATTCAGAAGCAAACCAGAAAGCTCTGATAACCCATGGAGTCAGGTTGCTGGCTTGGGAGAAGTGAGAGATGCCAGAGCATTCCCTGCTTCACTGGGCCTGTGCCGAACCTCGAATAGTCTTGGGGAGTCTCTGGCTGCTGGCAGGGCCTCTAGAAGTGAGTGAGTTGTGAGCTCCATCCCTACTCACCCGGCACAGACCAGCTCCATTCCTGCTCACCCCTCGCAGACCAGCTCCATCCCTGCTCAGCTGGCGCAGACTGGGAGGCACTGGGAGTCAAGCCTTGGCCTTAGGCTTGAATAGCTGCAGGTCGCCGGTGCCTCCCGGGCCCCAGGGGCCCATGCTGGCCCCCGGCTCAAATAATCGCCGGGCGCCTGCACCTTCCCAGCCCCCATGGGGCCCAAGGTGGCCCCTGGCTTGACCAACCACCGGTTGCCCGAGACTTCCTGGCCCTCGAGGGGCCCGCGCAGGCCCTCTACTTGGGGAACAGACAGTCACCCCTGCTTTCCTGAGGGGGCAGGGTCTGCACCGACCCTCGGCTTGGAGAATTGATAGTTGCCCGGGCAATGCCTTTGGCACGGGACCTGCACCGGCTCTCAGTCTCTGGGAGTCTCGGGCTGCTGGCTGTGCCCCTGGAAGAGAGCCAGTCGCCAGCTCCATTCCTACTCAGCTGTCGCAGATAGGGAAACACAGGGAGTGAGGCTGTTGCTATTGATTTGGGAGAATTGTGAGTTGCCCTGTGTGTTCAGCCACAACACAGGGAAAGGTCCGCACCCAAGGCTACGAGAACAGGAAAGCCTGGCTTGTAGCACGTGCCCTCATGCCAGACCTGGGCTGGAAAGCCTGGGAGAAAATCTGCCCATAGTTGGGCGTGGGAGAGCAGCGCCAGTCTGGACTTTGGGAGGGCACTGGCAAGAACAGTTGAGCTCACTGAGGCCTGAGAAAGGCCAAACTAGAGCACGTCAGGCTGCTGCAGCTAGTGAGACCAGAAGAAAAGGTTTCACTAGGTGGACACCAACGAGAAGAGTAGTGGGAACAGAGAACACCAAGATACCTATAGGAGATTGTGCCACAGAATTTCACAGGTATCGTACCACAGAAGTTCAGACCATAAACTCAGGGTACCAGAACAGATCAATCTAAGAAGCTGAGGCCAACAAGAAGAGCATCACAAACAATGGAAAGACAAAGGAACAATCCCCAAATGAAAGAAAAGGAGGAAGTCTCAGAAAGAATGTTAGGTGAAATAAAGGCAACTCAACTATCAGATATTGAATTCAAAGCACGGGTTATCAGGAAATTCAAAGAGCTTACAACGAGCTACCAGAAACTACAGGGGAGCTGCAATGAACTCTCCGCAAACTATACCAACATTGAAAAGGACATAGAAACCTTCAACACAGGCCAAGAGGAAATGAAAAATACAATTTCTGAACTGAAGAACACAGTAGAAGGCATGAAGAGTAGGAGTGATGAGGCGGAAGACCGTATAAGTGAGCTCGAAGACAGGGTAGAAAGAATCTCCCAGACGGATGAGGTAATGGAAAAGAGAAGCAGAAAAAATGAGGAGAGTCTAAGAGAAATGCAAGACAATATGAAACGTAATAATATCCAAATAATAGGAATACCAGAAAGAGAAGAAGAACAACAAGGGATAGAAAACCTACTTGAAAGAGTAATAACAAAAAATTTTCCTAAGATGAGGAAAGAGAAAGTCACACGAATCCAGGAAATGCAGAGAGTCCTAGGCAGATGGAACCGAAAGAGGCCTACTGCAAGACACATCATCATTAAAATGGCAAAACTCCAAGACAAAGAGAGAATCCTAAAGGCAGCAAGGGAGAAAAAGGAAGTAACATACAAGGGGGTCCCAATAAGATTGGCTAATGACTTCTCAAAGGAAACATTCCGAGCAAGAAAAGAATGGCAGGAAATATTCCAAGTAATGAGAAACAGAGGCCTACAACCAAGACTAATTTATCCAGTAAGGCTCTCAATCAAGATAGAAGGCCAAAGAAAGAGCTTCCAAGATAAAAGAAGTCTAAAAGAATATGCCTCCACAAAACCAGCTCTACAAGAATTACTAACAGAGCTGCCTTAAGGAAAGGAAGGAAAAGAGAGAGACTGAGAGGAACACAGGTATATAAATGCCATGAATAAGTACCTTTCAATAATAACCTTAAACATAAATGTATTAAATGCACCAATTAAGAGACATAGAATAGCTGAATGGATAAGAAAGCATGATCCACACATATGCTGCCTACAAGAGATCCACCTCAGGTAAAAGGACCACCAGAAGTGAAAGAATGGAAACAAGTTTTCCAAGCAAATGGACAAGAAAAAAACCTGGGGTAGCAATCCTCATATCCGACAAAATAGACTTCAAAAAAAAAGGCTCTAAAGAGAGACCCAGAAGGTCACTTCATAATACTCAAAGGAAGAAATCACCAAGAAGACATTAACATCATAAATATATATGCACCCAACACAGGAGCACCCAAATATATAAAGAAAATCCTGGAAGACTTCAAGAAAGATATTGACAGCAACATTATACTAGGGGATTTTAACACCCCACTGTGAAAAATGGACAGATTTTCCAAACAAAATATCAACAAAGATATAGCACCATTAAAGGACACTCTAGAAGAAATGGACCTAATTGATATATATAGAGCCATCCATCCCAAAGAATCTAAATACACATTCTTTTCAAGTGCACATGGAACAGTTTCAAAGATAGATCACATGATAGGACACAAAACAAATCTCAACAAATTCACGAAAATAGAAATAATACCAAGCATCTTCTCTGATCACACGGGAGTGAAATTGGGAAACAACCCCACAAGAACAAACCAAAACACCAAAAAGCATGTAGATTAAATGGTACGTTATTAAACAACGAATGGGTCAAGATTTAAATTAGGGAAGAAATAAAAAAAATTCTTGAAACTAATGAATATGAACTCACAACAACCCAAAACTTATGGGACACAGTGAAGGCAATCCTGAGAGGGCAGTTCATAGCAATACAGGCTCACCTAAAGAGGACAGAAACATTTTAAACAAACAACCTGAACCCACGCCTGCAAGAACTCGAGGAACAACATCAAAGATAGCCCGGAGCAAGTACAAGGAAGGAAATAACCAAGATCAGAGCAGAATTAAATGACATAGAGACTAAAAGCACAATTCGAAGGATTAATGAATCCAGGAGTTGGTTTTTTGAAAACATAAACAAAATACAGAAACCTTTAAGTAGGCTCATCAAGAAAAGAAGAGAGAGGACCCAAATAAACACAATCAGAAATGAAAGAGGAAAGATTACAATTGATAGCACAGTAATACAAAGAATTGCAAGAAAGTACTCTGCGGAACTGTATGCCAAGAAATTTAAAAACTAGCTGAAATGGACACATTTCTAGAAAAATATAATGTTCCAAAACTCAATGAAAAAGAAGCGGAAAACCTGAACAGGCCAATAACACCAAATGAAATTGAAGCAGTAATCAAAAAACTCGCATGACAAGAAAATCTTGGACCAGATGGTTTCACAGGAGAATTCTACAAAGCTTTTAAGGAAGAGCTAACCCCTATTCTTCACAGACTATTCCAAAAAATCCAAAATGATGGAAAACTCCTCAACTCTTTTTATGAAGCCAGCTTCATCCTAATTCCAAAGCCAGATAGAGACACAACAAAAAAGAAAACTTCAGGCTAGTATTGCTGATGACGCTAAAATCCTCAGTAAAATATTAGCAAATCGCATCCAACAATACACCAAAAAGATCATTCACCATGACCAAGTGAGATTCATCCCAGGGATGAAAGGATGGTTCGATATACGCAAATCAATAACTATAACATACCACATAAACAAAAGCAAGGACAAAAACCACATGATCATATCAATAGATGCGGGAAAACCTTTTGATAAGGTTCAACATCCATTTATGATAAACGTACTCAGAAAAATGGGAATAGAGGGAGCATTCCTCAACATAATAAAGGCCATATATGAAAGACCTACACCTAACATCATAATCAAGGAAAAAAAGTAAAAGCTTTTCCACTAAGATAAGAAAGAAGACAAGGTTGCCCACTTTCACCACTTCTATTCAATATAGTATTGGAAGTTCTAGCCACAGAGATCAGACAAGAAAAGGAAATAAAATGCATCCAAATTTGAAAGGAGGAAACAAAACTGTTATTGTTTGCAGATGACATGATAGTGCACATGGAAAATCCTATAGCCTCTACCAAAAAACTGCTAGAACTAATAAATGAATTTGGCAAAACAGCTGGATACAAAGTCAATATCCAGAAATCAAAGGCATTTCTGTATACCAACAATGAAGCAGCAGAAGCAGAAATCAAGAAAAAAGTCCCATTCGATATACCAAAAACAAAAATAAAATATCTGGTAATAAACCTAACCAAGGAGGTTAAAGACCTGTATGCAGAAAACTGCAGAACAATGAAAAAAGAAAACAAGGAAGACAGAAATAAATGGAAATATATATCGTATATATGGATTGGAAGAATTAACATCATCAAAATGTCCATACTACCCAAAGCAATTTACAGATTCAATGCAATACCTATTAAAGTACCAATGGCATATTTCACAGACATAGAACAAACACTTCAAAAATTTATATGGAACCATAAAAGACCCCGAATAGCAGCCGCAATTTCGAGAAAGAAGAGCAAAGTAGCTGGATCACAATACCTGATATCAAACTGTATTACAAGGCCACTGTAATCAAAACAGCCTGTTACTGGCACAAAAACAGGCACATAGACCAATGGAATAGAACAGAGAGCCGCGAAATAAACCCAACTCTCTACAGTCAATTGATATTCAACAAAGGGGGCAATATCACAAAATGGAGTAAAGACAGCCTTATCAACAAATGGTGTTGGGAGAACTGGACAGCTACATGCAAAAAAATGAAACTTGAGCACCAGTTACACCATACACCAAAATCAATTCAAAGTTGGCAAAAGACTTAAATATAAGCTGGGAAACCATTAAAGCCCTAGAGGAGAGAATTGGCAAGAAAATCTCAGATATTCCACGCAGCAATATTTTTACTGATACATCCCCTAGAGCAAGGGATATAAAGGAAATAATAAACAAATGGGATCTCATCAAAATTAAAAGCTTCTGCGTGGCTAAGGAAAACAATATCAAGATACAAAGAGACTAAAGAGCTTGGGAAAACATATTTGCCAATGATACCTCAGACAAAGGTTTAATCTCCAAAATATACAAGGAACTCACTTAACTCCACTCCAAGAAGACAAGCAACCCGATTAAATAATGGGAAGAGGACTTGAACAGACATTTCTCCAAGGAGGACATACAGAGGATCCAGAGACACATGAAAAGATGGTCAATATCGCTAGCTATCAGAGAGATGCAAATTAAAACCACAATGAGATACCACTTAATGCCATTCAGAATGGCTATCATAAACAAAGAAACAAACAACAAGTGCTGGAGAGGTTGTGGGGAAAGGGGCCCCTAATTTACTGTTGGTGGGATTGCAGATTGGTACAACCACTATGGAAAATAGTATGGCATTTTCTAAGAAAACTAACAATGAATGTGCCTTTTGTTCCAGCAATTCCACCAGTTGGAGTATATCCTAACAACCCTGAATCACCAATCCAAAAGAACCTATGCACCCCGATGTTCACAGCAGCACAATTCACGATAGCCAAAAGTTGGAAGCAACCTAGATGCCCATCAGTAAGTGACTAAATCAAAAAACTATGGTACATTTACACAATGGAATTCTGTGCTGCAGAAAGGAAGAAGGAACTACTACCCTTTGCAACATCATGGATGGAAGTGGAAAGCATCATGCTGAGTGAAATAAGCTAGGCGGTGAAAGACAAATACCATATGATCTCACCGTTAACAGAAATCTAAACAAAACAAACAAGCAATCAAAATATGACCAATGACACTCAAATACAGAACAGGCTGACAGGGTCCAAAGGGGAGAGGGGAGAGAAATATAGGGGAAAGGGGATGGACTCACATGAACAAGTATAAAGGACACATGGACAATAAATAAGGGTGGTGGGTGGAGATGGGAGGGAGGTGGGGAGCATGGGGTGGGGGGCGGGTAGGACTGAGAATGTAGCACAGAAAGCGGTACTTGAACAATTTTTAAATAAAAAATTATTTAAAAAAAGAAGAAAACCAGAGGAAGAGTTAGAAAGGAGTTATTTCCACATAGAAGGGTAGATGTCATCATGGCTGAAAAGAAATTTTTGTAAAGTCCAAATGAACACATTAGAATAAAAAGGAGAAGCTAATTATAGCTCCTCTAAACAATAAAGAGGAGCTATTATAAGTTTATACAAGGAAAATAAAAATTTTCACTTCTCAGCCTTCCAATACTTGTATCACAAGGTTTCTCCATTTCTTGTCTTTCTAGCTTTATTGGGATATATTTAACATTCAGGATTGTATAAATTTAAGGTGTACAACAGGATGATTTAATATATGTATGTGTTGTGAAGTCATTACCACAATAAAGTTAGTTAGTATATCCACCACTCAAAAAAAAAAGAGAAACTACTTTGAAGAACTGTATCCCAAGAAATTTGAAAACCTAGGTGAAATGGACAAATTTCTAGAAAAATATAATCTTCCAAAACTCAATGAAAAAGAAGCAGAAAACCTGAACAGGCCAATAACAGCAGATGAAATTGAAGCAGTAATCAAAAAACTCCCATCATACAAAAGCCGCGGACCAGGTGGTTTCACAGGAGAATTCTACAAAGCATTTAAGGAAGAGCTAACCCCTATTTTTCACAGACTATTTCAAAAAATCCAAAATGATGGAAAACTCTCAGACTCTTTTATGAAACCAGCATCATCCTAATTCCAAAACCAGATAGACACACAACAAAGAAAGAAAGATTCAGGCCAATATTGCTGATGAACATAGATGCTAAAATCCTCAACAAAATATTGGGAAATCGCATCCAACAATACATCAAAAAGATCATACACCATGACCAAGTGGGATTCATCCCAGGGATGCAAGGATGGTTCAATATCCGCAAATCAGTAAATGTAATACACCACATAAACAAAAGCAAAGACAAAAACCACATGGTCATATCAATAGATGCAGAAAAGGCTTTTTTAAAGTACAACACCCAGTTATGATAAAGGTACCCAGTAAAGTGGGAATAGAGGGAGCATTCCTCAATATAATAAAGGCCATATATGAAAGATCTACAGCCAACATCATACTCAATGGGCAAAAACTAAAAGCTTTTCCACTAAGATCAGGAACAAGACAAGTTTGCCTACTTTCAACACTTCTATTTAATATCGTATTGGAAATATTAGCCTCAATGATTAGGCAAGAGAAGGAAATACAAGGCATTCAAATTAGAAGGGAGGAAACAAAACTATCATTGTTTGCAGATGACATCATAGTGTGCATGGAAAATCCTATAGACTCTACCAAAAAGTGCTTGAACTAATAAATGAATTTGGCAAAACAGCGGGGTACAAAGTCAATATCCAGAAATCAAAGGCATTTCTGTATACTAACAATGAATCATCAGAAGCAGAAATGAAGAAAAAATCCCATTTGATATAGCAAAAACAAAAATAAAATACCTAGGAATAAACCTAACCAAGGAGCTAAAATACCTGTATGCAGAAAACTACACAACACTGAAGAAAGAAATCAAGGAAGACACAAACAAATGGAAACATATACCATGTTCATGAACTGGAAGAATTAACATCATCAAAATGTCCATACTACCCAAAGCAATTTACAGACTCAATGCAATACCTATTAAAGTCCCAATGGCATATTTCACAGAGATAGAACAAACACTTCAAAAATTTATATGGAACCATAAAAGACCCCGAATAGCAGCTGCAATGTTAAGAAAGAAGAACAAAGTAGGAGGGATCACCATACCTGATATCAAAGTGTACTACAAGGCCAGTGTAATCCAAACTGCCTGGTACTGTGATAAAAACAGGCACATAGAGCATTGGAACAGAACAGAGAACCGAGAAATAAACCCAACTCTCTATAGTCAATTAATATTCGACAAAGGGGGCATTTTCAGGCAAAGGGGGCCTTTACCCCATAAAATGGGGTAAAGATAGCCTCTTCAATAAATGGTGTTGGGAGAACTGGACAGCTACCTCCAATAAAATGAAACTCGAGCACCAACTTACATCATATACCAAAATAAATTCAAGGTGAATCAAAGACTTAAATATAAACCGTGAAAACATTAAAGTCCTAGAGGAAAACATTGGCAGGAAAATATCAGATATTTCACCCAGCCACATTTTTACTGATATGTCCACTAGAGCAAGAAATATAATGGAAAGAATAAACAAATGGGATCTCATCAAAATAGAAAGCTTCTGTGTGGCTAAAGAAAACAGCATTAAAAAAAAAAGACAACCAACTGTATGGGAAAACATATTTGCCAATGATACCACAGACAAAGGTTTTATCTCCAAAATATACTAAGGACTCACAAGACTTCACTCTAAGAACACAACTAACCCAATTAAAAAATGGGGAAAGGACTTGAACAGACAGTTCTGCAAGGAGCACATACAGAGGATCCAGAGACACATGAAGAGATGCTCAATATCACTAGCTATCAGAGAGATGCAAATTAAAACTACAATGAGATACCAGTTTTCGCCAGTGAGAATGGCTATCATAAACAAAGCAATAAACAACAAATGTTGGAGAGGGTGTGGGGAAAAGGGGACTCTGGTCCACTGTTGGTCGGATTGTAGACTGGTACAACCATTATGGAAAACAGTATGGAATTTTATCAGAAAACCAAAATCATACCTGCCCTTTGACCCAGCAATTCCACTGCTAGGATTGTATCCTAAGAACCCTAAAACACCAATCCCAAAGAACCTATGCACCCCAATGTTCATAGCAGCACAATTTACAATAGCCAAGAGTTGGAAGCAACCTAGGTGCCTATCAGTAAATGAATGGATCAAAAAACTATGGTACATATACACAATGGAATTCTATGCAGCAGAAAGAAAGAAGGAGCTCCTGCCTTTTGCAACAACATGGAGGGAACTGGAAAGCATTATGCTGAGTGAAATAAGCCAGGTGTTGAAGGACAAATACCATATGATGTCACCTTTAACAGGAAGCTAAACAACAAAACAAACAAGCAAGCAAAATATAACCAAAGACACTGAAATAGATAACAGGCTGACAGTGACCAGAGGGGAAAGGGGAGTGAATTTCAGGGGAAATAGGGGAGGGATTTAGAGGAACCTATATAAAGGATACATGGACAACAACTGAGAAGGGTGTAAATGGGAGGGAGGGGGGAGCATGGGGGTGGATTGGAATGGGAGTAATAGACAGAAAATTGCACTTGAAAATAATTAAATAAATAATAAAAAAATTTAAAAAATATAAGATTACTTTTAAAAAGTTTCTAAAAATACAAACAAACAAACAAACAAAAAACAGCCCTTGTTGGTTTCAAACTGTCCAAACCGGCTTTCTGGTTACAGCAGGACCTCTATGTGGGCTGGGGTTCAGGTGTGCATGCGTTCCAGCCAGGCTACCAGACTGGGTTGGGGGTACCCGCTCACCTGACAGATTGCCTGGGTCCTGTGGGATATGGCCTTGTCCTTCCCATTCCTGTTCAGGGACTCAAGTGCTTATGCCCCTCCTCTGGATGGCTGCTGGGCTGTAGCTGTTTGGTCACTCTGTCACACTCTCTGGTCTCTTATTTTCATAAATGCTGGGGAATTGTTGATTGATTGCACTGTTCCTCAGTAGATCTGCCAGGACTGTCTTCCAGGGGTATGGGAACTGGAATTGCTCTGTCCTACTCCGTCGCCATCTTCCCGCACTGCCAAATTTATTCTTCTTTCTCAGGATTTTTGTGGGTATTTTGTTTCTTGTGTGGTTCCACATACATTTTTTTGGATTATTTGTTTTATATCTGTGAAATGTGATGTTGATATTTTTTTAAATATTTTATTTATTCATCTTCAGAGGGGAAGGGAAGGAGAGAGGAAGGAAACATCAATGTATGGCTGCCCCCCGCGCATCCCCCGCAGGGAACCGGCCCCTGCCAGAAACTGGCCTACAACCCAGGCACGCGCCCCGACTGGGAATCGAACCGCGATCGTCTGGTTCGCAGGCCCGTGCTCCATCCACTGAGCTACACCAGCCAGGGCTGATGTTGATATTTTAATAGGAATTGCATTGAACTAATCGAAAGCTTTATCTATTATGAACATTTTAACAATGTTTGTTTTTCCAACCCATGAATATGGTATATGCTTTCACTTCTCTGTGTCTTCTTCAATTTATTTCTTCATGTCGTATAATTTTCTAATAAATATCTTTTCCTTCTTTGGTTAAATATATTCCTAGGTATTTCATTTTTTGATGCAATTATAAATGGGATTTTTTTCTTATTTCCCATTTTTAGGTCATTATTGCTGTATAAAAATGCATACTATTCTGGATATTTATTTTGTATACTGCTACTTTACTGAATTTGTTTTACAGAGTGTCATTTTCAACTGACATTTAGAGAGACAATAACTTTATTTTTTCTTTTTTAAAATTTTTACTTTTAACTTTTTAAAAAATATATTTTTCAAGTACAGTTGTCTCCATTTTTTCTCCAACGCTCCCCCTGACTCCAGCCATTTCTACTTCCCACACTGGATCCTACCCCCTTTTGGCTTTGTCTATGTGTTCTTTATACATGTTCCCCTCTCTCCTCTGGTTCCTGTAAGTTTATTCTTTATTTCAACGTCTCTGTTTGTATTTTGCTTGCTTGTTTGTTTTGTTGATTGGCTTCCACTTATAGGTAAGATAATATGGTATTTGTCCCTCACTGCCTGGCTTATTTCACTGCACATAATGCCCTCCAGTTTAATCCATGCTGTCACGAAGGGTAGGAGCACCTTCTTTCTTTTGAATGTGTAGTAGTCCATAGTTTTTTGACCCACTCATATATTAATGGGCACTTAGGTTGCTGCTAGCACTTGGCTATTGTAAATTGTGCTTATGAACATTAGGGTGCATAAGTTCTTTTAAGTTCTTTTGAATTGGTATTTCAGGATTCTTACAATACAATTGCAACAGTGGAATTACCAGGTCCAAAGGCAGTTCCATTTTTAGTTATCTGAGGAAATTCCACACTGTTTTCCACAGTGGCTACACCAGTCTGCATTCCCTCCAATAGCGTACTAGGGTTCCCTTTTCTCCACATCCTCTACACTTGTTGTTTGTTGATTTGTTTAAGATGGTCATTCTGACTGGTGTGAAGTGGTATCTCATTTTGGTTTTAATTTGCTTCTCTCTGTGGTGTTGCTGAGCATCTTTTCATATGTGGGAGACAATAAATTTTATGCTTAGCACAATGCAAACAACATTCAGGTAGTAGCTAATATTTAACTTGTGAGTAAGATCTATGGTAGAATAGTTAATAACTAGTAAATATATTGTATGTAAACAGTCCTTTATCTAAAGGGGTGATGAGTAAATTTCCATTTACTGTTGTTTGTTGTTGTTTTAACAAGATTCCAAGGAGGTTTATGCAAAGTGGAAATACAAAGAAATCTAATATTTTACACATCCTTATTGCCTGGGAGACTAAGTTATTATTTAGTCATGGTGAGAGAGGAAAATGAGGTTTGTCAAAGTTAGATAAATTGCAATTGTCATTTGAATGTAAGAGTTTGACTTTATAAACCAAATAGTTCTGACGACTTGCAGTCTATCTGTTCCAGTACCTTAGAGGACATAAACTGGAACTTTGGTACATAAATGATCTGACTCATGGACAGTTCTTTTCTGTGGTCCAAGTCTAAACTTATGAGAAAGAAAGTAAATTTTACTTCATAAATGAGCCAAATTTCTGTTACAAATCCATAGAATTAATATTATTACCTTGGGCAAATTAGAAAAATTATCAAAAATCCCCTTAACCAGGTTTTATTTGTCAGAGACCTTTTATTCAGATATTATCCACATTTTCCTTTGGCAAAATTTGTCCAGATTTAATTTTTTTTTGTTACAAAATTTTATGCAGATGAATTCAAGTATAAATTACATGTAACTGTGATTTTATGACTGCAATTAGCCCTTCCTCTAAGGAGCTCGTTTTTTATAGCTTTTATTTATTTTTAGAGGGGAAGGAAAGGAGACTAGGAGAGAGGGAGAGAAACTTCAATGTATGGTTGCCTCTCGTGGGTCCCTTGCTGGGAACTGGCCTGCAACCCAGGCATGTGCCCTGACTGGGAATTGAACCGCGATTCTTTGGTTCTCAGGCATACACTCAATCCACTGAGCTACATCAGCCAGGGCAGGAGCTCACTTTTTTCATGAAGCAGAACCTAAATTCAACTGAGAATGTGTACAAGTATTTCTAGACTTTTTGTCAAAAAAAATTATAGACTATATCTATGAAAAATCAGTTTTAACTAAAAATGTTAGTATTCACATTTTTGAAATGTGCTTTAATTTTAAAAAAACTTTTTTTACACAAAATTGATTATATGTAATAAATTTTTAAGAATGTTCTTTTCTGGTCTAATGTTTAAGAACAGGCAATCTTGGTTAGAAAAGGAAATGGGGCCAAGACCTGTAACACTATTACTAGAGGTAGTTAACAAATAAGAGAGCAAAGGCATATAGACATTGAGTTTGATAAACTGGGAAGCATAAGCCTATTTTCTTCAACAGGAAGCTATAGCATTTTCTGACTCATTCACACACTCCAAGGGACTGCCATGGAGAAGAGTTAATCCCAGGGGCACAGGAAATGTCCCCAGCAACACTGCTCATCCTCCAGTACCTGGCTGTAGTGAGAAGCAGGGAAATAGAGGCCTATCAGTCTAACTAAGGGGTGAATTCATCATAAACCAGCAAAAGCTTAGGAAGTTGATCAGTGATTTTGGAAAAGGAACTGATCTGTCTTAATAGAAACTAATGTAATCACAGGGGAACAAAGAAGCCCTATCTCTTTCTCTCTCGTGTTTGGTCACCAATATTCATGCCATATGTATATGTATTGTTTTTCTTGCCTAGGAATACGTTTGATCATGCAAGTCTAGCATCTACCAGGGCCCTCAGCAGAGTGTGTGGGTTCCAAAGGACTAAGCTTAAATGTGAAACAGAAATTATATACATTGGTCTTTGTTATGGTCTTGCTGAGGACAAGTTTGGGATTTTCCATGGTAGTACAGTTAGAGATGGGACATTGGAACACCAGAGATAGCCTTCCATGCAAATAAACCTTGGCAAATCACCATCTCCCATGCCTGATCACATGGAACAACTTAATTTCCACTGGACACAACACTTTCCTTATCTGAATTCTTATATGCTTGACTTGTTAAATAAAATATTTTGTTTTTAATAGCTCTAGATAAATACAGTAAATCCAAAGTATACTATAGGATATAATCCTGTACATTATATGCAGTTTCCCTTATTATTGACGTCTTACTTAACTGTGGCATTTATGTCACAGTCACTGATGATGTTAATACATTATGATGGTCTAAAATTTATATCTTATTTGAATTTCTGTGCGTTTTACATAATGTTCTTTTTCTGATCTTAGATTGAATCTGGAATACAAAGTATAGACTCCTCTAAAAAATGACAGTTTTTCAGACTTCTTTTGTTTTTGATGATTTTCACAGTTTTGAGGAGAGCTTTGTAGAATGTTCCTTAATTTGGGTCAGTTTGTTATTTCTCTGGGATTAAAGGTTTGAGGGAGCAATATCACAGAGGTAAAATGTCATTTTCAACACATTATAGCAAAAGGACATGTTATCAAGCTGAACTTTCACTGGCTCAAGGTCATGCATGCTTGTCAAGTTTTCCCACTGTAATGTCTCTTCCTTCATTTTCCTAACTGTTCTCTGTAAAAGAAAGTCACCAGGCACAACCACCACCTCAAGGAAGAGGACTAAGCATATTCCCTTTTTTCTGCTTTATTTATTTTTGACCAATTTTATTTATTTTTATATTGTAATACCATTAATTTCCACCACACCCGCTTCCAACTCCATCCACCTCTCTTCCCATGCAATTGTCACACTATTGTCCTTGTCCATGAGTTCATTTTCTCGCCCTCCTTTTTTTCTCAAAGCTTCTATTACCCCACCCCCATCAGAGCTGTCATTTAGTTCTCTATGGGTCTGTCTCTAGCTTGCTTATTATTTTAGTTTGTTCACATATGAGTGAAATTATATGGTAATTGCTTTTTCCTAACTGGCTTATTTCACTTATCATAATGTTTTCCAGGACCATCCATGCTGTCAAGGACCATCCAAGGCATTGTTCAACAAAAAGGATAAAATTTTCTTCTTTTCCATGGTAAAACGGTTTTCCATTTTGTAAATGTAACATAGCTGTATTATCCACTTGTCTATTGGTAGACATTTGGCCTGCTTCCAAACCATGGTTATTGTAAATAATGCAGCAATGGCCATAGAGATGCATATATATTTTCAAATTAGTGCTTCAGGTTTCTTCAGATAGATTTCCAAAAGTAAAATTTCTGGGTCATAAAACAGTTCGATTCTTAATATTTTGAGGTGTCTCTATACTGCTTTTCCCAGTGGCTGTACCAATCATTTTCCCTCCAACAGTGGGAATACACATCCTTTCTTCACGTCCTTTCCAGCACTTGATATTTGTTGCTTATTAATGACAGACAATCTGACAGATGTGAGGTGATATCATAGTGTACTTTCAATTTGCTTTTTTTCGATGATGTTAATGTTGATCGTCTTTTCATATTGGCTAGGGTATGTCCTTGTATGTCTATTAGGCATTTGTATGTCCTCTTTGGACAAGTGTCTATTCAGGTCATTTGTCCATTTTTAATTGGAATTTTATTGTGTGGTTTTAAAAGTTATTTTAAATTTTTGATATTAACCCTTTATCAGATGTATTGGTGAATGTTTTTTCCCATTCATTGGGTTGTATTTTCATTTTGTTGATTATTTCCTTTACTTTGCAAAAACTTTTAAGTTTGATGAAGTTTGATTTTTGTTTCCCTTGCCTGAGGAGATATATCAGAAAAAAAATATTGCTCTGAGAAATGTTCATTGCCTATATTTTCTTCTAGGATTTTTATGGTTTCAAGTATAACAGTTAAATTTCTAATCTATTTTGAGTGCATTCTTGTGTGCAGCATAAGAAAGTGGTCTAGCATTGAAATTAAGAACAAACTCACAATAACCGGGGGGGGTATGAGGGGATAATGGGGGGGGATGGAAAAGTGTTTTGGGGAACATGAATAAAGCACACATGGATAAAACAAAAGGCAGGTAGGATCAAGGGTGGGAAGTGGGGATTGCTGTGGTGGAAGGAAGTGATGGTGGGGAAAATGGAGACAACAGTACTTGAACAACAATAAAAATGTGAACATAAAAAAGAAAGTGGTCTAGTTTTATTTCTCTATATGTATATGTCCAATCTTCCCAACACCATTTATTGAATAAACTGTTTTAGTCCATTGTATGTTTTTGCCTCCTTTGTCAAATATTAATTGATTATAAATGCATGGGTTAATTTCTGGAATTTATATTTTGTTCCATTGATCTGTATGTTTCATGTGCCAGTACCATGTTGATTTGTTGAACAATGTCTTGTAACAGAGTTTAATATTCAGTAGAGTGATTCAGTCTCAAGATCACTAATGTTATTCAGGGCCTTCTGTGGTTCCATATAAATTTTTGGAATATTTGTTCTGTTCTGTGAAATACGCCATTGGTATCTTGATAAGAAATAAGTAAATCTATAGATGGCTTTGGGTAATATGGGCATTTTAATAACCCATAGAATAACCCATGTTAATTCTTCCTGTCTATGAACAGAGTATATGCTTGCATTTAGTTGTATTTTCCTCAATTTCTTTCTCCAGTGTCACATAATTTTCTGAGTAGAGGTCAATTACATTCTTAGTTTAATTTTTTCTCAGATATTTTACTTTCTGGAAGCAATTTTGATTTACATTGTTTTATTAATTTCTTTTTTTTAAGATTTCATTTATTCATTCCCAGAGAGAGGGAAAGGGAAGGAGAAAGAGAGTTAGAGAAACATCAATGGGTGGTTGCCTCCCACGTGGTCTCCACTGGGGACCCGACCTGCAACCCAGGCATGCACCCTGACTGGGAATCAAACCGGCGACCCCCTGGTTCGAAGCCCGTGCTCAATCCACTGAGCTACACCAGCCAGGGCTTAATTTACATTTCTGATAGTGCATTGATAGCATATAAAAATGCAGCTGATTTCTAGAGATTAACTCTGTATCCTGCTACTTTACTAAACTTAGTTATTAGTTCCAGCATTTGATTTTATTGTGTTGGTGGAATTTTTAGGATTTCCTATATATGGTACCATATAATATAATACTGTATATAAATTTTCAGCACTCTGATGAAGTATCTCACAGAAATGTGTGTTTTGTGGTACAATTGACAGCAAAAGGTTTTTGAATATACTGTTCATTCATCAAATGGCTGAATAGCTTAGTGCACTGTAGCATATTTTAAGTGAATAATCTTATGCAATACACTTTCCACCAAAGTTTCTTTTTTCTCTACCCAAGTTCAGACAGGCTAAGATTCATGAACTGTGTAGTACCTGCATAAAAAACTAACTGTTTGGATAATGTCAAAATAATTACGATGCTAAGAGTCCACTATTTGTCACCAAGTGCATTTCTCTTTGATATAACAGTAGTGAATTCTTTGAATTTTTTCAAAACCCTGGGGAATGAACATGCTTTGTAAGAAGTGTGTTCTAAGCCACTCTGTCTTCCAGCATTTATGAGGCACTGTCAAAGTACTCCTCTAAGAAGAAGTTGAAATGCATGGTTTCTCTCGTAATAAATATGGTTTTAACCACTCCTGTTGAAGTATTTCTTTTGAAATTTACTTTCGTTATAGGTTCTTAGCAAAAGAGCAGATGAATAACCTTTTTGGCAGCCAATAGTGCACGATAAGGTGTAAATATAACCTCTAAGAAACACAGTCATCAAGTATACCAGACCTTTCCCAACGGTATTTTTATAGGAGGAAGGTGTAGCTAAGATATGCAAGTACACGGTAATATGTAAGTTTAAACGGAATGGCAAGTGTAAGTGAATATGAAACTAAATAACAATCTTAAGACCTTTAACAGCATTACACTCTGAAAATACACTGCTGAGGATTTTAAACTTTTCGAAGCCACCAAGGCATGGAAACATTTCATGTGAAAAAGCGTTTTAAACAAAAGATATATACACGTATTAGCATCTTATGAGTGGGTCCACTTTTATAGGAGATGAATTGAGTGGTGTCTGAGAATATATGTACAGCTTCTCACACTCTCTTGAAGTATCTTTCAGAAATATGTGTTATGGTAATATGGATAGCGAAAGGCTTTGGAATATGCTGTTCTGTCACCAAATGAGTGGATGGATTCATATGCTGTAGCATATATTAAGTGAATAATCTTATGCAATACACTTTGCACCAAAGTTTCTTTTTTCTCTACCCAAGATCAGAAAAGCTGAGATTCATAAACTGTTTACTACCCAACTTGAAAATAACTGTTTTGTGAATGGCCAAATGATTATGATGCTAACTGTCTACTATTGGTGACCAAGTGCATTTCTCTTGATAAAACAGTGATGAATTATTTGAATTCTTTCAAATCACTGGGGAATGGTCATGCTTTGTAAGAATTGTGTTTTGAGCCAACTCTGCTGCGTTTATAACGTCCTGTCAAAGTACTCCTGTAAGGCAAAGCTGAAATGCGTGATGTCTTTGTAATACATATTGTTTAGCTCCTCCTGTTGAAATATTTTCCTGAAATGTCACTTTTGTTATAGGTGATTAGCAAAAGAGATACTGAATATACCTTTTGCCTTCCAATGAGTGAACTAACAGGCAGAAATATATCCTGTGTAAAACGCAATCAGCAAGTATACCATAGTTTTCCAAAAAGTAGTATTATAGGACGAATTTGTAGCCCAAATGAGAAATGCATGTACACGGTGACATGTAAGTTTGAACACACTTGCAAGTGTAGATGAATATAAAACTAAAGTAACAATTTTAAGACCTTTACAGCATCACACTCTTAGAATACAGTAGAGAGGAATTTAAACTTTTCTAATGCACCAGGGAATGAAAACACTTCGCATCAAAAAGGGTTTTCAACAAAAGATATCTACACTGTATAGCAGGTTATGAGTCGACTCACTTTAGTAGAAGATGATATGTGTGATGTCTCTGAGTATATGTACTCTTTTGAGCATTCTGATGAAATATCTTTCAGAAATGTTTGTTTTGCGATGAGATTGATAGTGAAAGACTTTTGAACATACTGTTCATTCATCAAATGGACGAATAGATTCATACACTGTAGCATATTTTAAGTGAATAATCTTATGCAATAGGCTTTCTACCATAGTATATTTTTCTGAACAAAAGAACAGGTAAGCTAAGATTCATGAATTGTGTAGTACTTGCATAAAAATTAACTGTTTTGTCAATGTAAAAAAAAATTATGATGCTAACAGTCCACTATTTGTCCCAACTGCATTTATCTCTGATTTAACAGTAATGAATTCTTTAAATTCTTTCAAATTACTGGGGAATGAACATGCTTTGTAAGAAGTGTGTTGTAAGCCAACTCTATTTGCAGTGTTTGTAATGCACTGTCAAAGTACTCCTCTAAAAGTTGAAGTGCATGGAGTCTCCTGTAAATAAATACTGTTTTAACCCCTCCTGTTGAAGAATTTCTTTCAAAATTCACTTTTGTTATAGGTTCTTAGTAAAGAGCTGCTGAACATTCTTTTTGTCAGCCAATAGTGTAGTATAAGGCGTAAATATACCCTCTAAGAAACTCAGTTGTCAACTATACCTGACTTTTCCCAATGGTATTTTTATAGGAGTAAAGTGTAGCAAACTAAGAAATGCAAGTACACAGTAACATGTAAGTTTGAACAGAATGGCAAGTGTAAGTGAATATGAAACTAAATAACAATCAAGACCTTTAACAGCATCACACTCTGAAAATACACTGCTGATGATTTTAAACTTTTGGAAGCCACCAAGGCATGGAAACATTTCATATAAAAGAAGGTTTTATACTAAAGATATATACACATATTAGTATCTTAGGAGTGGGCCCACTTTTCTAGAAGATGAGTCGAGTGGTGTTTCAGAGTCTATGTATAGCTTTCCGCACTCTTTTGAAGCATCTTTCAGAAATATGTGTTTTGTGGTAAGATTGATAGAGGAAGACTTTTGATTATAATGTTCTGTCATCAAACGAGTGGAAGGATTCAGAAAGTTTGGCGTATTTTAAGTGAATAATCTTATGCAATACACTTTCCACCAAAGTATTATTTTCTCAACACGAGTTCAGACGAGCTAAGATTCATCAACTGTTGCTGACTTGAAAATAACCATTTTGTGAATGGCCAAATGATTATGATGCTAATAGTCTACTTTTGGTGACCAAGTGCACTTCTCTCTATATAACAGTAATGAATTCTTTAAATTCTTTCAAACCACTGGGGAATGAACATGCTTTGTAAGAATTGTGTTTCGAGCCAACTCTGCTGCGTTTATAATGTCCTGCCAAAGTACTCCTGTATGGCAAAATTGAAATGCATGATGTTCCTTGTAATACATACTGTTTTAACCCCTCCTGTTGAAGTATTTTCCTGAAATGTCACTTTGGTTATAGGTGGTTAGCGAAAGAGCTCCTGAATAACTTTTTGTCATCCAATGAGTGAACTAACAGGCAGAAATATATCCTCTATAAAACTCATTCTGCAACTGTAGCCCAGAAGTAGTTCTGTAGGAAGTTTATAGGAAGTTTTCCCAAAAGTAGTATTATAGGAAGAATGTGTAGCCCAAATAAGAAATGTAAGTACACAGTAGCATGTTAGTTTGAACACAATTACAAGTGTAGATGAACATGAAACTAAAGTAACAATCTTAAGACCTTTATAGCATCACACTCTGACAATACAGTGGAGAGAAATTTAAACTTTTCTAAGTTACCAGGGAATGAAAACACTTCATATCAAAAAGGGTTTTCAACAAAAGATATCTACAGTGTTTAGCAGTGTATGCATCGACTCACTTTAGGAGGAGATGATATGTCTGATGTCTCTGAATATATGTACCGTTTTTAGCACTCTAATGAAGTATCTTTCAGAGATGTGTGTTTTTCGGTAAGAGTGATAGTGAAAGGCTTTTGAACATACTGTCCATTCATCAAATGGGCGAATAGATTCGGAAACTGTAGCGTATTTTAAGTGAATAATCTCAAGCAATACACTTTCCACCAAAGTATTTTTTTCTATACACTAGTTCAGACAAGCTAAGATTCATAAACTGTGTAATACCTGACTTGACGGGAACCGTTTTTGAATGGCCAAGTGATTATGATGCTAACAGTCTACTTTTTGTGACCAAATACATTTCTATTAACATAACAGTAATGAATTCTTTGAATCTTTTTTCAAATCACTGGGGAATGAACATGCTTTGTAAGAAGTGTGTTTTGAGGCAACTCTGCTGCATTTATAACGTTCTTTCAAAGTACTCTTCTAAGGCAAAGTTGAAATGCATGATGTTTCTTGTAATACATACTGTTTTAACCCCTCCTGTTGATGTATTTTTCTGAAATGTCACTTTTGTTATAGGTTGTTATCAAAAGAGCTCATGAATTACCTATTTCTCAGCCAATGAGTGAACTAACAGGCAGAAATATATCCTCTGTAAAACACAGTCAGTTACTATACCACAGTTTCCCCAAAAGTATTTTTATAGGAGGAATGTGTAGCCTACATAACTAATGCATGTAGGTGGTGCTCCGTAACCTTGAACAGTATTGCAATAGTCTGAGTGAATATGAAAGTAAAGTAGCAACCTTAAGACCTTTACAGCATCAAACACTGATAATACAGTAGTGAGAAATTTAAACTTTTCTAAGTTACCCAGAAATGAAAACATTTCATATGAAGCAGAATTTCATCCAATGACATATACACTGTTTGGCACCTTATGAGTGGGCTCACTTTACTAGAAGATGAACTGAGTGGTGTCTTAGAGTGTGTTTTGCTGTAAGATGGATACTGAAAGGCTTTTGAACATACCGTTCTGTCATTAAATAATTGAATAGCTTCTTAAAATTGTAGCGTATATTCAGTGAATTACCATATGTGATAAAGTTTCCACCAAATAATTTTTTCTCAATGAAAGAACAGAGAAGATGAGATTCATGGACTGTGTAGTACCTGCATAAAAAAGAAACTTTTTGTCAATGTCAAAATGCATATGACGCTAACAGTCCGCTATTTGTCACCAAGTGCATTTCTCTCTGATTTAACAGTAATGAATTCTTTGGATTTTTTAAAATCACTGGGAAGTGAACATGTTTCTTAATAATTGTGTTTTAAGCCAACTCTGTCTGCAGCATTTATAATGCTCTGTCAATGTACTCCTCTAAGGAAAAGTTGAAATGCATGGTGTCTCATGTAATAAATACTGTTTTTACCCTCTTTTTGAAGTATTTTTTTTTTGAAATTCACTTTTGTGGTAGGTTGTGAGAGAGAGAGCTGCTGAATGACCTTTCAGTCAACCAATGAGTAAACTCTCAGGCAGAAATATATTCTCTATGCAACACAGTCATCAACTCTACCATAGTTTTCTCAAAAGTTTATTATAGAGGGAAAGTGTAGCCTAAATAAGAAATGCAAGTACATGGTAACAAGTAGGTTTGGGCAGAATTGCAATAATGTAAGTGAATATTAAACTAAAATAACAATCTTAAGACCTTTTCAGGTCTTAAGCATCACGCTCTGATAATATGGTGGTGAGATATTTAAACTTTTCTAATTTACCCAAAAATAGAAAATTTCGTATGAAGTTGGCTTTCAACAAAAGATATCTACACTGTTTAGAGCCTTATGAATGGGCCCACCTTACTAGAAGACAAAATTAGTTGTTTCTCAGAGTGTATGTACATTTTTCAGGACTTTGTTGAAGTATCTTTCAGAAATATGTGTTTTGCAGTAAGATTGATAGCGAAAGGCTTTTGAACATACTGTTGTGTCATCAAATAAATTAATATATTCCAGAAACTGTGGCATATTTTAAATGAATAATATTATGCAAGACACTTTCCACCTAAGTAATTTTTTTCTGTGCAAAAGAACAGAGAAGCTAAGATTCTTGGACTGTGTAGTACCTGAGTAAAAAAGAAACTGTTTTGTGAATGTCAAAATGAATATGACATTGACAGTCCACTTTTTGTAAACAAGTGCATTTCTTTCCCATACAACAGTAATGAGCCCTGTCTGGTGCAGCTCAGTGGATGTAGCATGGGCCTGTGAACTTAGGTATCATGGTTCGGTTCTCAGAGGGGGCACATGCCTGGGCTGTGGGCGGATTCTTAGCAGGGGACACACGAGAGACAACCATACATTGATGCTTTTCTCCCTCTCTACTTCCCTTCCCCACTGGATAAATGAATAAAATATTTTTAAGAACAGTAATGAATTATTTGAATTCTTTCAAATCACTGGGGAATGAACATGTTTTGTAAGATGCGTGTGTTAAGCCAATTCTGTCTGCAGCATATATTTCATTCAATCAATGTACTCCTCTCAGGAAACATGGAAATGCATGGTGTCTCTGGTAATACATTCTACCCCTCCTGTTGATGTATTTTTTGAAATGTCACTTTTTTTATATGTTTGATAGTGAAAGACCTGCTGAATTACCTTTCTTTGAGCTAATGACTGAAAGCAGGCACAGAAAAATATTTTCTCTGATATACAGTGAGCAACTATACCTGAGTTTTCCAAAGAATATTTTTCTAGGAGAAAACCATCAGGTAACTGAAAAATGTGTGTAGGATGTACTATGTAACTTTGAACAGAGTTGCAAAGGTCTAGGTTAATATGAAACTAAAAGAACAATTTTGGGACTTTTAGAGCATTACACTCTGATAATACAGTAGGAAATTGTTTGAGCTTTTCCAAGTTGCTCAGAAATGGAGACATTTCCTATGGAGTTGGTTTCAGAGATAGTGTACAGAGATATGTACACTATTTATCACCTTATGACTATACTCACTGTAGTAGAAGATTAAATGATCAGTGTCTCATGGATTATGTACTGTTTTCAGCACTCTGTTGATTTTTCTCTCTTAAATATCAATTCTCAGGTATGTGTGATAGGAAAAAAGAGCTGTGGAAATTATTTTTTGTCAGCAAATATAAGAATGCTCTTCTAGGACTATGTCACCTTTGCAGTAGAATGCACTTTCAGTGTACAGTGTTTTCCTGAGTCTCTTTTTCACCAGAAATACATAGCCCCACTAAGACATGTAGGTAAGGCATAATACCTGATTTGCACCAGTTTTCTTACTGTCAAAATGCATATGATGCCCACAATTCACTTCCTGTCATTGAGTGCATTTCTCTATGATAAAATAGGAATGAATCAGTGCAAACCTTACAAATCCCCACCCCAGAATGACACTGTTCTTTTTTCAAAGCCACTTTAATTTGTACACGTTCTGTAGTATTTATAACCACAGGACTAGGAACTCATTTGAATGGGAGTTTAAATGAAAGTTGACTCTGGTAATACATACTGTTTTCATCACTTCTATTGAAGTATCTTTCAGAAATATGTGCTTTGCAGAAACTTTGAAAGCAAAGGCATTTGAAAATACTGTTCTGTCATCAAATAAGAGAGCACATTCATTAAAATGTAGCATATTTTAAGTAGAATAATCTTATGCTGTACAGTTTCCTCCAAAGTTTTTTTTTCTTAGCTTCTCTGTACAAAAGAACAGAGAAGCTAAGATTCATGGACTGTGTAGTATCTGACTTGAAAATAACCGTTTTGTGACTATCAAAATGAATATGATGCTAACAGTCCACTTTTTGTCTCTAAGTGCAGTTCTTTCTGATATAACAGTAATGAATTCTTTGAACTCTTTCAATCACTTGGGAATGAACATGATTTGTAAAGTGAGTTTTAAGCAAACTGTGTCTGCAGAGTTCATTTTGATCGGTTAATGTACTCCTCTAAGGAAAAGTTGAAATGCATGTTGTCTCTGGTAATACATACAGTTTTAACCCCTCGTATTGAAGTATTTCTCTGAAATGTCACTTTTGTGGTAGGTTCAATAGAGAAAGAGCTGCTGAATGACCTTTCTGTCAGCCAATGAGTGAACTAACAGGCAGAAATATATCCTCTATGCAACACATTCAGCAACTATAGCACAATTTTCCCAAAATTATTTTTATAGGAGGACAGCATAACCTAAGAAATGAATGTACATGTTACCATGTAAGTCTGAACAGAATTACAATACTCTAAGTGAATATGAAACTAAAATAACGATTTTAAGACCTTTACAGCATCACACTCTGATAATACAGTACTGAGGAATTTAAACTCTTTAAGTTACATCGGAATGGAAACATTTCATAAGAAGCAAGTTTTCAATAAAAGATATCTATACTGTTTCACACCTTGTGAGTGTGCTCACTTTACTAGAAGATGAAATGAGTGGTGTCTTAGAGTGTATGTACTGTTTTCAGCACTCTGTTGAAGTATCTTTCAGAAATATGTGTTTTTCAGTAGGATTGACAGCAAGAGGCTTTTGAACACATTCTTCTGACCTCAAATAAGGGAATAGATTCTTAAAACTCCAGCATACTTTAACTGAATAATTTTATGTGGTATAGATTCCTCCAAAGTATATTTCCCCATACAAAAGTACTGATAATCTCATATTTATGGACTGTGTAATACCTGTCTTGAAAATAACTGTTTTTTTTTTAATGTCAAAATGAACATGAAGCAAACAGTCCACTTTTTGTCACCAAGTGCATTTCTCTCTGATATAACAGTAATGAATTCTTTGAGTTCTTTCAAATCACTGTGAAATGAACATGCTTTGTAAGAAGTGTGTTTTAAGCCAACTTTGTATGCAGAGTTTATAAGGCTCTGTCAATGTACTCCTGTAAAGAAAAGATGAGATTCCTGGTGTTTCTGATAATACATACTTTTTTACCCTTCCTGTTGAAATATTTTTTTTGAAATGTCACTTTGACAATAAGTTTTTAGCAAAAGAGCTGCTATATGACCTCTTTGTCACCCAATGAGTGAACTAACAGGCAGAAATATATCCTCTATGAAAAACTGTCAGCAACTATACTGCAAGTTTCCCATTGTATTATTATAGGAGGAAAGCATAGCCTAACTAAGACATTCATGTAGATGCTACCATGTAACTGTGAACAGAATTGCAATAGTCTAAGTGAACATGAAACTAAAATAACAATTATGAGATTTTACAGCATCACACTCTGATGATGCAGTAGAGAGGAATTTAAACTTTTCAGAATTATGTGGGAATACAAACCTACCATAACCTTAATCCTAACACTAACCCTAAACCTAACCCTAACCCAAACTTAACCATACACGTAACTGTAGCCCAAGCCCTAGCCTTAATCCTAACCATAACCCAAACCCTAGAAAGAACCCTAGCCCTAACCCTAGCCCTATTCCTATCCCTAGCCCTAAACCTAAAACTAGCCTTAGCCCTAACCTAAACTCTAACCCTAACAGTAAACCTATTCTAAAAACTAGCCCTACCCCTGACCCTAACCCTAAACCAAACCCTAACCCTAACCCTAACCTAATACTAATCCTAAACCTAACCCTAACCAAAAACCTAACCCCTAACCCTAATTCTACCCTGACCCTGACCGTGATCTTGACGCTGACCCAAACCCTAACCCAAACCCTAACCCTACGCCAAACCTAACATAACCCTAACCCTAACTTAACCATAAACCGAGCTTTAGACCTAACCCTAACCCTAAAACTAATATTAACGCTAACTTTAAACCCTAATCCTAACTTTATTTCTAACCTTAATCCTAACCCTAGCACTAGCCCTATCCTAACCCCAACCCTAACTTAACCCTAACCCTAAACATAGCCAAAACACTAACCCTAACCCAAACCCTAACTGTCACCCGAGACCTAACCCTTACACTAACTCTACCACTTAAACTTAATCCTAGCCTTGGCCATAGCCCTAACACTAACCGTAATCCAATCCCAAACCCTTTTCTAAACCTGACCCTAAGCTTGGCCCTAAGCCTGGCTGTAAACCTAACAATAACCCTAAACCTAACCCTAACCGGAGCCTTAATCCTAACCCTAACCATAAACCTAAACCTAGCCCTAACGCTAACTGTAACCCTAGTTCTATGCCTACCCTAAACCTAATTGTTACACAAGCCCGAACCCTATGCCTAAACTTAACACTAGCCCTAGACCTAGCCCTAACCTTGACCCTAAACCTAGCCCTAGCCCTAGACCTATCACTAACTCTAGCCCTAAACCAACCCTAACCCTAACACTACTTCAAGCCCTAAACCTAACTTTAACTCTAAGCCTAACCCTAACCCTAACCCTACCCCTAACCTGAACACTAGCCCTAGCCCTAACCTTAACCTTAGCCCTAGCCCAAAAACTAGCCCTAACCATAATGCTAGTCCTAATCCTGCCCTCACCCTAACCCTAACTGTAACCATAACTATAACCCTAGCACCATTCCTAACCATAACCCTAACCCTAAACTTAATTCTATCCATAGTTCTGGACCTAACCTTAACTCTACACTCAGACCTAAACTTGACCCCAGCCCTCACCCAAAACCTAACCATAAATGTATCCAAACCCATACCCTAACATTCACCTTAAACCTAACCCTGAAGCTAGACCTAACCTTAACCCTAACCCTGGCCTTAACCCTAACCCTAAACCTAACCCTAAACCTAGCCTTAGCCCTGACCCTGATTCTAATCCTAACCCTAGCTCAAGACCTAACCCTAACACTAACCCTGGCCTAGCTCTTGCTCTAGCCCTAACCCTAACACTAACCCTAGTCCTACTTTTAACCCTAACCCTATCCCTAATCGTAGAACTAACCCTAACACTAACCCTGACCCTAGCTCTATTGTTAGCCCTAGCCCTACACACAACCCTATGCCTAATCCTAATCCTAAACCTACCCCTAACACTATCCCTAACCCTAATCCTGTCCCTAACATTAGACCTAACCCTAACACTAACCCTGGTCCTAGCCCTAAACCAAGCCCTAACCTTAAACCTAACTGAAAACTTAACCCAAACTCTAGCCCTACCCTAGCCTTAATCCTTACCCTAACCCTAGCCCTTAACCCAACACTAGCCCTAACCCTAACACTAACCCTAACCCTAACCCTAACACTAAACCTAACCAAAACCCTAACCCTAATACTAAACCTAACCAAAACCCTAACCCTGACACTAAAATTAACCCTTGCCTAATCTTAAATGTAACCCGAACACTTACCCAATCAATAATCCTATATTCAGCCCTAATCCTAACCTTAACCATTACCTCAGACCCTGCCCTGATTCTAACCCAAACCGTAGCCCTAAACCTAATGATATTCTTATTCCTAACCCTAACACTAAAACTTACCCTAGACCTAGCCTGAGCCGAGCCCTAACCCTAAACCTAATCCTAAACTAACAACAAACATAGCCCAAGCCTTAATACCAACGCTAATCCTAGACTGAACTTTAGCACTAACCCTAGCCCAGGACCTACCCCTAGCCTAAACCCTAAACCTAACTCTAACCCTATCAATGACCATAGCCCAATCCCTAACCCTAACCCTAGACCTAACTTTAGCACTAACCTTAGCTGTAGCCCTAACCCCAGACCTAACTCTAACCTTAACCCAAACCTAGACCTAACCCTAACATTAACCCTAGCCCTAGTGATACACCTAGCCCTAACCTGAGCCCTAGAGTTAAACCTTACACTAACACTAGTCCTAGCCCAAGCCCTAGACCTAAGCCTAAGCCTAACCCTAACCCTAGCCCTAGCTCTAACACTAACCCTAGCCCTACCTCTAGACCTAAACCTAACCCTAACCCTAACACTAATCCTAGACCTAACCCTAACACTAACCCAAACACTAGCTCTAGCTATTGCCCTAACTTTAACAATAACTCTAACCCTAACCCTAACAATAGCCCTAGCCCTAACCCTAACCCTAGCCCAAACCCTAGACCTAGACCTGAGCCTAACCCAAGCCCTAACCCTAAATCAAGACCTAAACATAAACCTAGGTGTGGCCTTAACCCCAGCCCTAACCCTACCCAAAACCTAAACTCAACCCTTACACTAAACCTAGACCTAGCCCAAGTCCTAGACATAACCCTAACCCTTACCATGGACCTAACCCTAAAAATAACCCTATCCTGAGCCCTAGACCTAACCCTAAACCTGGATCAAAACCTAAAACTAACCCTATCCCTACCGCTAGCCCTATCCTATCCCTAACCCTAGCTGTAACCCTATGCCTAGCCCTAACCCTAGCCCTAGCCCTACCCCTAAACCTAGCCTGAAACCTTTTCCTAATCCTAACCCTAACCCTAGACCCAATCCTAACACTAAAACTAACCCTAGCTTTAGCACTACCCCTAGCCCTAGCCCTAAACCTTACCATTACCCAAGCCCTACTCTAGCTCCACATCTAAAGCTAGCCTTAAGCCAAAGTCTAACACTAACCCCAAACTCCAAACCTAACCCTAACACTAAGTCTAGATCTAGCTCTAGCCCTAACCCTAACATTAACCCTACTCCTAACCCTAACCCCAACCCTAACACTAATCAAAACCCTACACCCAATGCTAACACTAATTCCAGCCTTAGCCCTAACCATAGCCCTTACCCTAACTCTAAAACTAACACTAATTCTAATCCTAACCCTAAGCCTAGCCCTAGACCAAATCCTATCCCTTACCGTAACCCTAGTCCTAGCTTTGGCCCTTATCCTAACCCTAACCGTAAACCTAACTCTAACCCTAGTTCAAGCCTTAACCCTAACTATAGTCCTAACCCTTAAACTAATTCTAGCCCTAGATTTGGCTCTAGCCCTGACTCTAAACTTAACCGTAACCCTAGTCCTCACCCAATCCTAAGCCTAAACGTATCGTAACACTTACCCTAACTGTAAACTTAAACCTAAACCTGAAACTAGCCCTAATCCTAACCCCAACACTAGCCCTCTCCCTAACCCTAAACCTAACCCTAACAATAATCTGAAACCTATCTCTAGCTCTAGCCCTAACCCTAACAATAAACCTAGCCTTAACCCTAAGCCTAGACCTAACCCTAACCCTAAAACTAAACCTAGCTGTAAACCTAACCCTAGCCCTACACTTAATCCTAGCCCTTAACTGAACCCTATACCAAACCCTAATACTAACCCTTGACCTAATCCTAAAACTAATCCAAAACCTAGCTCTAGCTCTAGCCCTAACACTAAATATAACCCTATACCTAATTCTAACCCTAACCCTAAACCAGACCCTAACACTAAGCCTAGCCTAACCATACCCCTCACATTGTCCCTATCCCTAGACCTAATCCTAACACCTACCCTGCCCCTAGCCCCAACCCTAGCCCTAACTCTAACCCCAACACTAACCCTAACTGAAAACTTAACCCAAGCTCTAGCCCTAGCCCTAGACTATAAGCCTTACCCTAACCCTATCCCTAGCCCTAACCTTAGGCCCTAGCCCTAACCTAGCCCTAACCCTAAACCTAACCCTACATCTAAACCAAACACCAACCCTAACCCTAGCTCCATCTCTACTCCTAGCTCTAACACTAACCCTAGCCCTAACCCTTACCCTAACCCTAGCCCTAATCCTTATCCTAGCCCTAACCCTAACCTAAATCCTAACCCTATACCAAACCCTAACAGTAAGACTAGCCCTAACCATAGTCCTAACCCTAACAATAACTTTAACACTAGACCTTGCCAGACCCCTCACCCTAACTCTATACCTAACCCTAATCCTAGCTCTAACCCTAACCCCAACCATAGCCCTAACCCCAGCCCTAACCCTAACTTTAACCCTACTCCTATACTTAACCTTAGCACTAGCCCTAGAACTAACCCAAACCCTACCCTTAGACTTAACACTTACACTAAACCTAGCCCTAGGCACAGCCCCAGATCGAACCCTAACCCTAAACCTAGACCTAACCATAAAACTAACCCTATACCTAGCCCTAGCCCTAGCGCTATCGCTAACCTTAATCCTAACAATAACCTTAGCCCAAGGCCTAACCTAAACACTAGACCTAACTTTAGCACTAAACCTAGCCATAGCCCTAACACTAGCAGTAAACCTTAGCCCTAGCCCTAACCCTAGTCCTAGACCTAACCCTAATTCTAGCCCTTACCCTAGCCCTAACACTAAAACTAACCCTAGTTCTAGCTCTAACCGTAGGCCTAATCTTTACCACAATCCTAGCCATAACCCTAAGCTTATCCCTGACCCTAACATTAGACCTAACCCAAACACTTACCCTAACCCTAGCTCTAGGTCTAGTCCTAAACCTAAAATTAACCCTAGTACTACTTCTAACCCTAACACTAATAAAAACCATAGATGTAACCCTAACACTAACCCTAGCCCTAACCCTAACACTAGTCCTAACCCTAACCCTAAAACTACCACTAATTCTAAGCTTAACCCAAACCCTAGCCCTAGTCCTAACCTTAGCTTTAACCATAACCCCCAACTCTAACACTAGCCCTAGCCCTTAGCCTAACCCTAACTATAATCCTAACCCTAAACCTAATTCTAGCCATAATTCCGGCCCTAGTCCTAATCCTAAATTTAATCCTAACCCTAAACCTAGCCCTCACCCAAACCCTAAACCTGAATGTATCAAACCCTAACCTGAATTCTAACACTAACCATACCCAGGCTTAGCCCTTATGAGATACTAACCCTAAACTTAGACCTAATCCTAACACTACCCCTACCCCTACCCATAGACCTAAATTTAACACTAACGCTAGCCCTGGCTTTTGTTCTAGCATAACCCAAACACTAACCCTAGTCCTAACCCTAAAACTAATCCTAATCTTAATCAAAACCCTAACCCTAGCCCTAACCTTAACCCTAACCCTAGACAAAACCTTAACACTAACCCTAACCCTAGCTCTAGCCCTAGCCCTAGCCCAAGCCCTAACCCTAGCCCTAACCCTAACCCCAGACCTAACCCTAACTGAAAACGTAACCCAAACTCTAGGCCTAGCCATAGCCTTAACCTTACCCTAACCCTAAACCTAGACCTAAACCTAGCCCTAGACCTAACCTTAACACTAACCTGAACCCTAGCTATATCCCTAGCCCTAACCCTAATACTAACGCTAACCCTAACCCTAAACCCAGCCAAAATCTTAACCCTAACCCTAACACAAAAATCAACCCTTTCCCTAATCCTAAATGTAACCCTAACCCATACCCTATCAAAAACCCTACCCACAGGCCTAATCCTAACCCTAAACATAGCCTTAGATTTTACCCCAATTCTAACCCTAACCCTAACCCTAGCCCTAAACCTAACCATGTCCTTATCCCTAACCCTAACATTAAAACTTATTCTAGACCAAGCCCTAGCCCTAACCTAACCCTAAACCTAACTCTAACAATAACCATAGCCAAAGCCCTAACACAAGCCCTACATCTCACTTTAGTAATAACTGTAGCCCTAGACCTAGCTGTAGCCCTAACCCTAGCCCTAACCCTAACCCTAGAGTTAAACCTTAAACCCACTCTAGACCTATCAGAATCCCTAGACCTAACCCTAACCCTAAAACTAACCCTAGCCCAAAACCTAACCCTAGCCATAACCATAGCCATAGCCTAAACACTAACCGTAGCCCTAACTCTAGACTTAATCCTAACCCTAACCCTAACTCTGGACCTAACCCTAACACTAACTCGAACCCTAGCTCTAGCTCTAGCCCTAACCCTAACAAGAACATTGGCCAAACACTAACCCTAGCCCTAACCCTAACTCTATACCTAGCCCTAAATTCAGCCCTAGCTCAAAACATAGCCCTAGCATTAACCCTAACCCTAAACCTAGCCCTAAATCTACCCCTTACCCTAGACCTAAACCCAACACTAACCCTAGTCCTAATTCTAACGCTAAACCTAGATCTGACCCTAAACACAAAATGTAACCCTAGCACTGAGCCTAGCCCTGGCCCTAGCTCTAACCCTTCCCATAAACTTAGCACTAACCCTAGCTCTAGATCTAGCCCTAGCTGTAAAACTAACCCTAATCCTAACCCTAACCCTAGACCTAATTCTAATCCTAACCCTGGCCCTCACCCTAGATCGAACCCTAAACCTAACCCTAATTTTAACTGAAAACTTAACCCAAGCTCTAGTTCTAACCCTAGCCTGAACGCTTACCCTAACCCTAATCCTCACCCTAACCCTAGCCCTGGCCCTAACCCGAGCTCAAGCTCTATTCATAACTCTAACCCTAGCCCTAATCCTAATGCTGACCCTAACATTAGACCTAATCCTAACCCTAAACCTAGGCCTAGTTGTAACCCTAGCCATAACCCTAACACTAATGCTAACTCTAATTCTACTCCTAATCCAAAACCTAAGCCTAGCCATAGCCCTAACCCTAAACTTAACCCTAACTCTAACCCTAACCCTAGCCCTAACCCTAAAACTAACCCTAGCCCTACACCCAGCGCAAGCCCTAACCTGAACCCTAGACTTAACCCTTACACTAAACCTAGGCCTAGCCCAAGCCCTAGACCTAACCCTAATCCTAACCCTAACCCAAGATCTTGCCCTAGTGCTCACCCAAACTCTACACCTAACCCTAATCCTAGCTCTAAACCTAATCCTAGCTGTAGCCCTGGCTGCAGCCCTAAAATTAACCATAAACCAAATCCTAGTTTAACACTTACCATAAACTCAGGCCTAGCCCAAGCCCTAGACCAAACCCTAACCCTAACTTTACACCAAAACCTAAAACTAACTCTATCCCTAGCCTTAACCCTAGCCCTAGCCCTAACCCTAACTCTAGCCCTAACCCTAGCCCTAATCCTAACCCCAACCCTAACGCTAGACTTAACTCAACCACTAAACATAACCCTAGCTCTAGCTCTAGCCCTAGCCCTAAACCATACACAAACCCTAACCCTACCCCTAACCCAAACCTTAACCCCAACCCAAATCCAAAACCTACTCCTAAGTCTCAACATCACCCTAACACTCACCCTAGCCACATATCGACCCCGAACCTAGCCCAGGACCTGACCATAGCCCTAGCCCTAGCCCTAAACCTAAACCTAGACTTAACCCCAGCCCTAGACTAAACTTAACCCTAATTCTAGCCCTAGCCCTAACCCTAACGCTAACACACATCCTGGCCCTAACCCGAACAATAGCCCTAATCCTAATCCTAACCCTAACCCTAGCACTAAACCAACACCTAATCCTATCCCTAACCTTACCTTGAATAAAACTCTAAACCTAAAGCTAGCCTTAGCCCTAACCAAAACCTTAACCCTAACCATAATCCTAATCCTAATCCTAACCTTACACCTAGCCCTAATCCTAACCCCAATGCTAGACTTAACCCTAACACTAACCAGAACCCAAAATCTAGCTCTAGCCCTAACCCTAACCCTAAAACTAACCCTAGTCCTAGCCATAAACCTAATCCTAGGCCTTACCCTAACCCTAGACCTAACCCTAACACTAACCCTCACCCTCGCCCAAGCTTTACCTCTAGCCCTAAAATTAACTCTAACTCTAATGCTAAGTGAAACCTTAAGCCAAACCCAAGGCTTAACTCAAACCCTAGCCCTGACCCTAGCCCTAACCCTAACACTCACCCTAGCGCTAGCTGTAACTCTAGTTCTAAACCTAAACGTAGCCCTAACCCTAGCCTTATCCCTGCCCTAGCCCTGACCCTAACCCCCAAACAAGACCTAAACCTAACACTAATCCACACCCTAGCTCTAGAACTAGCCCTAACTCTAACACTAACCTTGGCTCTAACCTTAACCCTAAACCTAACCAAAACCCAAACCCTAACCCTAACACTAAACCTAACACAAAACCCCAACCCTAACCCTAACCCTGATCCTTGCCCTAACCCTAAATGTAACCCTAACACTTACCCTATTAATAACCCTATTCCTAATCCTAATCATAACTTTAGACCTTACCCTGATTCTAAACCTAACCGTAACCCTAGCCATAACCCCTAACTGTAGCTTTATTTCTAACCCTAAACCTAAACCTTACCCTAGAATTAGCCCTAGTCCTAACTCTAATCCTAACCCTAACAATAACCATAGCCCAAGCCCTAACCCTAAACCTAGACCTAACTTAAGCAAAAACCATAACCCTAGACCTAGCCATAACCGTAACCCTAACCCTAACTTTAGACCTTGCCCTAGCCCTCACCCTAACTCTACCCCTAACACTTATTCTAGCTCTAAACCTATTTCTACCTGTAGCCCTAAAACCAGCCATAACCATAACCTTAACCCTAACCCTAACACTAGCTCTAACCCTAGTCCTAGCCCTAACTAAAACCTTAACCCTCGACTTAAACCTTACAATACCCTAGCCCAAGGTGAAGACCTAGACTTAATGCTAACTCTAATCCAAGACCTAAGTCTAAAACTAAATCTAGCCCTACCCATACCCCTAACCCTTACCCTAACCCTAGCCGTAACCCAGGCCTATCCCTAGTCCTAACCAAAACCCTAACCCTAGCCCTAAACCTAACCCTAAACGTATCCTAAACCTTATCCTAACCCTAAACACAACCCTAGACCTAACCATAACATTAACTCAAACCCTATCTCTAGCTCTAGCCCTAACCCCAAAACTAACTCTAACCCAAGCCGTAAACCTAAACCTAGCCCTGCACCTAATCCTACCCCTTACTCTAAATCTAGACGTAACCCTAGAACTAACCCTAACTCTTGCTCTAGCCCTAGCCCTAACCCTAATCCTGACCCTAGCCCTAACTTTAATTCTAGCCCAAAACTTAATGCTAACCCTAAAGCTAAATGAAACCTTAAGACTAAACCTAGCCCTAACTCTAATGCTAGCCCTAGCCCTAACCCTAGACTTACCCCTAACCCTAGCTGTAATCCTAAGCCCAACCTTAGACCTAAACCTAACACTAACCCTCACCCTAGCTCTAGCCCTAGCCCTAACCCTAAACCCAACCCAAATCCTAAACCTATCCCTAACACTAAACTTAAACCGTGCCCTAACCTTAAACATAACCCTAACACTTACCCTATAAATAGCCCTAACCCTATTTCTAGCCCTAATCCTAGCCCTAACTATAATCTTAGACCTTACCCTGATTCTAACCCTAACCACAACCCTAGCCCTAATCCCTAACCATAGCCTTCTTTCTAACCCTTACCCTGGTACTAGCCCTAGCCTTAAGTCTAAACCTATCCCTAACCCAAAGAATAACCATAGCCCAAGCCCTAACCCTAACCCTAGACCAAACTTTAGCACAAACAATAACACCAGACCTAGCCCTAACCATAAACCTAACCCTAACTTTACACCTTGCCCTAGCCCTCACCTAACTTTTGACCTACAACTTATCCTAGCTCTAACACCAATTCTATTGTTAGGGCTGGTGTAGCCCTAACACCAGCCATGAACCTAACTTTAACCCTAGACCTAACCATAATACTAGCTCTAGCCCTATTCCTAGCCCTAACTGACACCCTAACCCTAGAATTAAAACTTACACTACCCTAGCCTTAGCCCAAGCCCTTGAACTAACCCTAAAACTAACTCTAACCTAAACCTAAAACTAAACCTACCCTAGACCTAGCTCTACCCCTATATTTTACCCTACACCTAGCCATAGCCTCACCCTCACACTAACCCTACCCCTATCCTTAACCCTAACCCTAGCCCTAACCCTAGACCCTACCCTAGCCCTAAACTTAGCCCTAATTCTAACCCTAAACATAACACTAGACCTAACCCTAACACTACCCTGAAACCTAGCTCCAGCTCTACCCAAACCCTAACAATAACCCTAGCCCTAACCCTAATCCTAACCCTAACTCTAAACATAATGACAAGCCTAACACTAGTTCTAACCTTATCCCTAACGCTAGACCTAACCCTAACACTAACCCTAAAACTACCCCTAGGCCTACCCCTAGCCCAAGCCCTAACCTTAGTTCTACTCCTAACCCTAACCCTAATCCTAGACCTAACCCTTACACTAACCCTGTCTTTAACCTGAAACCTAAACAGAAACCTAACCCTAGCCTTAGCACTAACCTTGATACTAACCCGAACCCTGGAACTAACCCTAACCCAAACCCAAAACCTAAACCTAACCCTAACCCTAGAACTAACCCTAACAATAACCCTAATCCTAGCTCTTGAACTAACCATAACCCTAGCACTAACAATGGTCCTAACCCTAACCCTAAAACTAATAAAGCCTTACTATAGTTCTAATCTTAACCCTAACCCTAGACCTAATCCTAACACTAACTGTAACCCTAGCTCTACATCTAGCCCTAACCCTAAAGCTAACCCTATTTCTACCCTAACCCTATCCCTGGCCCTAACTTTAGCTTGAACCCTTCCCTAAACCTAATTTTACCTGAGAATTTAACCCAAGTTTTAGCCCAAGCTCTAGCCTTAACCCTGACCCTAACCCTAACCCTTGCCCTACCCCTGGCCCTAGCCCTAAAGCTAGCCTTAGCCCTAAACCAAGCCCTAGCCCTAAACCTAACCCTAGACCCAAAACAAACACTAACCCTATCCCAAGCTAAAGCTCTATTCATAACTCTAACACTAACCGTAGCCCTGAACCTTACACTAACCCTAAAATTAGACCTAACCCTAACATGAGAGTAACCCTAACACTAACCCTAGCCCTAGTCATGACTCTGTCTCTAACCCTAACACTAAGGCTAACTCTAATTCTAATCCTAATTCTAAACATAAGCCTAGCCATAGCCCTAAGTCTAGCCCTAACCCTAACCCTAACTTCAGACCTACCCATAATGGTTTCATGGCTTATATTTAAGTCTTTTATCCACCTTGAATTTATTTTGGTGTATGGTGTAAGTTGGTGCGCAAGTTTCATTTTTTTGCACATAGCTGTCCAGTTCTCCCAACACCATTTGTTGAAGAGGCTATCTTTACTCCATTGTAGGTTAATGCCCCCTTTCTCAAATATTAATTGACTGTAGAGATTTGGGTTTATTTCTGGGCTCTCTGTTCTGTTCCATTTGTCTGTGTGCCTGTTTTTATGCCAGTACGAAGCTGTTTTGATTACAGTGGCCTTGTAGTACTCTTTGGTATCAGGAATTGTGATCCCTCCTACTTTGTTCTTCTTTCTTAACATTGCAGCTGCTATTCGGGGTCTTTTATGGTTCCATATAAATTTTTGAAGTGTTTGTTCTATGTCTGTGAAATATGCCATTGGCACTTTAATAGGTATTGCATTGAATCTGTAAATTGCCTTGGGTAGTATGGACATTTTGATGTTAATTCTTCCAATCCATGAATATGGTATGTGTTTCCATTTGTTTGTGTCTTTCTTGATTTCTTTCTCCAGTGTTGTGTAGTTTTCTGCATACAGGTCTTTTACCTCCTTGGTTAGGTTTATTTCCAGATATTTTATTTCTGTTTTTGCTATATCAAATGGGATTTTTTTCTTGATTTCTGCTTCTGCTGATTCATTATTGGTATACAAAAGTGCCTTTGATTTCTGGATATTGACTTGTATCCCACTGTTTTGCCAAATTCATTTATTAGTTTGAGCAGTTTTTGGGTAGAGGAGATAGGACTTTCCATGCACACTATCATGTCATCTGCAAACAATGACAGTTTTGTTTCCTCCTTTCCGATTTGGATGTCTTTTATTTCCTTTTCTTGTCTGATCTCTGTGGCTAGAACTTCCAATACCATATTGAATAGAAGTGGTGAAGGTGGACAGCCTTGTCTTGTTCCTGATCTAAGTGAAAAAGCTTTTAGTTTTTGCCCATTGAGTATGATGTTGGCTGCAGGTTTTTCACATATGGCCTTTATTATATTGAGGAATGCTCCCTCTATTCTCATTTCTCTCAGTACCTTTATCATAAATGGGTGTTGTACCTTATCAAAAGCTTTTCCCGCATCTATTGATATGATCATGTGGTTTTTGTCTTTGCTTTTGTTTATGTGATGTATATACGTTTACTGATTTACGAATATTGAACCATCCTTTCATCCCTGGGATGAATCCCACTTGGTCATTGTGTATGATCTTTTTGATGTATTGTTGGATGTGATTTGCGAATATTTTATTGAGGATTTTAGCATCTATGTTCATCAGTGATGTTGGCCTGTAGTTTTCTTTCTTTGTTGTGTCTCTATCTGGCTTTAGAGTTAGGATGATACTGGCTTCATAAAAAAGAGTTGGGGAGTTTACCAACATTTTGGATTTTTTGGAATAGTCTGTGAAGAATAGCGGTTAGCTCTTCCTTAAACGCTTTATAGAATTCTTCTGTGAAACCATCTGGTCCAGGGCTTTTGTGTGATGGGAGTTTTTTTTATTACTGCTTCAATTTCATGGGCTGTTATTGGCCTCTTCAGGTTTTCTGCTTCTTCTTCACTGAGTTTCGGAAGATTATATTTTTCTAGAAATGTGTCCATTTTACCTAGGTTTTCAAATTTCTTGGCATTCAGTTCTTCATGGTAACTTCTTACAATCCCTTCTATTTCTGTGGTATCAGTTGTCATCTCTCCTCTTTCATTTCTGATTGTGTTTATTTGGGACTTCTCTGTTCTTTTCTTGATGAGCCTACTTAAAGGCTTGTCTATTTTATTTATCTTTTCAAAAAACCAGATCCTGGATTCATTGATCCTTAGAATTGTTCTTTTAGTCTCTATGTCATTTCATTCTGCTCTGATCTTGCTTATTTCTTTCCTTCTACTTGCTCTGGGCTGTCTTTGTTGTTGTTCCTCGAGTTCTTGCAGGCATCGGCTTAGGTTGTTTGTTTGAAATGTTTCTATCTTCTTTAGGTAAGCCTGTATTGCTATGAACTGCCCTCTCAGAACTGCCTTCACTGTGTCTCATAAGTTTTGGGTTGTTGTGAGTTCCTTTTCATTTGTTTCCAGAAAATTTCTGATTTCTTCCCTAATTTCAATCTTGACCCATTCATTGTTTAATAGCATACCATTCAGTGTCCATGCTTTTGGGTGTTTGGGGTTTTTTCCTATCGGGTTAGTTTCCAATTTCAGTCCCCTGTGGTCATAGAAAATGCTTGGTATGATTTCTATTTTCCTGAATTTGTTAAGACTCGTTTTCTGTCCTATCATATGGTCTATCTTTGAAAATGCTCCATGTGCATTTGAAAAGAATGTGTATTTAGCTTCTTTGGAAGAAGGTCTCTGTCTATATATATCAATTAGGTCCATTTCATCTAGGGTGTCGTTTAATGCTGCAATATCTTTGTTGATATTTTGTTTGGAAGATCTGTTTATTTTTGACAGGGGGGTGTTAAAATCCCCTACTATAATTGTGTTGCTGTCAATATCTTTCTTGAGGTCCTGTAGGATTTCCTGTATATATTTGGGTGCTCCTATGTTGGTTGCATATATATTTACAATGTTAATGTCTTCTTGGTGGATTCTTCCCTTGAGTATTATGAAGTGACTTTCTTGGTCTCTCGTTATGGCCCTTGTTTTGAAATCTATTTGGTCTGATATGAGAATTTCTACCCCGGCTTTTTTTTTTCTTGTCCGTTTGCTTGGAAAATTTGTTTCCATCCTTTCCCTTTTAGTCTGTGATGGTCTTTTGACCTGAGGTGGGTCTCTTTTAGGCAGCATATGTGTGGGTCACACTTTCTTATCCATTCAGCTATTCTATGTCTTTTAATTGGTGCATTTAATCCATTTACATTTAAGGTTACTATTGAAAGGTACTTATTCATTGCCATTTATGTACCTGTGTTCTTCTCCATCTCTCTCTTTTCCTTCCTTTCCTTAAAGCAGCCCTTTTAGTATTTCTTGTAGAGCTGGTTTGGTGGAGGCATATTCTTTTAGACTTCTTTTGTCTTGGAAGCTCTTTATTTGGCTTACTATCTTGATTGAGAGCCTTGCTGGGTAAAGGATCCTTGGTCATAGGCCTCTGTTTCTCATTACCTGGAATATTTCTTGCCATTCTCTTCTTGCTTAGAATATTTCCATTGAGAAGCCAGTAGTGAACCGTATTGGGACTCCCTTATATGTTACTTCTTTTTTCTCCCTTGCTACCTTTAGGATTCTCTCTTTGTCTTGGACTTTTTCCATTTTAATGATGATGTCTCTTGCAGTAGGCCTCTTTGGGTTCCACCTGATTGGGACTCTCTGTGATTCCTAGATTTGTTTGACTTTTTCTCTCATCATATTAGAAAAGTTTTCCCTCATTATGTTTTCAAATAGGTTTTCTATCCCTTGTTCTTCTTCTTCTCCTTCTGGCATTCCTATTATTTGGATATTATTACGATTCATTTTGTCTTGCATTTCTCTTAAACCTTCCTCATACTTTACATAGCCTTGTAATATAACTTGATATCAGGTATTCTGAATCCTCCTACTTTGTTTTTTTTTCCTCAGAATTGCTGCAGCTATTCAGGATCATTTACAGTTCCATATAAATTTTTGTAGTAATTGTTTTGTATCTGTGAAATATACCATTTGTACTTTAATAGGGATTGTGTTGAATCTATAAACTGCTTTGTGCAGTATGGATATTTTTTAATTCAATATATTTTATTGATTATGCTTTTACCCTTGGCCCATTTCCTCTCCTTTATTCTTCTCCACCCTGCACACCTGTATTTCCCGACTTTAGCTCATAATCATGGGTCATACATATGAGTTCTTTGGCTTCTACATTTCCTATACTCTTCTTAACTGCCTGACCCCCAACTATTTTCTACCTGCCATTTATGCTATTTATTCTCTATACCTAATCCCCCTCTTTCCCCCTTCCACTCCCCCACTAATAACTCTCCATGTGATCTCCATTTTTGTGATTCAGTTCCTGTTCTAGTTGTCTGCTTAGTTTGTTTTGTTTTTATTTTAGGCTCAGTTGTTAATGACTGCGAGTTTGTTGTCATTTTATTGTTCATATTTTTAACTTCTTTTTGTTTGGTAAGTCCCTTTAACATTTCATAAAGTTAGGGTTGGGTGATGATGAACTCCTGTAATTCTACCTTATCTGGGAAGTAGTTTATCTACCCTTCCATTCTAAATGATAGCCTTACTGGATAGAGTAATCTTGAATGTAGGTCCTTGACTTTCATGACTTCTAATACAGTCACCCCTCGCTATATTAAGGTTCACTTATTGTGGCTTCACTGTATCATGTGTTTTTAAAAAATATATATCTCTAATTCTGTATCGTGGAGTTTTTGCTATATTTCAGGATTTTGCAGCATATAGGTATTTATATAATATTTATGATTTTAATTATTTTTGCCTAAAAATTTAAAACAACATAAAAATATTTAAAATGTTAATTCAGACATATTAAAAGAATATTAAATCAAAATAAAATACAGTATGTATTTCATCAGTGGATGAATACTGTACTGTACACAATGGAAATGCAGTATGCCACTATAGCTTGTGCAAGTTTGCCAATGTGACATTGTACACAGCACACTATTGCCTGATGGAATGGAAGACGACAAACCACAGCACTGTGTTCTGTATCCTGGGTGCTGATTGGCTCAGTGACCATACCATTGGTCTGTTTGCTCTCCCACGCTGTGTCCATACGTTCAGCATCTCTCCTTGTCCACTTCACATGCCTGGTGGATGTCTACCAGGCTTACTTGCATTTGGATGCAAGCCTGGTGGATGTCTACCAGGCTTACTTCTTAATTTCTTAATTTCTAAGAACTAAAGCTTTTAGCAGAGACGGATAGATACATTCTGTGAAGGACGAGGAAAGAGGTTCTTTGTTCTTTTATGAAATATTTATTGATTACTTTTTATATGTCTGTTACCATCTTCCTTTTTACTGTTTTCCCTTCAAGTCACTTTGCCTTTGCTATCAAATTCCTGAGTTTCCTCAAACTACAGAAGTTGACTTTGAGTGGCTGCCACCTTCTGCTCCACCAATTAGTTACTACCCAATTGCTTCTTTTCATGAGAGAGTGAAAAAGAATACTAAGTCGTCCCCTTTGCCATACCTGTTTGTGTCTGTAGGAGCATATTAGAAATCAATTGCTAAGGGAGAGTTTGATGTCTGGCTAGTAACATAGCTTCATAGTGTGATGGGGGAAGTTAATCAACCAATCTAGATAACTTACAGAAACAAGAAGTGCATTTCAGAGCTCCAGACAGTTCTGAGTGCCAGATTCATTTTAGAGAGAGTAATATACTTTGAAATTATACAATAATTTCTATGAGAGTGATAATAGCTGGAGCCAACTTGACAAATCAAAGACTTTTATGAAAATGATAAACTGTACACTTCCTATGAAACCCAGCCACATGCATATCATAGAGATTATACCAAAAGCACTTACTAATGTCAAATTAACACACACCCCAGGTGACCTTTTAAAAACAGATGAACATAAGTTCAGCAAAACCCAGCAGGACATATTGATAGATAGGTTAGATGTGAATGTATCTGAGGTCTGAGCAATTTTACCTACCCAGTTCTCCCCTGAGTGCATGGGGACAAAAGTACCCACAAACTGGTGAGACTTCTCATTGCTTGGAGAGCACTTTATTGACCTTAATTGCTGGGATTTTTTTTGGTATTTTTCTCTCATGAGCTTTAACAATAATATCTATGAATCTGAACCTCATGGCTGGTAAATGTTCTTCGGCCTTGACAATAAGCATTTCAGCTTTGCTTTAGTATTTGTTTTCTGGCAATGACATGGCCTTGATGCCCTGCAGTATCTACCTTACAGCCCAAGAACACTATCTGAGCATCATATTTCCATTTCCTTGAACATTATCTCTTTAAATACAATATTTCTCACTGAAAACGAGCCATTTTGAGTAGATTAGACCACATCAACATCTTTCTGTGGGCACCATAGAAAATTTTGTCAGTGTATGTCTAGGTTCAGTCCCTTGTTATTTTCTTTTCTTATGGCAGAGATGCACATCAGCCTGGTCTCTTTCTGGTGCTTGTTCATAATCCTTTAATCAATGACCACTACATTTTATTTTTCCTTACCTTTAGCAAAAAAAAATTATTTAGTCACATCCAGTGGTATGAAATCTATTTCTCAAATGTGAGCAAAAGCATACTACTTTAACTGAGCACAGAACTCAGACAATTCCCCAAGTAGCCCCCCAAGGACACTCAACACCAAGGGCAATGAGATCAAGCTCTCCAGATGAAGTGAGATGCAGATGATCTTATCTTCCTCTGTGGCTAAATAACAAGGCCATTATTTGCAGTGCCCTCTCTGCTCACCTTCTCTGGTAGCTTTCTTCTTTTCAATTTGTATCTGGGCCTGTATTGTGCCCCTCTCATGAAGCACGTGCCATCATGATTTTAAAATAGTGGGAAGAATGCTATGGCACTGCTCATTAGTGATATGATTCTCAGACTCTCTACAGATTGCCAAATAAGTGAAATGCTTTGACAGAGAGAAATATGTGTTGTCAACGTTACTTTATTCATCATTGAGAAAGGAAAGTGAAACTGTACTTCAGCAGGGTTCAGATGTTGATGATTAGAATGGGACTCTCAAAACAAATGACTACAGACCATTTTGTTTTCCTTTATGCCTCATTCTTCTCTAATGAAATGCCCAATTACAGTCATAGCTAATGTGCTGTAAAGAAAGCCTTAGGAAAGATTCTGAAGGAGCAGTGACAGGAGCAATTCCTCATCACAGAGAAATCATACTACCATTGTGAAGAAATAGTCTGCATTGTGACTTCCAGTGTCCCATGTGGAGATTTTAAAAGATACTAAAAATAAGAATATGATTTTTAATTAATTTACAGAGAGGAAGAGATGGGAGGGGAGAATACAAGAGAAGAGAGAAAAAAGAGATGTGTATTATTTGTAGTACATCACACAGGCAGTGGCTGGAAATAAGGGGAAAAATCCCCAGTTAGAGTGATCCATCTAGGACAACTTGTGAATTTATCCCTGGTATTAAGTGGTGTATAGAACTGTGCAGCTGTGTGGTTTTTTCCCAGCAAAATGATATTCTTTCTGTTTCCCTGGCAGGTGTGTTTCTGTCAAGAGCTTGTTTGGATTGAGAACATGAGTAGCTCCCGGAGTCCTGTTGACACTTATCTTCACATTCAGGTCTGCATTGGGGAAGTTTTCTCTATTTTCTTCCTTAGAAAACATCCTTGATAAGAGAAAATGTTGACAATTTTGCTTTTCCTGAGAGTCACTAAGAAAAACATTTATTTTTGTCAATCTCCTTTCACGTGCTATGCAGGAGAAAGGAATGGAGATATTGCTGGAATAACCTTGACTTTCAGCATGCATTTAACAACCAGTGTTTTCTTGAGCACCTACCATGTGCTTAATTGGGAAAGGACAAAAAGATGAAGGTAAAGTAATAAGGGTTGAAATTCCTATAACTCACTCTAAGGCAGATCTGAGTTTGAACACTGAGTCCAACACCTGTTGTCTATGATATTGGTTGGTATGGTGTGTTTTAAGCTCTCTGAGTGTCCATTTCTCTGCATTGTTAAGTGAGGATAATGGTAACTACTTTATGGGTTGTTGGGGTGAGTAAATGAGATACCATGAGTGCATTGTCTAGTGTAATCCTGGCACAAATGAGTCTTCTTAGAATGTCAGCTAGCTTCCCACTTATTTTATGCTATGCTGCATACCCTGTCAGCCATACTGATGCCTGTCACAAACCTGTCTGTACCCCACAAGTGACCTACAGGCATTATGGTGACTTCAACTGTGTCATAGCTCTGCAATATAAAGAAATCCAATCCAGGGAGGTGACTATGTAATAACAAGCATAGTTTTCTGATAACTAACTTTCCAAAGCATATAAGGCCACCTGATTCTTGTCCTCATCAAAGAATGATCACACAGGGAAGGTGTGGTAGTGATAGGCCTATTCACCAATATTCTGACATTCCTCACTTCAAAAGCATGGCAGTATTACATTCCTCGATCACCTTGAGAGTTGGGCACACTGTGTGATTTGTTGTGGACAATGACAAGGCACTATTGTGGACAGTGCCTTGTGTCACTTCCAGAAGATTTAGAAGATTCCATTCTCACTCCCACCATCACAGTGGAAACAAAGGTTGAAATGGGGCTTGTGTAAATCTAGGCCTACAGAATACTATAATGAGCAGGATTCCTTTGATAATTCATGTTAAAAATATTGTATGATTGAGAACTCATTAACTTTTGTTGCATCACACCACCGAGACATATGGTTGCTTATAATATGCCTAGACTAATAGAGGAGATTGTACACATATTCCACCAATTCTGCCTTTTCTCAAAATGTTTCAATGGTCCTCCTGATAGAATTGCTTTCAGGGTCAGCATATGACAACCACAGTGTTAGTGTAAAGTCATCTTTGCTCTTTGCTCTATGACAGTATTGACTGACTTGATCCTTGACTTTCCTCCATTTTATTCATTGGACTCAACTCTGACTGCATCTGCTACAGAGAATTGATTGAACACCACTGAGCCTACTGGAGTGAATGTGCCCCTCAGAAGAAGTGGCAGGGGTGCGTGTGTGGATTTGGAGGCAGTTCATCCAAGGGCAAGCAATAAGAATATGTCTTGTTTGCAAAAAATTTAAAAGTAATAGAACCACTAAGACACAGTCTACTTTTTATTATCACCACAAATGCTCAATTCCAAATAATATATGGAACAAATACTCCTCTCCTACTCCCAGTTTCCCCCTTTGTAATGCAAATTCTTTGAAAGAAATTACAAAGAGGAGTTTTCAGAACTTTTGAACAGCAAAAATGTAATTGGGATGTGTTGTCTCTACTAAGGTAAGTGTTTTCAAAGAGATAAAATTCATCAGAATATTTATTTTAAAGGATAAAGAGAGGTCATTCTACTTTATACTTGTCCTTTGTATATTAATTTGGATGTTGGCTTATAAATTTATATCTAGTCATGTGTACATTTTCCCAAATCCTGGGTTTTATTCGTTCTTAGGTATCACAGGGTCTGACCAGTACTGGACAAATAATCGGGCCCCATATATGAAGTAGGTTAGGAGCAAAATAGTAAATCTTTTTTAAATCTGTCATATGTATACGGGAAAGCTCTGGCTCACTCTTTTGAGGGGTCAAGTTGTTGTTGATGGCGAAAAACTCCAAAAGTCTGCTTTTTGGAGAGAGGTAAGCTCCAGATGCTGGTGCTGACAGCAATCTGTGGCTTATACACAGATGACAGAGAGCCCACATGCACCAGAGTTAAGAAAAATCAAGAGAGTCTGTCTCCTGTGTCCATACATACTCCCAGATTGCTCTTCAGCAATTCTCACAGTTTTTTTACATTCTTTACACCCCCTGTTTTTTGCATGCAATTAATCTCAAGAAGGAGGATGGAAAAATTTAAAAATCGACTTGTCTCAAGAAGTACACTCTAAGTGAGAGTCCTTATTGCAGGTAGGATTCTATAGGAGATAAGAAAGGAAACAGGAACTGGAGAACGATTCAACTGTTTGAACAGTTCAAACAGTTCAGACTTCAGTTTTGTAAAATATGAATGGATAAAACACTTGCATAGAGAGTCTTTGGGATCAGCCCAAGGCAGTCAATAATCATAGGCAGTTGCTGGATACCAGGTCATAGGGAGGTAGGCCTTGTGAAAATATTAACCTCCTGAACTCTGCTTTATGAAAAAGTTATGATGGTAAGAGCTGGGGTCAGGGAAAGCCTGGGTATCAGGAGTGTTTTTACCATTTTGAATGCCCACTTTAACATTTTTCTGGGTGAGGGTCTAAGTTTGAATGGAGCATACTCCTCCTCTGGCATGTGTAGCCTCTGGCGTGATCAGACACCACCCACATTCCAAGGGACCTTCCAGATGGAGAGTGGCCTTGGACATATCATGTTGTGAAGTAGAGTAGGTCTCTAGGGATGAATGGATTTCATCTGGAACTTTAAGATATGGCCCAGTTTCTGGAAGAATGAGGTTGGGTAGGAGGGAAACAACTCAGGGGTTTTTATTTCTTCTTTTGCCAGGAAAGTGTAAAGCCATTTTTGAGCTCCTGGGATGAGATAGCAGAGTACAGAGAAGCTGGGAAATACCCACATTTCTCTATTGCAAACTTTCTACATCAGGGTTTGTCATTAAGAATTTAGTTGAATGATGTACAGGTGCTTTTGCATTTGTAGACTTGACATGAGATCCAAATGAAAGAGGTATGTAAATGTTTGGCTTCATTTTGCTTCCTGAGGAGAACTGCTAGACTTTTTCACTACCCTTTCTGGAAAGAATAACTGGGTAACCAACCCTAAACTGATACTGAATAAAGTAGGTATACCTGTCAGAATGTCTGAGTTTTAAAAAATAATTATTGCTATAGGAAACATGGTGTGTATATGTTTCTTGCATTTCTGATAATATACTTTGGCAGATCAGTGAATTTAGTGACCATTGTTACCACCTTTTTCCTTATAAGGAGTCTATATAATTTGTGACATGATCTCTTTTGCTCTTGTCCATTTCCCATTTGTTACTCAGAGATCAAAAAGACTACAAGTCTAAGCATGACTTTGGGCAAGTCGCCCAACAGTTTTAAGGCTGACACCTATGAAATGTCAGGGTTTGACCCAGAGTCTTCTGAAGTCCCGGCTAGCACTAGAAGTCTTTGAGCTGGATGTAGGCAGGTGAAGGTGAAGCTACATGTGCACCTGGCAACATTCCCTTTTCACAGATTACAATTCTTTAGTGGTTAAGAAATTCTGCTTCATAGATGCAGACCTTAGAATAGTTTTTTCTCTAAAGTAAGATTTTAGACTTTGCAAAAAAACCCAGTTTGGATAAAATGGAACAATTAAAAACATTATCAAAACATTATTTTTAGGTTTGCACATTATTTCACAAACCCATTTCCTTTGTCTCTTCCTCATCAAAGAATTTAGGCAGTTTACTTCTCTGACTTTAACAAACTTCTCTTTTCCTTCCTATTCAAAATAAGCTCTGTTTCTTTTTTTCCTAGCTGGATGAAAGACTGTGTGTCCTGCTCTTCCTGATATCAGCCCAAAGATGGCAGTACTAGGGTTCACATCACTCCAGACTGTCAATTTCAAAGGATAGTTTAGAGAAAAAACAAGTTTCAGTTTTCCTCTTCAGATCTCTCCAATATACACAGTCTGTATACTATTTCAGAAAACCCATTCAACAGTAGATTATTTCCATCCCTGATCTGGCACCAAATCAAGAAGTGGCACATAACATATTCTGTTTATTATGCATAATTTTTCTGCTGACACTAAAACCATCAAATATTGGGAAATTTATAGCAAGAGAGATCTAGCCATCATGCTTGCAGTGAAACACAAATAAATAGCAATCTGTTATTCCTCCCTAGCTCTGGCCCATTATGATAAGACAGTGAGTACTATACTTATCAAAGTCAAAATAACCTTTGTTTTACAAAACACACTTGTCCTTGACGGCCAGAATAAAAATGCATAAGCAGCTTCTCTCTTGATAGTAGAATAGAGGCTGAGTTGATATGTTTTGAGTATTTTGTAATTTGCAAATAGTGGTGTGCTCAGTTAAGTTTTAATTCACCAATTATGTCTTTATCATACTGGAGAATTTGAAAAACTTTTCGAGTTTAATGTATACAGTTTAAATACATATCATTGGGAGGAAGATGGCGTTGGGGAAGGAGGGAGCAGATTCCACTTTCCCCTACACACGGGAGAAAATCCTAGCCGATCTACGGAGTGAAAGAGCAAACATCCAACAGTACCTCAGCATATATGAAAATAAGAGACCAAAAATTATAGTGGACACTGAAAAACCAGATGGTAAGGAGAGTGCTTCAGGACAATAATGTCCCAGGGGCAGACTCAGGGACCAGGGCGGCTGCAGCCCCAGGCCCTGTATGTGCAGGGTCTGCCACAGAATCTTGGGAGAGAGCTGGGGCAACTGCTCCCTGCCCGGCCAAACAAGGTCTGAGCAGCACCAGGAGAGACCTGGTTGCTTGAAGTCACAGAGAAGGAATAAAGACTAAGTGGCAAAAACACAGAGGTTGAGAGCATCCACGGAGTCTGTGGATGTAGGTTGGGGAGAGTTGAGAGTGGAGCAGTGACAGACCCTGACCCCCATAGTCACTGGTATGGCTGGAGAATTGGGCTGTGGGAGAGGCCAGGCCACTGTATGAAGCAGCAGGATTGAGTAGGAGGAAATTCTCAAAAAGGAAAAGTAAAAAGAGAGACACTGCTTGGGGAATTCTCCTGCAGAAATAGCTCCAGTTTCCCCACCACCCAGCCAGGCAGTGATCCTGAGGTTGCGAGGAATCTCTGAAAATTCCTTGGGGGTGTGCAGAAGATGTTGTGCACTTTCATAGCACTAGGAAGGGTGCACACCCCCAGGACCCAGGCAGCCTGGACGAGCCTTCGCACACCCACACCCCAGCCCACAGCAGCAACTCCAGGGAAGGTGCACGCTCAAGGAGGCCTAGATCCCACACCCAAGGCCATGCAGAGAGGCGCCAGGCTAGCTCTAGGGAGAGTTCACAGGCTGAATGCAGATCAGGAGGGAAGAAAAGCCAAAGCAATTGCCCATCAGCCTGCTGCAGCCAGCAAGACAAGAAAGACCGGTCTGGCCACTTTGAAAGCGAGAGGGTTTTTTGTTTTATTTTATCTTTTAAATAATATTTTATTTTTTAATGGTTCGGATTACCGGATGAACCATCCAAGCCCGGTTTGGCCATAAAAAACTACTTGCTACAGGCAGAGCCCAGCACCCAGACCAGGGTCTCAGTGGGGTCTCGGCCGGCCACACTCCAGCTACACAGATGGCGACGGAGTAGGACGGAGCAGGTTCCATTTTCCTGCACACATGGGAGAAAATCCTGGCCCATCTACGGAGGAACAGTGCAAACAGCCAACAGTTCCCCAGCATATATGAAAATAAGAGACCAGAAATTGTAACAGACACTGAGAAACCAGACAGTAAGGAGACGGCTGCAGGACAGAAGGGTCTCAGGGACCAGAGCAAAGACAAGAGCAGCAGCGGTCTTGGCTGGCACCCAGGGTCCTCAGCTAGTGACCAGTGGATCTGCCACGGACTGTTTGGGAGCCTCGGGCCTGCTGCAGGGTCCTTGGGAGAGAGCCCGGTCACCAGCTCGCTCCCTCCCCGTCTAAGCAAGGTTGGGCAACACCAGGGAGAGACTTTTCTGCTTGAGTTTACAGAGAGGGTAATGAAAACAAAGGGCCATGTTCAATCACAGACTCTGTGGTAGCCAGCCCAGGAGAACTGAGAAGCGCATTGTCAGGCTCTGACTCCAACAGTCACCGGTCTGGCTGGGGGATTAGGCTGTGCAAAGAGGCAGGCTTTCTTGAGAAATTTTTTGGAAAGTAAACTGAAGGATTCTCCTGCGACAGACAGTGGCTTGGCCCACTCCCCACCCAGTCTGGCACTGATCCAGAGGAAGGGCGGAAGCCCTTGAGCTCCCCACAGAACTCGGAAGGACCTTGCCACATCCCACTGGACCCAGACAGCCTGGCTGGGGGGGGGGGGGGTGCGCATCCACACCCCAGCCTACAGGGAGGACCCCGGGGGAAAAGTGCTCTGAAAAGAACCTAGATCCCATTCTTGGGGCGCTGGGGAGAAGTGACAGGCTAGCTCTTGGGAGAGTGCTTGAAGAAAGACCACACCAGTTGACCCTCAGCCTGCTGCAGCAAGAAAACCCGGTTTGGCCAGTTTGAAACCAATAAGAGATGTGTTGTTGTTGTTTTTTTAAGTAATCTTGTATCTTTTTAATTTCATTATTGTTTTATCTTTCAGTACTTTCTTCCTCTTCTTTCTCCTTTCCTGTTTTTTTTTAAATTTTTTTTATTTAGCTCTTGTTCAAGTACAGCTTTCTTTCTTGTATTCCCAGCACTGCCCTCCCCCAGTGCTCCCCACCTCCCTCCCATCTCTGCCCCCCACCTTAGTTATTGTCCATGTGTCCTTTATACTTGTTCATGTGAGTACTTCCCCTTTTCCCCTGTGATTCTCTCCCCTCTCCCCTCTAGACCCTGTCAGCACGTTCTGAGTTTCAGTGTCTTTGGTTACATTTTGCTTGCTTGTTTGTTTTGTTATTTAGATTCCTGTTAAAGGTGATATCATATGGTATTTGTCTTTCACTGCCTGGCTTATTTCGCTCAGCATAATGCTTTCCAGTTCCATCCATGATGTTGCAAAGGGTAGGAGCTTCTTCTTCCTTTCTGCAGCATAGAATTCCATTGTGTAAATGTACCATAGTTTTTTGATCCAATCATCGACCGATGGGCATTTAGGTTGCTTGCAACTCTTGGCTATTGTAAATTGTGCTGCTATGAACATCGGGGTACATAGGTTCTTTTGGATTGGTGTTTCAGGGTTCTTAGGATATACTCCTAGCAGTGGAATTGCTGGGTCAAAAGGCACGTCCATTTTTAGTTTTCTTAGAAAATTCCATACTGCTTTCCATAGTGGTTGTACCAGTCTGCAATCCCACCAACAGTGAACTAGAGTCCCCTTTTCCCCACAACCTCTCCAACACTTGTTGTTTGTTTCTTTGTTCATGGTAGCCATTCTGACTGGTGTTAAGTGGTATCTCATTGTGGTTTTGATTTGCATCTCTCTGATAGCTAGTGATATCGAGTATCTTTTCATGTGTCTCTGGATCCTCTGTATGTCCTCCTTGGCGAAATGTCTGTTCAAGTCCTTTGCCCATTTTTTTATTGGGTTGATCGTCTTCTTTGAGTAGAGTCGTGTGAGTTCTTTGTATATCGCCTTTCCTGTTTTATTCCTTCTTCCTTTCTTTCCAAACTTATCACATTTTTCTCCCTTCTCCTGCCTTCTCCTTTCTTTGTTTCTTTGTTTGTTTTTTTCTTTTACCTGCAAGTGACACAAACAACTTGGAACTGCGAAAAGACCAGAGTTGGACCCAAAGAGGGGGCATCCCAACATTAGAGACAGAGAAACAAATATCACTTTGCTATAGCAGAGAAGCCATAAGTTGCTTCATATTTGTATTATTATTTTTTTCATTATTCTCACTTGTTTTATATTTTAATAGTATTTTTGTATTCCTCCTCTTTCTATACAGGCTTTTTTGCCTGCACTGGTTATATTGTACCATTTGACAGGTTTCCCCTATTCTCTCCTCCACAGTTTATTGCTAATTTTCAATACTTCACGTCACTTGTTTTCATCTAGCACACTACCGAAAGTTCCATACCCCCTATTCATGTTATCCAGATCACAAAGAGTATGTCATATGATTGTTTCTCTACTATTATTGTAAATAATAGCTGTTCTATACAGCTAAAAATACTTCACAACACATCTCCCGGATCTTAGCCCACTTTACAGTTTCCTGAAGTCTAATACTGTAGTGATTAAGTCTATTTGCTCATGCACTACACATATTTACTATCCTTCACTTTCACCTTACCTTTGAATCTGACCTCCCACAAACTCACTGCTTTCTAGATTCAACTCACAAGCCTTCACTCCCAAACAAGAGACCTTCCTTTTGTCCATCCTTTCTTAAAAATGGCAAGTTGGGTTAAATATTATGGTTAACACTATATATAGCCTAAAGATCTTCTACCCCTTCTCTACTGGCTGTGACTGTAGATATCATAAAATACTCTCCCTCTGTCATAAACTATTTTGCCTCCCCCTCAAACTGATAAAAAAAAGAGTAGGTGGAAGTGGAGAAAACAAGGATACCAGAAGGAGAAGGTAACACTTAATTTCACAGGTATTCTACCACAGAAGTTCACACCATAAATCCAGGGACTCAGAACAGATCAATTTAAGAAGCTGAGGCTAACAAGAAGAGTCTCACAAACAAGGAAAAGACAAAGAAACAATCCCCAAATGAAAAAAAAATGAGAAAGCCTCAGAAAGAATATTAGATGAAACATAGGCAAGTCAGCTATCAGATATTGAATTCAAAGCGCTGGTTGTCAGGAAGTTTAAAGAGCTCACGATGAGCTACCAGAAACTAGAGGGGAGCTACAATGAACTCACAGCTAACCATATCAACATAAAAAACCTATCAGCAAAAGCGAAGAGAAAATGAAGAATACAATTTCTGAACTAAAGAACACAATAGAAGGAATGAAAATCAGGGTGGATGAAGCAGAAGATTGAATCAGTGAGTTGTAGGACAAAGTAGAAAAAAACTCCTGGAAAGAGCAAAAAAAGGAAAAGAGGCTCAGAAAGAATGAAGAGGGATTAAGGGAAATGCAAGACAATATGAAACGTAATAATATCTGAATAACAGAAATACCAGAAAGAGAAGAAGAAGAACAAGAAATAGAAAATCTATTTGAAAACATAATGAGGGAAAACTTTTCTAATATGATGAGAGAAAAAGTCACAAAAATCTAGGAATCACAGAGAGTCCCAATCAAGAGGAACTCAAAGAGGTCTACTTCAAGACACATCATCATAAAAATGGCAAAATTCAAAGAGAGAGAGAATCTTAAAGGCAACAAGGGAAAAAAGGAAGTAGCATACAAGGGAGCCTCAGTAAGGTTAGCTACTGATGTCTCAATAGAAACACTCCAAGAAAGAAGAGAATGGCAGGAAATAATCCAAGTAATGACAACCAGAGACCTGCAACCAAGGCTGATTTACCCACCAAGGCTCTCAATCAGAATAGAAGGCCAAATAAAGAGCTTCCAAGACAAAAGAAGTCTAAAAGAATATGCCTCCACCAAACCAGCTCTGCAAGAGATGTTAAAAAGACTACTTTAAGAAAAGGAAGGAAAAGAGAGAGAGAGAGGGGAACACAGGTACACAAATGGCCATGAATAAGCACCTTGGAATAATAACATTATATGTAAATGAATTAAATGCTCCAATCAAAAGACATACAATAGCTTAATGAATAACAAAGCATGACCCACGTATATGCTGCCAACAAGAGACCCAGCGCAGGACAAAAGACCTACACAGACTAAAAGTGAAAGGATGAAAACAAATTTTCCAAGCAAATGGACAGGAACAAAAGCTGGCGTAGCAATACTCATATCAGACAAAATAGACTTCAAAACAATGGCCATAAAAAGAGACCCAGAAGGTCACTTCAAAATACTCAAGGGAAGAATCCACCAAGACATTAACATTGTAAATATATATGCAACCAACATAGGAGCACCCAAATATATACAGGAAATCCTACAGGACCTCAAGAAAGATATTGACAGCAACACAATTATAGTAGGGGATTTTAACACCCCCCTGTCAAAAATAAACAGATCTTCCAAACAAAATATCAACAAAGATATTGCAGCATTAAACGACACCCTAGATGAAATGGACCTAATTGATATATATAGAGAGAGACCTTCTTCCAAAGAAGCTAAATACACATTCTTTTCAAATGCACATGGAGCATTTTCAAAGATAGACCATATGATAGGACAGAAAACGAGTCTTAACAAATTCAGGAAAATAGAAATCATACCAAGCATTTTCTATGACCACAGGGGACTGAAATTGGAAACTAACCCGATAGGAAAAAACCCCAAACACCCAAAAGCATGGACACTGAATGGTATGCTATTAAACAATGAATGGGTCAAGATTGAAATTAGGGAAGAAATCAGAAATTTTCTGGAAACAAATGAAAAGGAACTCACAACAACCCAAAACTTATGAGACACAGTGAAGGCAGTTCTGAGAGGGCAGTTCATAGCAATACAGGCTTACCTAAAGAAGATAGAAACATTTCAAACAAACAACCTAAGCCGATGCCTGCAAGAACTCGAGGAACAACAACAAAGACAGCCCAGAGCAAGTAGAAGGAAAGAAATAAGCAAGATCAGAGCAGAATGAAATGACATAGAGACTAAAAGAACAATTCTAAGGATCAATGAATCCAGGATCTGGTTTTCTGAAAAGATAAACAAAATACACAAGCCTTTAAGTAGGCTCATCAAGAAAAGAAGAGAGAGGACCCAAGTAAACACAATCAGAAATGAAAGAGGAGAGATGACAACTGGCACCACAGAAATAGAAGATAGTGTAAGAAATTACTACAGAGAATTGTATGCCAAGAAATTTGAAAACTTAAATGAAATGGCCAAATTTCTAGAAAGTTATAATCTTTCAAAACTCAATAAAGAAAGGCAGAAAGCATAAAAAGACCAATAACAGCAGATGAAATTGAAGCAGTAACCAAAAAACTCCCATCACACAAAAGCCCTGGACCAGATGGTTTCACAAGAGAATTTTACAGAGCATTTAAGGAAAAACTAACCCCTATTCTTCACAGGCTATTCCAAAAAATCCAAAATGATGGAAGGCTCTTAAACTCTTTTTATGAAGCCAATGTTATTCTCATCCCACAACCAGATAAAGGCACAACCAAAAAATGAAAACTTCAGGCCAGTATTGCTGAAGAACATAGATGCTGAAATCCTCAACAAAATGCTGGCAAATCGCATCGAACAATACATTAAAAAAATCATATACCATGACCAAGTAGACTTCATCCCAGGGATGCAAGGATGGTTAAATGTTCACAAATCAGTAAATGTAATACATCATATAAACAAAAGCAAAGACAAAAACTACATGATCATATCAATAGACGCGGAAAAAGCTTTTGATGAGGTACACCACCCATTTATGATCAAAATACTCATGAAAGTGGGAATAGAGGGAGAATTCCTCAATATAATAAAGGCCATATGTGAAAAACCTGCAGCCAACGTCATACTCAATGGGCAAAAACTAAAAGCTTTTTCACTAAGATGAGGAACAAGACAAGGCTGTCCACCTTCACCACTTCTATTCAATATAGTATTGGAAGTTCTAGTCACAGAGATCAGACAAGAAAAGGAAATAAAAGGCATCCGAATCGGAAAGGAGGAAACAAAACTGGTACTGTTTGCAAATGACATGATAGTGCACATGGAAAATTCTATAGACTCTACCCAAAAACTGCTCGACCTAATAAATAAATTAGGCAAAACAGTGCCAGTATACAGAAATCAGAGGCTCTATAGACTCTACCCAAAAACTGCTTGACCTAATAAATAAATTTGGCAAAACAAAGTCAGTATACAGAAATCAGAGGCATTTTTATATACTAATAATGAATCAGCAGAAGCAGAAATCAAGAAAAAACTTCCATTACATATAGCAATAAGAAAAGTAAAATACCTGGAATAAACCTAACCAAGGAGGTAAAAGACCTGTATGCAGAAAACTACACAACACTGAAAAAAAATCAAGGAAGACACAAACAAATGGAAACATATACCATGTTCATGGATTGGAAGAATTAACATCATCAAAATGTCCATACTATCCAAAGCAATTTGCAGATTCAATGCAATGCCTATTAAAGTACTAATGACATATTTCACAGACAGAGAGCAAACACGTCAAAAATTTATATGGAACCATAAAAGACATGGAATAGCAGCCGCAATGTTGAGAAAGAAGAACAAAGTAGGAGGGATCACAATTCCTGATACCAAACAGTACTACAAGGCCACTATAATCAAAACATCTCATACTGGCATAAAAACAGGCACAAAGACCAGTGGAACAGAACAGAGAGCCCGGAGCCTGGCTAGTGTAGCTCAGTGGGTTGAGCGTGGGCCTGTGAACTACACGATGGCAGTTCAATTCCCAGTCAGAACACATGCCTGGGTTGCAGGCCATTTCCCAGCAGGGAACTCACGAGAAGCAACCATACATTGATATTTCTCTCCTTCTCTCCTTTCCTTCCCCTGTAAAGAAAAATAAATAAAATATTTTTAAAAAAAGAACAGAGAGCCCAGAATAAATCCAAGTCTCTGCAGGCAATTAACATTTGGCAAAGGGGGCAGCAACACAAAATGAGTAAAAATAGCCTCTTCAACAAAAGGTGTTGGGAGAACCAGATGGCTACCTGCAAAAAGAATGAAACTTGAAGGGGGGAGAAAATGGCGGCGGAGTAGGACGGAGCAACTGCAGTTCTCCTACACTTGGGGGAAAATCCTGGCAGATTTACAGAAGAACAGCGCAATCAATTACCCAACCAACAATTCCCCAGCATTTATGAAAATAAGAGACCTGAGATAGTGACGAACCAGACAGCTAGAGGTCCTTGGGGTCTCAGGGACGCCAGTAAGGACTGAGGCGGCCAGACCGGAGGCAGCCATTAGCCGGCGCGTAAAGACCTCGGAGCCGCGGCTGCCGCAGCGGTTGGAGCCCAGAGGCTTCCTTCCGTCTGTGACCAGCGACAGGGGCGTCTGCCACAGAGAATTCATCAGGAGCCCGGCAACCCTGAGAAAAGTCAAGGGCAGCGGCAGCAGTGGCGGTGGCGGCAGGATGGCAGCCATTGGCCGGCGCATAAAGACCTTGGAGCCTTGACTGCCTCAGCGGTCGGGGCCCAGAGGCTTCCCCCTGCGCCCAGCAACAGGGGCGTCTGACACAGAGGACTCATCCGGACCCCAGCACCCGTGAGTAAAGACAAAATCGGCAGCGGAAGGGCCGGCTGCCCTCGGGAGCCAGGCACCCCAGAGTAAAGTCAAAAGCAGCAGCAGCGAGACCAGCAGCCATTGGTCAGTGTGTAAAGACCTCGGAGCTGCTGCCGCCACAGCTTCCAGGACCCAGAGGCTTCTGTCTATGGCCAGCGTCGGCCGTCTGCCACAGAGGACTCAGCGGGTGCCCAGCAACTGTGAGTAAAGACAAAAGCGGCAGTGGCAGGACCGGCTGCCCTGGGCCAGCCCAAAATGCCTCAGCCGCCGCTGCTGCTGTGTTAGGGGTGTAGAGGCTTCCATCTGTGGCCAGTGCCACGGAGGACTCATAGGGAGCCCAGCACCCAGTGGAGGATTGGGCTGGCTGCGGGGTCCCTGGAAGAGCTGGCTCCCTCCCTCACCATCTAGGAGGGGCTGGGTGGCAGAGACCTGTGTGCCTAGGTGTGCAGGGAGGGTGGCAAGGTCAGGGGGCCGTGTTCAGTTGCGATCTCTGTGGTCGCCAGCCCACTAGCCTGCCAGCCCAGGAAATTTGAGAGGAGCATTGTCCTAACCACTCAGGTTGGGGATTGGGCTGGGCTGAGAGGTACGCTTTCCAGAGAAGTTTTTACTGGAAAGTGGACTGAGGTGTTCTGTGAAGGCAGCTTGACTTGCTTCTCACCCAGCCAAAGGACAGTACCAGATCCCGTGGGAACAAGGCAGCCTGTCAGGTGGTCGGGCGACTGCACCCCAGTCTGGTAGCCTGGCTGGTGGGGGGCGGGTGTGAGCCTGGGCCTACAACCCAGTGCACAGAGGGGTCCCACCGAAACCAGAAAAACCAGATTGGAAAGTTTGAAAGCAACAAGGAAGGAGTTTTTGTTGTTGGGGGTTTTTTTTGGTTTTTTTGTTTGTTTGTTTTTGTCTTTTACTTTTATTTTTAAACTTTTTTCAGTAATCGTATATATTATTTAATTTTATTGTTGCTGTATCTTTCAGTACTCTGTTCCTCTCCTTTCTTTTTTCCTCTTTTAGTCCCTCTTCATTTCACCCCAAACTTATTGCTTTTTCCTCACTTCTCTTGCCCTTTTTTGTGTGTGTTTGTTTGTTTGTTGCTTTCTATAGCACTGTAAATACTTCATAACACATCTCTCGGGTCTTAGCCCACTTTACAGGTTCATGAATTCTATTACTGTAGTCATTAACTCTACTTCCTCACACGCTACGTCTATTTACTATTCTTTACTCTCACCTTACCTCAAAATCTGACCACCCGCAACCTCACTGCTTTCTAGATACAACTCACAAGCCTTCCCTCCCCAACAAGAGACTTATCTTTGGTGTATCCTTTCCTAGAGGTGGCAAATTTGGTTGAAGATTACAGTTAACACTATATAGAGCCTAAAGATCTTCTATCTCTTCTCTGCCAGCTGTAACTGTAAATATCATAAAGTACTCTCCTGCTGTCATAAACGATTTTGCCTCCCCCTCCAGCTGATCACACACACACAAAGAAAGGAGTAGGTGGAAGCAGAGAACATCAAGGTACCTGCAGGAGACTGTACCACTGAATTTCACAGGTATTCTACCACAGAAGTTCACACCATAAACCTAGGGAGTCAGAACAGATCAATTTAAGAAGCTGAAGCTAACAAGAAGAGTCTCATAAGCAAAGGGAAGACAAAGAAACAATGCCCAAATGAAAGAAAAGCTGGAAGTCTCAGAAAGAATGTTAGAAGAAACAGAGGCAAGTCAGCTATCAGATATTGAATTCAAAGCCCTAGTTATCAGGAAATTCAAAGAGCTCACAATTAGCTACCAGAAACTAGAGGGGAGCTACCAAAAACTAGAGGGGAGCTACCATGAGCTCTCCGCAAACTATATCAACATGAAAAAGGAAATAGAAACTATCACCAAAGGACAAGAGGAAATAAAGAATACAATTTCGAAACTGAAGAACACAGTAGAAGGAATGAAAAGCAGGATCGATGAGGCAGAAGATCAGATCAGTGAGTTGGAGGACACAGTAGAAAGAATCTCCCAGAAAAAGCAAGAAAGGGAAAAGAGGCTCAAAAAGAATGAAGATGGACTAAGAGAAATGCAAGATAATATGAAACGTAATAATATCCGAATAATAGGAATACCAGAAGGAGAAGAAGAAGAACAAGGGATAGAAAACCTATTTGAAAGAGTAATGATGGAAAATTTTCCTAATTTGATGAGAGAAAAAGTTACACGAATCCAGGAATCACAGAGAGTCCCATTCAAGAGGAACCCAAAGAGGCCCACTTCAAGACACATCATCATTAAAATGGCAAAATTTCAAGACAAAGAGAGAATCCTAAAGGCAGCAAGGGAGAAAAAGGAAGTAACATACAAGGGAGCCCCAATAAGGTTAGCTACTGACTTCTCAATGGAAACACTCCAAGCAAGAAGAGAATGGCAAGAAATATTTCAAGTAATGAGAACCAGAGGCCTACAACCAAGGCTACTTTACCCAGCAAGGCTCTCAATCAAGATAGAAGGCCAAATAAAGAGCTTCCAAGACAAAAGAAGTCTAAAAGAATATGCCTCCACCAAACCAGCTCTACAAGAAATACTAAAAGGGCTGCTTTAAGGAAAGGAAGGAAAAGAGAGAGACAGAGAGGAACTGTGGTACAAAAATGGCAATGAATAAGTCCCTATCAATAATAACCTTAAATGTAAATGGATTAAATGCTCCAATCAAAAGACATAGAATAGCTGAATGGATAAGAAAGCATGACCCACACATATGCTGCCTACAGGAGACCCACCTCAGGACAAAAGACCATCACAGACTAAAAGTGAAAGGCTGGAAACAAATTTTCCAAGCAAATGGACAAGAAAAAAAAGCCGGGGTAGCAATTCTAATATCAGACAAAATAGACTTCAAAAAAAGGGCCATAAAGAGAGACCCAGAAGGTCACTTCATATTGCTCAAGGGAAGAATCCAGCACGAAGACATTAACATCATAAATATATATGCACCCAACATAGGAGCACCCAAATATATAAGAAAAATCCTAGAAGACTTCAAGAAAGATATTGACAGCAACACAATTATAGTAGGGGATTTTAACACCCCACTGTCAAAAATGGACAGATCTTCCAAACAAAATATCAACAAAGATATAGCAGCATTAAACGACACTCTAGAAGAAATGGACTTGACTGATATATATAGAGCGCTTCATCCCAAAGAAGCTAAATACACATTCTTTTCAAATGCACATGGAACATTTTCAAAGATAGACCACATGGTAGGACACAAAATGAACCTCAACAAATTCAAGAAAATTGAAATCATACCAAGCATTTTCTCTGACCACAAGGGACTGAAATTAGAAACCAACCCCACAGGAAAAAACCCCAAACATCCAAAATCATGGAGACTGAATGGTATGCTATTAAACAACGAATGGGTCAAGATTGAAATTAGGGAAGAAATCAAAAAGTTTCTGGAAACAAATGAAAATGAACTCACAACAACCCAAAACTTATGGGACACGGCCAAGGCAGTCCTGAGAGGGAAGTTCATAGCAATACAGGCTTACCTAAAGAAAATAGAAACATTTCAAACAAACAACCTAACCCGACGCCTGCAAGAACTCGAAGAACAACAACAAAGACAGCCCAGAGCAAGTACAAGGAAGGAAATAACCAAGATCAGAGCAGAATTAAATGACATAGAGACCAAAAGCACAATTATAAGGATCAATGAATCCAAGAGTTGGTTTTTTGAAAAGATAAACAAAATAGACAAGCCTTTAAGTAGGCTCATTAAGAAAAGAAGAGAGAGGACACAAATAAACACAATCAGAAATGAAAGAGGAGAGATTACAACTGATACCACAGAAATAGAAGGGATTGTAAGGAATTACTATGAAGAACTGTATGCCAAGAAATTTGAAAACCTAGGTGAAATGGACAAATTTCTAGAAAAATATAATCTTCCAAAACTCAATGAAGAAGAAGTAGAAAGCCTGAACAGACCAATAACAGCAAATGAAATTGAAGCAGTAATCAAAAAACTCCCATCACACAAAAGCCCCGGACCAGATGGTTTCACAGGAGAATTCTACAAAGCGTTTAAGGAAGAGCTAACCCCTATTCTTCACAGACTATTCCAAAAAATCCAAAATGATGGGAAACTCCCAAACTCTTTTTATGAAGCGAGCATTATCCTAATTCCAAAACCAGATAGAGACACAACAAAGAAAGAAAACTTTAGGCCAATATCACTGATGAACATAGATGCTAAAATCCTCAACAAAATATTGGCAAATCGCATCCAACAATACATCAAAAAGATCATACACCATGACCAAGTGGGATTCATCCCAGGGATGCAAGGATGGTTCAATATCCGCAAATCAGTAAATGTAATACACCACATAAACAAAAGCAAGGACAAAAACCACATGGTCATATCAATAGACGCGGAAAAAGCTTTTGATAAGGTACAACACCCATTTATGATAAAGGTACTCAGCAAAGTGGGAATAGAGGGAGCATTCCTCAATATAATAAAGGCCATATATGAAAGACCTACAGCCAACATCATACTGAATGGGCAAAAACTGAAAGCTTTTCCACTAAGATCAGGAACAAGACAAGGTTGTCCACTTTCACCACTTCTATTTAATATAGTATTGGAAGTTCTAGCCACAGCAATCAGACAAGAAAAGGAAATAAAAGGCATCCAAATCGGAAAGGAGGAAACAAAACTGTCACTGTTTGCAGATGACATGATAGTGTACATGGAAAATCCTATAGACTCTACCAAAAAACTGCTGGAACTAATAAATGAATTTGGCAAAACAGCGGGATACAAAGTCAATATCCAGAAATCAAAGGCATTTCTGTATACTAACAATGAATCAGCAGAAGCAGAAATCAAGAAAAAAATCCCATTCGATATAGCAAAAAGAAAAATAAAATATCTGGGAATAAATCTAACCAAGGAGGTTAAAGACCTGTATGCAGAAAATTACACAACACTGAAGACAGAAATCAAGGAAGACACAAACAAATGGAGACGTATACCGTGTTCATGGATTGGAAGAATTAACATCATCAAAATGTCCATACTACCCAAAGCAATTTACAGATTCAATGCAATACCTATTAAAGTACCAATGGCATATTTCACAGACATAGAACAAACACTTCAAAAATTTATATGGAACCATAAAAGACCCCGAATAGCAGCTGCAATGTTAAGAAAGAAGAACAAAGTAGGAGGGATCACAATACCTGATATCAAACTGTATTACAAGGCCACTGTAATCAAAACAGCCTGGTACTGGCATAAAAACAGGCACATAGACCAATGGAACAGAATAGAGAACCCAGAAATAAACCCAAATCTCTACAGTCAATTAATATTCGACAAAGGGGGCAGTATCATAAAATGGGGTAAAGATAGCCTCTTCAACAAATGGTGTTGGGAGAACTGGACAGCTACATGCAAAAAAATGAAACTCGAGCACCAACTTACATCATACACCAAAATAAATTCAAGGTGGATAAAAGACTTAAATATAAGCCATGACACCATTAAAGTCCTAGAGGAGAACATTGGCAGGAAAATCTCAGATATTTCACGCAGCAACATTTTTACTGATATGTCCCCTAGAGCAAGGACTATAAAGGAAAGAATAAACAAATGGGATCTCATCAAAATAAAAAGCTTCTGCGCAGCTAAAGAAAACAGCATTAAAATAAAAAGACAACCAACTGTATGGGAAAACATATTTGCCAATGATACCTCAGACAAAGGTTTAATCTCCAAAATATACAAAGAACTCACACGACTTCACTCTAAGAAGACAACTAACCCAATTAAAAAATGGGGAAAGGACTTGAACAGACACTTCTGCAAGGAGGACATACAGAGGATCCAGAGACACATGAAAAGATGCTCAATATCACTAGCTATCAGAGAGATGCAAATTAAAACTACAATGAGATACCACTTTACACCGGTGAGAATGGCTATCATAAACAAAGCAATAAACAACAAATGTTGGAGAGGGTGTGGAGGAAAGGGGACTCTGGTCCACTGTTGGTGGGATTGTAGACTGGTACAACCATTATGGAAAACAGTATGGAATTTTCTCAGAAAACTAAAATTGGACTTGCCTTTTGACCCAGCAATTCCACTGCTGGGATTGTATCCTAAGAACCCTAAAACACCAATCCCAAAGAACCTATGCACCCCAATGTTCATAGCAGCACAATTTACAATAGCCAAGAGTTGGAAGCAACCTAGGTGCCCGTCAGTAAATGAATGGATCAAAAAACTATGGTACATATACACAATGGAATTTTATGCTGCAGAAAGAAAGAAGGAGCTCCTACCTTTTGCAACAACATGGATGGAACTGGAAAGCATTATGCTGAGTGAAATAAGCCAGGTGTTGAAGGACAAATACCATATGATCTCACCTCTAACAGGAAGCTAAACAACAAAGCAAACAAGCAAGCAAAATATAACCAAAGACACTGAAATAGAGAACAGGCTGACAGTGACCAGAGGGGAGAGGGGAGGGAATTTCAGGGGAAATAAGGGAGGGATTTAGAGGAACCTATATAAAGGATACATGGACAACAACTGAGAAGGGTGGAAATGGGAGGGAGGGGGGAGGATGGGGAGTGGGACGGGATGGGAGTAATAGACAGAAAACTGTACTTGAAAAATAATTAAATAAAAAAATTGAAAAAAAAAAGAAAGAAAAAATACTGATTTATTTTTGTAATCACTTTTCTTATATCTTGCACGTAATGATTCTGTTTGTAGGTAGATAGAATTTTAATAATTACGAAATGTCACTTGATTAGCTGTGCAAGGCTGGATTCAAGTCCACACATATATATTGTATTGCCAATTACACTCAGCCTTAGTCTTCTTATCTGTAAATTGGGAATGTAATAGTTATTTGTTAGATAAATTCTTTCTATTTTTGAAACTGATATTTTACTGTCCCTATTGTCTTAGTTCCCGTGGTTATCACCTATGATATGTGAATATTTTCATAAAAATATTAAATATTAAATATGTGTAAAGCTAAAAAAAAAAGAATGAAACTTGAGCACCAACTTACACCACACACCAAAGTAAATTCAAGATTGATAAAAGACTTAAATATAAGCCGTGAATGCATTAAAGCCCTAGAGGAGAACATTGGCAGGAAAATCCCAGATAGTTCATGTAGCAACATTTTTCCTGATATGTCCCCTAGAGCAGGGGACATAAAGGAAAGAATAAACAAATCGGATCTTATAAAAATAAATAGCTTCTGCGTGGCTAAAGAAAACAGTATTAAGATAAAAAGAGAACCAATTCTATGCAAGAAAATATTTGCCAGTGATACCTCAGACAAAAGTTTATTCTCCAAAATATACAAAGAACTCACACAACTCCATTCTAAGAAAACAAGCAACCCACTTATAAAATGGGGAAAGTACTTGAATAGACACTTCTCCAAGGAGGACATACAGAGGATCCAGAGACACATGAAAAGATACTCAATATCACTAGCTATCAGAGAGATGCAAATTAAAACCACAACGAGATACCACTTTACATCAGTCAGAATGGCCATCGCCAGCAAAGCAACAAACAACAAGAGTTGCAGAGGCTGTGGGAAATGGGGACCCTAGTTCACTGTTGGTGGAATTGCAGACAGGTACAACCATTATGGAAACCAGTATGGAATTTTCTCAGAAAACTAAAAATGAATTTGTCTTTTGACCCAGCAATTCCACTGCTGGAATTATATCCTAAGAACCCTGAAACACCAATTCAAAAGAACCTATGCACCCCGATATTCATGGCAGCACAATTTACAATAGCTAGGCTCTGGAAGAAACCAAAATGCCCATCAGTAAATAAATGGATCCAAAAACTATGATACATTTACACAATGAAATTCTATGCAGCAGAAAGAAAGAAGGAACTACCACCCTTTGCAACAGTATGGATGGCACTGGAAAGCATTATGCTGAATGAAATAAGCCAGGTGTTGAAAGACAAATACCACATGATTTCACCTTTAACAGGAACCTATACAGCAAAACAAACAAGCAAGCAAAATATTACCAAAGACACTGAAATAGAAAACAGGCTCACAGTGACCAGATGGGAGAGGGGATAGAATTGCAGGCGAAAAGGGGAAGGATTCACTGGAACAAGTATAGAGGACACATGGATAAAACCTAAAGGGGGTGGAAATGGGAGGGAGGTGAGGAGTACTGGGTGGGTGGGCTGGGATGGAAGTAAAAGACAGAAAACTGTACTTAAGCAATAATTAAATTAAAAAATGCTTTAAAAATAAATTAGTTAATATTTTATTTTTAATCTTTTATCTTTCAATTCCTATTTCCTCTCTTTCCTTCTTTCTTGTTTTATTCCTTCTTCCTTCCTCTCCAATTTTATCTTTTCATCATTCCTTCTTAGGTTTTTTTAAAAATACCTACAAGTGAGACCCCCCCCCCAAAAAAAGCTGGTACTGTGAAAAGACCAGATTTGGATAGAAAGAAGGGGCATCACAACAGCTGAGACAATGAGACAAACTTCACTTTGCTATTACAGAGAACCTGCAAGTTATTGCATATTTGTGTTATTATTTTTCATTATTTTTACATCTCTCATTTTAATAATATTTTTGTATTCTTCTTATTTCTTTATAGTCTGTTTTGCTTGGCTGGTTATATTATATCATTTGACAGGTTTTCCCTGATCTCTCTTTCATAATGTATTGCTAATTTACTGTCTGTCACTTTACTTGTGTTCCATTAGCACACTCTGCCAGGTCCTATACTCCATATTCATGTTATCCAGATCACATAGGTTCTGTCATATGATTGTTGATCTAATATTATTGTAATAATAGCTGTTCCATACAATTGTAAACACTTCACAACATCCCTACCAGATCTTAGTCCACTTCACAGCTTCCTAAATTCTATTACTGTAATGATTAACTCTATTTGCTCACACACTACACCTATATACTATCCTTTACTTGCACCCTACGTCAGAATCTGACCTCCCACAACCTCACTACTTTTTAGATCCAACTCACAATCCTTCCTTCCCCAACAAGAGTCTTATCTTCTTTCCATCCTTTCTAAAAAGTGGCTGGTTGGATGAAATATCATGGTTAACAATACACTTATCCAAAGGATCTCCTATCTCTTCTTTAGGTATTGGTACTTTAAATCTTATAGAATATATTCCCACTGTCTTAATTCATTTTTCCTCTCCCCTCCAACTGCTCACATAAAGGAGTACAAAAGAGCTGTGAACACCAGTATGCCTGCTGGAAGAGGGAACCTACCAACAAAGGAACCACCAATAGATAATAACAAAATAAGGTGAATGAGTGAGTGGAAGCCACACTACTTCTACCCAAGGCAAATCTGGAAGTACACCTAAATGGTGGAGAAATTTCCCAGAATAATAGCAGGAGAGAACCCTTAAAACCTTGCACAGACACAGACACCAACTTCAACATAGTTGTCTGAACCTGCACAAAGTACACAAGACTTGGTGGGTGAAGTGATCCTCAGTTAACCAGCTGGAGAGAAGAACCCACTAAAGAAAGACTCAACAATCAAAACACAAAGACAAACACAGAACCAACTTAAATGACAGCCCAAGACAAGTGAGCTCCAGAGATCAAGGAGACTGCATTATTGAATCTCACAGGTCGAGTCTACCATAGAAGTTCACACCACAAAACTAGGGAGTGAGAACAGGTGAATTAAAGAAGCAGAGGCTAAGAAGAAGAGTCTCACAAATAATGGGAAGACAAAGAAACAGACTCCAAATGAAAGGAAAGGAGGAAGCTTCAGAACAAAGACTAAATGAAATAGTGGTAAGTCAACTATCGCATATTGAGTTCAAAGCAATGATTATCAGGAAGCTCAACGAGCTGACAGAGAACTGCCAAAACTACAGGGAAACTACCATGAACTCACTTCAAACTATATCAACATGAAAAGCAAAATAAAAACTATCAACAAGGGCCATGAAAAAGTGAAGAATACAATTTCTGAATTGAAGAGCATGGTAGAAGGAATCAAAAGCAGGATAGATGAAGCAGAGGTTTAAATTAGCAAGCTGGAGGACAAGGAATAAAAAAAAACACCCAGAAAGAGCAAGGAAAGGAAAAGAGACTCAGAAGAACAAAGAGTTGTTAAGGGAACTGCAAGACAACATGAAATGTAATAATATCTGTGTAACAGGGATATCAGAAGGAGAATAGGAAGAGCAAGGGATAGAAAACTTGTCTGAAAAAGAAATAATGAAAAACTTCCCTAGTTTCATGAGAGAAAAAGTCACACGAATCTAGGAAAACCAGAGTTCCAATCAAGAGGAACCCAAAGAGGCCCACTTCAAGACACATCATAATTAAAATGGCAAAATTGCAAGACAAAGAGAGAATCTTAAACGCAGCAAGGGAGAAATGGGACATAATGTACAAGGGAGCCCCAATTAGACTAGCAGCTGACTTCTCAATGAAAAAGCTCTGAGCTGGAAGGGGATGCCAAGGAATATTTCCAGTAATGAGAACCAAAGGTCTGCAACCAAGACTACTCTATCCAGCAAGAATCTCAATTGAACGGAAGGCCAAATAAAAACTTTCCCAGACAAAAGAAACCCAAAGAATACACCTCCAAATCAGCCCTGCAAGAAATGCTAAAGGGTCTGCTTTAAGATAAGGGGAAAAAAGACTGAGAGAGAGAGGAACACAGGCATGAAAAAATGGCAATGAATTAGTACCTAGCAATAATAACTTTAATCCTAAATTTATCAAATCCTCCAATCAAAAGACATAGAATAGCTGAATGGAAAAGAAAACATGACTCACACATATGCTGTCTATAAGAGATCCATCTCAGAACAACAGTCCTAGACAGACTAAAAGCGAAAGACTACAAAAAAATATTCAAAGCAAATGGACAGTGAAAAAAGATGTTGTACCAATACTTATATCAGAAATTATAGACTTTGAAAAGAAGCCATAAAAAGAAAACCAGAAGGTCACTTCATTACACTCAAGGGAAAAATCCATCAAGAAGACATAAATATTGTAATTATACATGCACCAAACATAAGAGCACCCAAATACATAAAGAAAATCTTGGAGGACTTTATAAAGGATATTGACAACAACACAATTAGTTTCAGAGTTTTTAACACCCCATTTTCAAAAATGTATAGATATTCCAAACAAAACATCAAACAAGATATTGTGGCATTGAACAATGTCCTAGATCAAATGGAATTAATGGATATATATAGAGAGAGCCTTTCACCCCAAGGATTCAAGATACACAATTTTCTCAAATTCACATGGAATATTTTCAAAGATAGACTACATGGAAAGACACAAAACAAGCCTCATCAAATTCAAGAAAATGTAAATCATACCAACCATTTTTTCTGACCACAAGGGACTGAAACAAGAAACCAATTTAAAGGAAAAACCTCAAAAGCCCTCAAACTCATGGAGATTGAATAGCGTGCTATTAAACAATGAGTAAGTCAAGAATAAGATGAAAGAAGAAATCAGAAAGTGTCTGGAAACAAATGAAAATGTTCTCACAACAACCCAAAACTTATAGGGCAGAGGAAAGTCAGTCCTGAGAGGGAAGTTCATAGTGATACAGGCCTATCTAGAAAGATAGAAACATTTGAAAACAACAACATAGCTCCACACCTATAAGAACTGCAGGAACAAAAACAAATATAGCCCAGGGCAAGTAGAAGAAAGGAAATAACCAAGATTAGAGCGGATTAAATGACATAGAAACTAAAAGCACAATTTTAAGGATCAATAAATTTAGGAGCTGGTCCTTTGAAAAGATAAACAAAATCAACAAGCCTTTAAGCAGACTCATAAGAGAGAGAGAGAGAGAGAGAGAGAGAGAGAATGAACCAAAATAAATACCATTAGAAAACAAAAAGGAGAGATTACAACTGATACCTAAGAAATATGAAAAATTGTAAGAAATTACTCTGAAGAACTATATACCAAAAATATTTAAAACCTTGGTGAAATGGACATATTTCTAAAAATATAATCTTCCAAAACTGATTGAAGAAGAAGCAAAAAGCCTGAAGAGACCAATAACAGCTGCCAAAATTGAAGCAGTAATCAATAAATCTCAACAAACTAAAGCGCTGCACTTGATGGTTTCACAGGAAAATTCTACAAATTATTGAAGGAAGAGCTCATCCCTATACTTCACAGACTGTTCCAAAAAGTCCAAGAAGATGGAAGATTCCCAAACTCTTTTTATGAAGCCAATATTATTCTCATCCCACAACCATATAAAGACTCAAAAAAGAATGAAAACTTCAGGCCAGTATTGCTGAAGAATATAAATGCTAAAATCCTCAACAGAATATTGGTAAACACCATCCAGCAATACATCAAAATGATCATACACTGTGATCAAGTGAGATTCATCCCACGGATGTAAGGATGGTACAATATTTGCAAGTCAATAAGGGTAATATATCACATGAACAAAAAGAAAGACAAAATCCTCTTGATCATATCAATAAATGCTGAAAGGGCATTTGATAAGATGCAGTACCGATTTATGAGAAAAATACTCAGCAAAGTGCTAATAGAGGGAGCATTCCTCAGCATAATAAAGGCCACAGATGAGACCCATAGCTAATATCATCCTCAATGGGCAAAATCTAAAAGCTTTCCGATAAATTCAGAAGCAAGACAGGGATTTGCACTTCCACCACTCTTATTTAACATAGTATTGGAAGTCCCATCACAGGAATGAGACAAGAAAAAGAAATAAAACCATCCAAATCGGAAAGAAGGAAGCAAAACTGTCATTGTTTGCAGATGACATGAGAGTGTACATAGAAAATCCTATAAAATCCACCAGAAAACTACTTGACCTAATAAATCAATTTGGCAAAACAGAGGGATAAAATATTAATATTCAGAAATTGAAGGCACCTTTGTACAACAACAATAAAATTTCAGAGAGATAAATCAGGGAAAAACTCATTTGATATAGCAAGAAGAAAAATAAAGTACTTAGGAATAAACCTAACTAAAGCTGTAAAAGACATGTATTCAGAAAACTGCACAACACTAAAGAAAGAAATTAAGGAAGACAAAATAAATGAAAGCATGTACCTTGCTCATGGATTGGAAGAATTAGCATCATCAAAAATCGCCATACTACCCTAGGCAATTTATAGATCAACGCAATCCTTATTACAATACCAAGGACATACATCACAGATACAAAACGAACATTTCAAAAATTTATATGGAAGCATAAGTGATCTTGAATATCTACAGCAACTTTGAGAAAGAAGAACAAAGTACGAAGGATCACAATACGTGATATCAAAATTTATTACAAGTCTATCAGAATAGCCTAGTAATGGCAAAAGAGCAGACACATATACTGTTAGAACAGAATACAGAGCCCAGAAATAAACCCAAGTCTCTATGGTCAATTAATATTTGAAAAAGGGGGCAGAAGCATAAAATGGAGTAAAAGTAGCCTCATCAACAAATGGCGGGAGATCTGAACAGCTACATGCAGAAGAATGAAACTCGATCGCCAAGTTACACCATACACAAAAATAAATTTACGGTTGTTAAGAGACCTCAATATAAGTTGTGATACCTTAAAGTCCTAAAGGAAAACATAGGCACAAAGATCTCGGACATTCCTTGCAGCAATATTTTCACTGAGATGTCCCGTAAAGCAAGGGACATAAAAGAAAGAATAAACAAATGGGACCTTGTCAAATTGAAAAGCTTCTGCACAGCTAAAGAAAGCAGAATTAAAATGAAGTAGTAATCAACAGTATGGAAAAACATATTTATCAGTGATACTGTGGACAAGGTTTTGATCTGCTAAATATGTATTGAATTCACATGACTCCACTCCAGGAAGACAAACAACCTAATTTTTAAAATGGGCAAAAATCTTGAACAGATATTTCTCCAGAAAGGACATACAAAGGGCCCAGAGACATATGAGAAGATGCTTAGCATCACAAGCCATCAGAAAGATGCAAATGAAAACTACAATGAGATCCCACTTCAGACCACTGAGAATGGCCATCATAAACAAATCAATACACCACAGGTGTTGGAGAGAATGTGAAGAAAAGGGAATCCTAGTGCATTGTTGGTGGGAATGAAGACTTGAGCAGCCACTGCCTGTCCTCATCGGAGGAATAAGGAAATGCATCCAATTTCCTCAGAAAACTAAAAATGGAACTACCTTTTCACCTGGAAATTCCACTGCTGAGATTACATCCTAATAACCTTGAAACACCAATCCTAGAGAACTTATGCACCCCAATGTTCATAGCAGCACAATTTAAAATAGCCAAGTGCTGGGAGCAACCTAAGTACCCATCAGTAAATGAGTGGATTAAAGAGGTATGGTGCATTTACACAATGGAATTCTATGTAGCAGAAAGAAAGGAGCTCCTACCCTTTGTGACAGCATAGATGGAACTGGAAAGCATTGTGGTAAGTGAAATATTTCATGTGGTGAGGGGCAAATAGCATATAAGTTCATCTTTCGGTGAAACCTAATCAACAAAACAAAGAAGCAAGCGAAATATAACCAGAGACATTGAAATTAGGACAAACCAAAATTAATCAGAGGGGAGGTGGGAGAGGATAATGGTGAGGAAGCTGGGAAGAATTTTCAGGAACAACTATAAAAGACACATGGACAAAACTAAGGAGGGTGGAAGCAGGGGAGGGAGGTGGAGATGGCTGGTGTGGCAAGGGAGTGCTGTGAGGTAAATGCAGAAAACTGTACTTGAACAAAAATATTTTTTTTAAACAGAAAAGCAAGGAACTCTGGCATTTTGCTATCTTTGCCACCTGGTACAAAAAGTAAGGTTAGAACAGACCATAGATAACACCAAAAGATTAGTGAGAAGGGATGTTTGGTGATAAGGGTTTCTACACAAAACAAAAAGATAATCTACGGGGAACTGGGAAGATAGCGGCGGAGTAGGACAAAGGATTTTGCTTCCCTCCACGCACCAGAGAAAAACCGAGCTCATCTGTGAAAGAGTGTAGCCAATAGCCAACAGGGACCCAGCATATAGGAAGGCAGGGCTCCTTGAGTGTAGCAGACACTGAATGACCAGAGGTTGAAAGAGAAGATGAATGCAGTTTAACAAGGAATGAGGGAACAGCACAGAGGCTAGAGGCCCTCCGCTGGGCCACCCGCCGAGGCCCTGGCTGGGCTGCCTTGGTCTCTGAGAGCCGAGGTCCAGCAACAATGACCCTAGGAGAGAGCCAGTCATCAGCACCCTCCCTATCCAGTAGGAGACCGATTGGAAAACACCAGGAGAGATCAGTTTGCCTGTAGTGGCAGAGGAGTGGGCATTAGGAAGCAAACCAGAGAGCTCTCATAACCCTTGGAGTCAGCCTGCGGTTGCCAGATTGGGAGAACGGAGCGTTGCCATGCATTCCCTGTAGCATGGGATCTGAGCCGCCTCTTGCACAGTCTCCAGGAGCCTCAGGCTGCCAGCAAGGCCCCTCTAAGAGAGCCAGTCATTAGCTCCCTACCCAGCCGCGCAGACTGAGAAGCGCAGGGAGTCAGGCCATGGTTGCCAACTTGGGAGAATTGTGAGTTGCCCTGTGCATTCTGCCATAGTAGTGGAAAACATCCACGTCCAAGTCTGCGAGACCAGGAAAGCCTGGCTGAGAGCGCGCACCCTCATGCCAAGCCAGGGCTGGCAATCCTGGGGAAAAATCTGCTCTCAGTGGGGCGCTGGAGAGCAGCGCCAGTCTAGATCTTGGGAGGGCACTGGCGAGACCGGTCGAGTTCACCGAGAAGCAAGAAAGGCCACACTAATAGCCCCTCAGGCTGCTGCAGCTAGTGAGGCCAGAAGAAAATGTTTGACCACCTGGAAACCAACAGGAGGAGTAGGAGGAAGTGGAGAACACCAAGATACCTGCAGGAGACTGCACCACTGAAATTCACAGGTATTCTACCACAGAAGTTCACACCATAAACCCAGGGAACCAGAACAGATCAATGTAAGAAGCTGAGGCCAACAAGAAGAGCATCACAAACAATGGGGAGACAAAGAAACAATCCCCAGATGAAAGAAAAGGAGGAAGTCTCAGAAAGAATGTTAGATGAAATAGAGGCAAGTCAACTATCAGATATTGAATTCAAAGCACGGGTTATCAGGAAATTTAAAGAGCTTACAACGAGCTCCCAGAAACTACAGGGGAGCTACAATGAACTCTACGCAAATTATATCAACATGAAAAAGGAACTAGAAACAATCAGGAAAGGCCAAGAGGAAATAAAGAATACAATTTCTGAACTGAAAACACAGTAGAAGGTATGAAAAGTAGGATCGAAGAGGCGGAAGAGCGCATAAGTGAGCTAGAGGACAGGGTAGAAAGAATCTCTCAGATGGAGAAAGTAATGGAAAAGAGAATCAGAAAGTATGAGGAAGGTTTAAGAGAAATGCAAGACAATATGAATCGTAATATTATCCAAATAATAGGAATACCAGAAGGAGAGGAAGAAGAACAAGGGATAGAAAACCTACTTAAAGGAGTAATAATGGAAAATTTTCCTAATTTGATGAGAAATAAAGTCACACGAATCCAGGAATCCCAGAGAGTCCCAATCAAGTGGAACCCAAAGAGGCCTACTGCAAAACACATCATCATCAAAATGGAAACTCCAAGACAAAGAGGTATCCTAAAGGTAGCAAGGGAGAAAAAAGAAGTAACATATAAGGGAGTCCCAATAAGGTTAGCTACTGACTTCTCAATGGAAACACTCCAAGCAAGAAGAGAATGGAAAGAAATATTCCAGGTAATGAGAAACAGAGGCCTATGACCAAGGATACTTTACCCAGCAAGGCTCTCAATCAAGATAGTAAGCCAAATAAAGAGCTTCCAAGACAAAAGAAGTCTAAAAGAATATGCCTCCACCAAGCCACCTCTACAAGAAATACTAAAAGGGCTGCTTTAAGGAAAGGAAGGAAAAGAGAGAGATGGAGAGGAACACAGGTACATAAATGGCGATGAAAAAGTACTTTTCAATAATAACCTTAAATGTAAATGGATTAAATGCACCAATTAAAAGACATAGAATAGCTGAATGGATAGGATAAGAAAGTGTGACCCACACATATGCTGCCTAAAAGAGACCCACCTCAGGTCAAAAGACCATCACAGACTAAAAGGGAAAGGATGGAAACAAATTTTCCAAGCAAACAGACAAGAAAAAAAAGCCAGGGTAGGAATTCTCATATCAGACCAAATAAATTTCAAAACAAGGGCCATAATGAGAAACCCAGAAGGTCACTTCATAATACTCAAGGGAAGAATCCACCAAGAAGACATTAACATCGTAAATATATATGTAACCAACATAGGAACGCCCAAATATATACAGGAAATCCTACAGGACCTCAAGAAAGATATTGACAGTAACACAATTATAGTAGGGGATTTTAACACCCCCCTGTCAAAAATAAACAGATCTTCCAAACAAAATATCACCAAAGACATTGCAGCATTAAATGACACCCTAGATGAAGTGGACCTAATTGATATATATATAGAGAGAGAGCCCTTCATCCCAAAGAAGCTAATTACACATTCTTTTCAAATGCACATGGAACAGTTTCAAAGATAGACCATATGATAGGACAGAAAACGAGTCTTAACAAATTCAGGAAAATAGAAATCATACCAAGCATTTTCTATGACCACAGAGGACTGAAATTGGAAACCAACCCTACAGGAAAAAACCCAAAACACCCAAACGCATGGACACTGAATGGTATGCTATTAAACAATGAATGGGTCAAGATTGAAATTAGGGAAGAAATCAGAAATTTTCTGAAAACAAGTAAAAATGAACTCACAACAACCCAAAACCTATGGGACACAGTGAAGGCAGTTCTGAGAGGGAAATTCATAGCAATAAAGGCTTACCTAAAGAAGATAGAAACATTTCAAACAAACAACCTAAGCCGACGCCTGCAAGAACTCGAGGAACAACAACAAAGACAGCCCAGAGCAAGTAGAAGGAAAGAAATAAGCAAGATCAGAGCAGAATGAAATGACGTAGAGACTAAAAGAACAATTCTAAGGATCAATGAATCCAGAATCTGGTTTTTGGAAAAGATAAACAAAATACACAAGCCTTTAAGTAGGCTCATCAAGAAAAAAAGAGAGAGGACCCAAATAAACAAAATCAGAAATGAAAGAGAAGAGATGACAACTGATACCACAGAAATAGAAGGGATTGTAAGAAATTACTATGAAGAACTGAATGCCAAGAAATTTGAAAACCCAGGTAAAATGGACACATTTCTAGAAAAATATAATCTTCCAAAACTCAGTGAAGAAGAAGCAGGAAACCTGAAGAGGCCAATAACAGCCCATGAAATTGAAGCAGTAATAAAAAAAACTCCCATCACACAAAAGCCCTGGACCAGATGGTTTCACAGGAGAATTCTACAAAGCATTTAAGAAAGAGCTAACCCCTATTCTTCACAGACTGTTCCAAAAAATTCAAAATGATGGGAAATTCCCCAACTCTTTTTATGAAGCCTAACTCCAAAGCCAGAAAGAGACACAACAAAGAAAGAAAACTACAGGCCAACATCACTGATGAACATAGATGCTAAAATCCTCAATAAAATATTGGCAAATCACATCCAACAATACATCAAAAAGATCATACACCACGACCAAGAGGGGTTCATCCCAAGGAATGCAAGGATGGTTCAATATTCATAAATAAGTGAATGCAATACATCACATAAACAAAGGCAAAGACAAAAACTACATGATCATATCAATAGATGAGGAAAAAGCTTTTGATAAGGTACAACACCCATTTATGATAAAGGTACTGAGAGAAATGAGAATAGAGGGAGCATTCCTCAATATAATAAAGGCCATATATGAAAAACCTGCAGCCAACATCATACTCAATGGGCAAAGACTAAAAGCTTTTTCACTAAGATCAGGAACAAGACAAGGTTGCCCACTTTCACCACTTCTATTCATATAGTACTGGAAGTTCTAGCCACAGAGATCGGACAAGAAAAAGCATCCAAATCGGAAAGGAGGAAACAAAACTGTTATTGTTTGCAGATGACATGATAGTGTACATGGAAAATCCTATCTCCTCTACCCCAAAACTGCTCAAACTAATAAATGAATTTGGCAAAACAGTGGGATACAAGTCAATATCCAGAAATCAAAGGCATTTTTGTATACCAACAATGAATCAGCAGAAGCAGAAACCAAGAAAAAAAATCCCATTTGATATAGCAAAAGCAAAAATAAAATATCTGGAAATAAACCTAACCAAGGAGGTAAAAGACCTGTATGCAGAAAACTACACAACACTGAAGAAAGAAATCAAGAAAGACATAAACAAATGGAAACACATACCATGTTCATGGATTGGAAGAATTAACATCATCAAAATGTCCATACTACCCAAGGCAACTTACAGATTTAATGCAATAACTATTAAAGTACCGATGACATATTTCACAGACATAGAACAAGCACTTCAAAAATTTATATGGAACCATAAAAGACACCAAATAGCAGCCGCCATCTTGAGAAAGAAGAACAAAGTAGGAGGAATCACAATACCTGATGTCAAACTGTATTACAAGGCCACTGTAATCAAAACAGCTTCGTACTGGTATAAAAACAGGCACACAGACAAATGGAACAGAACAGAGAGCCCAGAAGTAAACCCAAATCTCTACAGTCAATTAATATTTGACAAAGGGGGCATTAACATAAAATGGAGTAAAGATAGCCTCTTCAACAAATGGTGTTGGGAGAACTGGACAGCTATGTGCAAAAAAATGAAACTTGCGCACCAACTTACACCATACACCAAAATAAATTCAAGGTGGGTAAAAGACTTAAATATAAGCCACGAAACCATTAAAGTCCTAGAGGAGAGCATTGGCAGGAAAATCTCAGATATTCCAAGCAGCAATATTTTTACCGATACGTTCCCTAGAGCAAGGGATATAAAGGAAAGAATAAACAAGTGAGATCTCATCAAAAGTAAAAACTTCTGCAAGGCTAAGGAAAACAGTATCAAGATAAAAAGAGAAGCAACACTTTGAGAAAACATATTTGCCAATAATACCTCAGACAAAGGTTTAATCTCCAAAATATACAAAGAACTCATTGACTCCACTCAAAGAAGAGGAGCAACCCAATTAAAAAATGGGCAAAGGACTTGAACAGACACTTCTCCACGGAGGACATACAAAGGATCCAGAGACCCATGAAAAGATGCTCGATATCGCTAGCTATCAGAGAGATGCAAACTAAAACCACAATGAGATGCCACTTTACACCAGTCAGAATGGCTATCATAAACAAAGAAACAAACAACAAGTGCTGGAGTGGTGTGGGGAAAAGGGGACCCTAGTTCAGTGTTGGCAGGATTGCAGACTGGTACAACCACTATGGAAAACAGTATGGAGTTTTCTAAGAAAACTAAAGATGAACCTGCTTTGTGACCCAGCAATTCCACTGCTAGTAGTATATCCTAAGAATCCTGAAGCACCTATGCAAAAGAACCTATGCATCCCGATGTTCATAGCAGCACAATTTACAATAGCCAAGAGTTGGAAGCAACCTAGATGCCCATTGGTAAATGACTGGATCAAAAAGTTATGGTTCATTTACACAATGGAATTCTATGCAGCAGAAAGAAAGAAGGAGCTCCTACCCTTTGCAATATCATGGATGGAACTGGAAAGCATTATGCTGAGCGAAATAAGCCAAGCATTGAAAGACAAGTAGCATATGATATCACCATTAACAGGAATCTAAAGAACAAAACAAACAAGCAAGCAAAATATGACCAAAGAAGCTGAAATACGGAACAGGATGACAGGGACCAGAGGGGAGAGGGAAGAGAATCACAGGGGAAAATGGGATGGACTCACATGAAAAAGTATAAAGGACACATGGACAATAACTAAGGTGGGGACGGAAATGGGAGAGAGGTGCGGAGCACTCGCGGGGGGGGGGCAAGGCTGGGAATATAAGACAGAAAACTGTACTTGAACAAGAATTAAATGAAAAAATAAATAAATATTTTTAAATCTCAAAAAAAAGATAATTTATAAAGCCTCACAAAAGCCTACTGCAGAATGCATGCTCCAAAACCAAACAACACACAAAAGTAAATTGTTTTACTATACACTAACAATAAACAATCAAAATTAAGAAAATAATTTCATTTATAGTACCATCCAAAATAAAACAATTATGAATAATTTTAACCAAGGGGGAATACGACTTGGACATTGAAAACCACAAAACATTGTTGAAAGTAATTCAAGAAGACAAGAAAAAACTCTGCTATGTTGCAAAACAATGTATCTAATAAATAAATAAATATATATATATGTGTGTGTGTGTGTTTGTAATATGATATATAATATGTAAAATTTACCTAGTATATAGACTGTAAACCTGAGAAAGAACTATATCTCACAATATATATTTGCCAAAATTATTTAAATAAATGTCTAAACTGTGGAAAAAAAGAATTAGAGCTATCAGTATGAGTTAATCATTCAGAGAGAGTAAGGAAAAAAAACTGTTGTTCTTCCTGATTCTGATAAATAAAAGAGGCTAGAAACAATAACAACAAAATAGCACATCTAGTGCTCAGACTTGTTTTCCAAATACTATTCACCATTAAAAGTCTATAAAGAATCTTAGATAAATCATTTATTCCAAGGACAAATTGGGAAATTACAAGATGATTCTGGAACATCTTGTGCTAAAATGTAAGGAAGTGCTCAAAAAGTACAGAGAAATCACAAAGGTTACAAGAGCCAGTTTGAAGCAGATCTCTATAGACAAACTGATTCAGGCGAGAATCACCAATGATTCCTCCAATCCAATTCCACCAATGATAGGTTTGTGTGCAAATAGTATATTTCACAGCCCACATGGGAGGGGCACCAGTAGTGTCCTTCTCAGGTAATTAGGGAAGACGTGCAACTGAATGCTACAAGACACCTGCTATATTAGGCCACTCTACCAAGCCTGGGAGATGAAGCAGCCATACTTAATATGTACAAACAGGGAGGCAGCCTAAATGAGAACACAAAGAAAGTCTCCAATAAAAAATAGGACAAAATTCCAAACTTAACAAAATGGAGACAAGGAATCTACCAGATGCAGAGTTCAAAACACCGGTTGTAAGGATGCACAGTGAAATTAGGGAGAGAATAGCTGAAATTAGTGAGCACTTCAATAGACAGATAGTAAACATAAAAACAGATAAAAAAACATTTTAAAAACAAAACAGTCAAAAATAAAGAATACATATACATCCATATGTTCGTTGCAACGTTATTTACAACAGCCAAGATATGGAGACAACCCAAGTGTCCATCAAAAGATAAGTGAATAAAGAAGCATTGCACATAAACAATGGAATATGACTCAGGCAAAAAAAAAAAGAATTAAATCTTGCCATCTGTAACAAAATGGATAGACCTAGTGGGTATTGTGCTGAGTGAAATAAATGAGACAGAAGAAGGAAATGCCATACAATTTTACCTATATTTGCTATCTAAAAACAAAATCAATTAAGAAGCAGAACAGAAAAAATCATACGACAAACAGTGGAAGACTCTATATGAAATGAAATAAAAATTTCAGTTTGTGTATTTTTATCTTTTCCCCCTCCTTTCTTTTGACTAAGTAGAATGGATAGAATCTGTTTATGATTCACATCTCTCTCTCTCTCTCTCTCTCTCTCTCTCTCTCTTTCGTCTCTCTCTTACACACACCAAAAACACGAAAGTCTTATCCAAATCACTGAAAAGTTTCTATTCAAGATACACACATATTGCACAAAAAGTGCTTGGCATTCACAAGAACCAAAAAGAAAAACCATAATACTTATAAATAGGTGAAGAAAGCTTTCTTGGGAAGGACCATAAAATCTTGGAGGCCATAAACTCGGGAAATAAATTCCAGAATAAAAGTTCTATTGCTATGAAAGCCCAGAGCATAGGCTATGTATGTGTGAAGCCGAGTAAATAAAGGTTTTTATCCTGAATGGTAAAGTACAGTTGGTGCATTCTCTTCTGAGCTCATCCACTGCCACCTCTTTCTCCAACTTGTAGCTAACTTTTTACTTTTTTTAGCGTGACTTGCAATTAACAGAGAATATAAATTTTTAGAAAAAAAAATTTTAAAATATATTTTATTGATTATACCATTACAGTTGTTCTATTCCCCCCCTTCAATCCCTTCCACCAGCACTCTCCTTCCCCCACCATTCTGCCCCCCTTAGTTTATAACCACGTGTCTCAAGTTCTTTGGATTCTATATTTCCCCCACTATTCTCACCCTCCCCCCTATCTATTTTCTACCTACAATCTATGCTATTTTCTGTGCCTTCTCCCCCCTTCTCCCCCTCCCACTCCCCTGTTTCTAACCCTCCATGTGTTCTTCATTTCTATGGTTCCACTCCTGATCTAGCTGTCCTCTTGGTTTGCTTTTGTTTTAGGTGTGGTTGTTAATAACTGTGTGTTTGCTGTCCTTTCACTGTTAATATTTTTCATCTTCTTTTTCTTATATAAGTCCCTTTAGCATTTCATATAATAAGGGCTTGGT